>NW_024081037.1:1187074-1527998 GCF_003009895.1 Hyaena hyaena
CTCAGAGTGGTCTTTTTCTGGCTCTAAAACTACACTTTTCAGCAGTTTTTCTTTCTAGGAGACCCTTCGTCTCAAGATTTTTTTTTTTTTTTTTGCTTTTTCCAGTCAGTTCTTTGTTTTTTGTTTTGCTTTTAAGAAGGAGATTTGCCCCAACCCCTGTCCCTCTGTTCAATGTGAGGGTTTCATAGGCTCCTATAAGGATCTTACTTTTCTGCTAAAAGCTTCCAATCTCCTTAAAATTAATAGGTCATTGAATATTTGCATCTTATAATTTCACTTGCCCTAATCCCTGGGGATCCAAACAAAATTGTTCAGATAATGAAAAGTCCCACTCAAAATGCCCCATTTTTAAAATAGATTCCTCTGACACCAGCCAAAACCTCCTCTGTCACTTCATGCCCCAATTCTTGTTTCACAGTGAAGGAAAAGTAGTAACTCATCTTGCTGGATATGGACCCATTTATGATGTGTCTAAATGATCTCAATGATGATGACAGGATCTTCAATAACAAGGACATAAAGCAGACACAGATGTACACTCATACTCAGCTAGCAGATGCCAAAAAAAGTGTTACTGTTCTTCTAGATCTTGCTGACCAAGTCAAATGAATTGAGCATTACATTATGACTATGGTATGCTGTAGCTGTAATTTTGAAAAAAACCTTTGACTTGTGAGAGAAATAAAAGGAAGCAGCACACATTGAATAAAAAAGACTGGTCATAGCTATTTTTATGAGTGCTCCTAAAAATCAGACTAAACAGTGAAAAGTCCCATTGAAAAAGGGAGTAGAGCAAAGAAACATAAATTATAGGCTTGATTATCAAGAACTATCTCAAACTAAGAAACTTTCTAAAACAATTGCTTATATGTATTCTGCAAACTGCTTAGAGTTCTGCGGTTATTTAACTATGAATGTAGCTGCTGTCAATGCAGTGCAACAATTAAAATTATATGTTAGGAAAGAAGTGCTAAAAGATATGGTGGAATATAATCATAACCACACTATCAAAGTCTAGCCATGAGAGGAGATATGAAAATGAATAAAGCAATGTTATGTATATAGTTCCTGCTTAGTGATTAACATGTTAAACCAGGAAGAAAAAGTAATGTATTAACTAGCTCTGGAAGAATAATAGCAAAGCTAGAAATTGAGGCCCTTCAAAGTGAAGTTTCACACCTAGAATTAGAATAAGAGATATAATATTTCATGTATCTTAAGAACAAACAATTTGGTTTGATCACACTATGTGCTTGTTAATGGGAAACTATAAGTTTATGACAGGCTGGTTTTGGCAGAAAAAGGTAAACTGAGAAATAACAAGCACAGTATCTTGCATATGGTAAGTGTTCATTGTAGCTACTTCAAAACAATGAAATGAATCAAATATCAGCTGATATGCACAGCACTGTGGATGGATGCATTTTAAAAATGAGGCAACTTTGTGATTTCATGACCTTATTTCAAATTAATGGTTTCAAATAAAATACAATGTCTTACGGAGACAGTTTTGTCATTTAGGATTTTTCTTAGAACTGGGTGAGAGGTATTAAAGGCAGAGAATCCTCTACCTATCCGAGATAGGGAACAAACTAGTTTTATTAATGATGGAAACACTGGAGCAGTGTGAGTAGGTCAGTGAATCTGGATGAAGCAAGGGGCTCACTCAGTTACAGCCTACAGCAGGTGATAGCCCAAACTAGAGGCTTTTCAGGGGACATATTTGTCATTTATACTTCAGACTATCCTTGAGAGAAGTGGTTCTCAAAGTGTAATCCCTTTCAAGAGCTCTGCAAGTTCAAAGTTATTTTCATAAAAACACCATTTTTTTCACTCTCATTCTCTTAAAAGTATACACGGAGTTTTCCAGAGGCTACATGAGGTGCTGTGAAGTCACTACTCTGACAAAGCCAGACATTGGAATTTGCAGAAACAGGAAATAATGCAAATATTCCCTCTAAGTTTTTTGTTTCGAAAAAGTTATTTTTCATAAAATATGCTGATATACAATGGCTTATTATTTTTAATAAACATATAAACATTTAAAAATCTTAGTCTGAGTTTCTAATATAGTAAATATTGATAGATATAATCTTCAATAATTTTTAAGAGTACAAATGAATCATTAGACCAAAAAGTTTGAAAACTAATGCTCTGGAATCTTTACTGAATTGCACTGGAACTATCTGTTCATTCTTTCCCAAAGCCTATGAATGCTTTGAAAACAGGAACCCTCCCCTGTTCATCTCAGTATATCCCCAGAACTAAGTAATTCCTTTGTTGTTTGCAAATCAAATGAACAAGTTTTGCCATATTCATAACAAAAACTTAAATTCAGGATCTATATAATAAATATAGTGGAGTAGGTGTCTCCTAAAAATGACAGATGAAAAGGTAAGCTGACTCTGAAGTTCCCTCCGTACAGATTGATTTCTACAGCTAACAGAAACAACACAGTGCCATTAATGGCTTGTAGAATTGGTTTTACTGCTTGATAATCACTCTACATTTATTTATACAGGCTAGGTGTTTAAAACAAGTGAAAAAAATCTGGAAAAGTAGAAATATAATTGATGTATTAGGTTGGTCAGATTGTAGATGAATATTCCTTTTCTGTTTCATTTGCTATTGATTAATGTTGTTTGTGTAATGAACATATTTGTCCAGTAGAGCTCTGGACTGTAAGGAAAAAATTAAAGAACCATTCCTTTGTTTGCAGACGAAATAACAAAAAGCAGAATGAGGGCCTAGGATATGGACATTTACCACCAATCTCTTTTCTCAAACAAGCAAGCACATATAATTTAATGCAGGAATCTGAAGAAGGAAAAAGGAATATTGCAACAGTCTTGGTTCTTTCAAAAATCCAATAATGTACTTGGAGAACACCAATGGGAAAACCACTTACACCTCATTTTTTTTAAATACTTAAAACCATGAACATAGTAAACATGAGGGTGTCTTCTTTAAAGCTGAATAAAATTATTCAAGACAATGCTAAAGTATTTTCCATGGAAGGCATATCATTCATTCCTTCAAAAAACATTCATTTTGGTAAACAAATAAAACATTTGATATACCCTCCACATGTAAGGGCTTTGTAGTAAACATATTTATAGAAGAAACAAATGAATCAGACATGTGCCCGATTCTTAAAAAGCTTGTATTTTAATAGGGTTGATTGTAATGCACATAAATAAGATACAATCAGAAGTGGTGAAAATTATGAAATATCATGGGTATGACTGGCATTTGAGCATTTAGACAAACCATCTGTTTCATATGTGTTATATGATGAATATTACTAACTGTCTCACAAAGGGGAGATAAAATATAGTCACACATGTGTGCTGACATATGTGTGTGTAAATAAAAACTAAAAAGGCCCTCTGAATATATAATTTGTAGTAAAGAACCAGCTTTATGGTTAGGACCAAAGAACATTCAAGAGGACATATGTGATATTTTTGAAAAAACAAGGAAATTAGTGTTGCACATAAGAATAGTGATAAACCACAGTAAGTTATAACAGTTCTAAGCCATAAAAGAAACTCTAAAGAAAAAGCTGTAACAAGACACTGCTTTAAGCCAGTTTAGATTTAACTATCTCAATTTGTGTCCATGAAACCAGCTTCTACAACCTGTTTTTATTGGACAGGATTCAGTGAATAGTCCTATAATCCTGTGCTATCAGTACTTGAACATGAAGATGAGTACTCCAAGACAGCAGTCTTTAGACTGGGGTACACATACCCCTGAAGGTACTCAAAGACTTCCCAGAGTTATAAGCATGGAGAAAAGGAGTCAATGTCGACATCCACAATCAATTCACATATGCTTTTTAAAACAAATCTGCCAACAAAAGGGCTTCTTGCACTGAGTTTTCCAGCAATCCTTTCAAAACAGTCTTTCTAACTTAACAAAATTTTACCAAATGCATCTTCCTGGGCTGGAAAATTCTCTGGGGCACAGAGCAAAGGGACAACTACAGAAAGACTTCCACCCGAGAGTGTCTCATGAGTGCAGAGCAGCAAGAGCTTCAAAACCACTAGAGGAAGCAGTGCTTGTGTCTTCACCTGGAAACAACTTGGGGCAAGCTGCTATGCCATCTCTTTTATAAGTGAAATGGTTGCCAAAGAGATGGATATTTACACATTTACTTAAGTTGGAAAATGAAGTCAGACTTTTCCTGAATGTCTGATTTGGACAACTAGTTTGCCAATGGTGACTTTTAGATTATACATCAAATATTAATATATATCTTTTGCAATTATTTAATCCTTGAATAAGAATTTTTGGATGGCAGCTGTAAAATGAAGAGGTACTTAGTTTTTAAAAATCCTTTTTTAATATATTTGAGAGAGACAGACAGTGCAAGTGGGAAGGGACACAGAGAGAAGAAGTGAGAGAATCCCAAGCAGGCTCAGCACCGCCAGCACAGAAACCAATGTAAGGCTTGAACCCACAAAGCGGTAAGTTCGTGACCTGAGCTAAAACCAAGAGTTGGATGCTTAACTGACTGAGCCATCCAGGTGCCCCTGTTTTTGTTTGTATGTTTATTCATTTTGAGAGAATGCACAGGTGGGGGGATGGTTAGAGAGAGGAGAGAGAGAGAGAATCCCAAGCAGACTTCCCGCTGTCAGCATACAGCCCAGCATGGGGCTTCATCTCACAAACCATGAGATCGTGACCTGAGCTGAAATCAAGAGGCAGATGCTTAACTGACTGAGCCACCCAGGCGCTCCTAAAAATCCTTTTAGTAAACTATTCGATTACTGGATTAGAAACATGAATTAACAAACAGTCCCATTTACAATAGCAAGAAAACGAATAAAATACTTAGAAATAAATTTATCCAAGGAAGAGCTGCCCAGTGAAAACTGCGAAACACTAATGAAATAAACCGAAGACACAAATAAATGGGAAGATACTCAATGTTCACAGATCGTAAGAATTAATATTACTTTCCAAAACAATCTATAAACTCAGTATACTCCCTATCAAAATCCTAATGGCATTTTTCATAGAAATACAAAAAACAATCTTAAAATGTATATGTAGGCACAAAAAACCTTGACTAGCCAAAGCAATCTTTGGAAAGAAGAACAAAGAAGAAGAACAAAGAGAAAGAACAAAGCCTGGGGCATTATGATACCTGATTTCACATTATATTACAAAATCTATAGTAGTCAAAAAAAGTATGGTATTTGCATAAAAAACAGACACATAGACCACTGGAACAAAAATAAAGGCCCCAGAGGAAAAAAAAAACAAACCAAAAGACCCCATATCCTAACATGTCCGATTTATTTTCAACAAAGGAGCCAAGAATATACAGTAGGAAAGGATAGTCTCTTCAGTAAATGGTTCTGGGAAAACTGAATATACACATGAAAAAGAATAAACTGGATGACCACTATTTTATTTTATACACAAAAGTAATTTGGGAATGGATTAAAGATTTGAACATAGGCCTGAAACTACAAAACCCCTAGAAGAAAACATAGGGGCTAAGCTCCTCCGTAATTGTCTTGGCAATGTCTTTTTGGATTTTATGCCAAAAGCAAAGGAGATGAAAGACCAAAACTATAAAACATTAATGAAAGAAATAGATGACACAAGAAATGGAATGATATGCTTTTGGATTGGAAGAATAAATATTGTTAAAATGTCCATACTACCCAAAGCAATCTACAGATTTAATGCAATCCCTATCAAATAAATAACATTTTTCACAGAACCAGAATAAATAATACTACGTTTATTATCCACGAAAGATGCTGGATAGCCAAACCAATCATGAGAAAGAACAACAGAGCTGGAGGTATCACAATCCCAGATTCCAAGATATACTATGAAGCTGTAGTACTCAAAACAGTATGATACAGGGACAAAAATAAACATGCAGATCAGTGGAACAGAACAGACCAAAAATAAACCCATGCTTATGCGGTCAATTAATCTATGACAAAGGAGACAAGAATATACAATGGGGGAAAGACAGTCTCTTCAATAAATGGTGCTGGGAAAACTGGATGGCTGCATGGAAAAGAATGAAACTGGACCTCCTTATACCATACACAAAAATAAACAAAAGACGGATTAAATACCTAAATGTGAGACACAAAACCATAAAATTCCTAGAAGAAAACATAGGCAGTAATTTCTTTGACATCAGCCATAAAACATTTTTCTAGATATTCTCCTCAGGCAAGGGAAACAAAAGCAAAAATAAACAATGAAATTCTATCAAACTGAAAAGCTTCTTTCTATACAGCAAGGAAACTATCAACAAGATAAAAAGGTAATCTATGGAATGGGAGAAGATACTTGCAAATGTTATATACATCCAATAAGGGGTTGATATTCAAAATATATAAGGAACTCATACAACTCAATAGCAAAAAACAAATTAAAAAGTGAGCAAGGAAACGGAATAGACATTTTTCCAAAGGAAACATATATAGGGGCACTTGGGTGGCTCAGTCGGTTAAGCATCCAACGTCAGCTCAGGTCATGATTTCTGCAAGTCTGTGGGTTTGAGCCCCACATTGGGCGCTGCTGTGCCCGCAGCTCAGAGCCTGAAGTCTGCTTTGGATTCTGTGTGTCCCTCTCTTTCTGTCCCTCCCCTGCTTGTGATCTGTCTCTCTCTCTCAAAAATAAAAAATATTAAGAAACACGTAAAACAAAAACAAAAAAGACATACATATGGCTAACAGATACATGAAAAAGGTACTCAACATCCCTAGTTATCAGGGAAATGAAATGCAAATGAAAACTACAATGAAATATCATCTCACACCTGTTGGGAACTATCAAAAGACAAGAGATAACAAATGTTAGCAAGGATGTTAAGAAAAGGGAACTCCTGTACACTGCTGGTGGGAATGTAAATGAGAACAGTCACTGTAGAACATAATATGGAGGTTCTTCGAGAAATTTTTTAAGAACTACCACATATTCCAGCAATCTCATTTCTGGGTGTATGTCCAAAGGTAATAATCACTGTTTTGAAGAGATGTCTGAACTCTCATGTTCACTGCAGCATTATTCACAATTGTCAAAGTATGGAAACAACCTAAGTGTCTGACAACAGATGAATGGATAAAGAAAATGTGATTTTATATATATATGATATATATATATATAAAAGATGGAATATTATTCAGCCTTAAAAAAAGAAGGAAATCCTATTTGCAAAAACAAAGATGAACCTGGAGGGCATTATAGTGAGTGAAAAAAAGCCAGATAGATTACTTATATGTGGATAAAAAAAAAAAATTGAATTTTATAGAAACAAAGTTCAGTGGTGTTTGCTAGAGGTTGGGGGTGGGAGGTGGGAGCAGGAAACAAGAAGAGGTAAAAGGATACAAACTTCTAATTATAAAGATGAAATAAGGTCTGTGGATCTAATATATAACATGGTGACTACAGCTGATAGTACTGGGATATTTGCTAAGCAAGTAGAACTTCATTTCAGTGTTCTCACACCTACAAAAGGTGAATATGTGAGGTGATGGACATGTTAACTTGGTGGGAATCCTTTCACAGTGTGTGTGTGTGTGTGTGTGTGTGTATACACATCAAATCATCATGTACAGTTTATATATCTTATAATTTTATTTGTTAATTATACCTCAACAGGCTGAGAAAAGGTGAATGATATTTGCTAAGGGAAATTCTTTATATGAACAAACTAGTTGTACATAATAAAAAATTATTTTAGGAGATAGAAGAGCAAACATTTAAAAACCACTGCTCTTTGAGATATGAACTAAAAAGAATGCAAGCACAATGATAAAGAGAATTTTTCTTTCGGTTGATAGTTTCCCCAACACACAGAATTTTGGGGCGGGGGGAAGACATTGTGTGTGGAGCAGGTTGAAGTAATAAGTTTGTGTTCTTTGTTGGAGAGGCAATGTGGAATTGGGCTTTGGACCTTCCTGACCTTTCTGAGCTTCAATTTTCATGGCTGTAAAATAGAGATAATAATCCCAAACCGTATAAGCTTACCATGAAATTAGTACCAATAGATGCATAGACTTACTTCAGTGCTTAGCAGAACCTCATTGGCACTAAATAAAGAATGGTGGCTACTATACAGTCTCCTTTATTTTAAATCTTTGGGCTGGGTGAGGAGAATCACAAATTGGAACTAAAATTATTTACTGCCTTTTTTAGTTGAAAATTTAGCTACTGAACCACCACCTATGAGACGTATATGGAGTCATTTTTTTCTAGTAGTTTGGATGAAATTTAGCAATTTTAGTCATGGTCTCCTAACTGGTGTTCTCTATGAAAAAAAATGGACGGCCCTGTGGGTCAGGAATACAGGCTATGCCCACAGATTGGGGTATGATCAATAACAAACAACTGGCTGAATTAATATTTGTCAGAGTACCATTTCTGCAAACCTTTAAATAGTAAAACCTTGCTACCCATAGTCAGTCCTGGCATCACTTGGGAGCTTCATATAATGCAAATTTTGAGGCCCATTCCCATCTACTAAATGGGAAGCTGCAATTTAACAAGATTCCTTGCTGATTCAGATGCACCTTAAACTGTGAGAAGCACTGGTAAAGAACAGGACATCTGCAGGGAAGATCTAATCACCAGGTATATATGTAACTCAGGTGGGAACTTCCTGTTGCACCTGCTTAATTAAAGCTGAGTCTGCGGAATGATGGAGAATCTAACTCTAATGACAGACTGACCTACGTAGATATCCATAAACACACACACTAACTGATTACTGGTTCTCAACTAGGGGTGATTTCGTGCCCTGCTCCCCAAGGAGACATTGGACAAGTAATGTCTGGAGATACTTTTGGTTGTCACAACTGGGGAGAAAAGGGGTGCTACTGGCATCTAGTGAGTCAAGACCAAAGATGCTGCTAAACATCTCACAATGCACAGCACATTCCCCCACAACAATCATTTGGCTCAAAATGCCAATAGTTCTGAGGTTAGAGAAACCCTAGCAAAGATTATACAAACATCCCTGCATAAAGGTGTCTTAATTGGAACTATTCACAAAAAAAGGAACAATAATTTGACTACACAGTTCTGAGGGTATGGATTTTATATCTAGGCATTCTGCATCACAAAGTCTGTGCTGCTTTCATGACTGTGAGTACCCGGGTTAAAAGCTCTCAAAATCATTTACCTGCTTTTGCTAGCAAACCCAGAGTCAGTGATAATCTGTATTAGCATATACAGTTAGTCGGCATCAATGCCTAAAACCCATTATGAAGCAAAGAAAAATAATGAAAATAGAAAATTAAGGTACTATTTTATTTCAGACTCAATCCAGCTGAAGAAGAAAGCAGGCCTAGGACCCTTCCCTTCACACCCTCCTTACCCCAAAGACACTAACAGTCTATAACATTTTCAAACATCCACAACCCTTGTCTGCAATTTTGAAAACAAAGGAACAATGCAATTTTTTTTCTAAACTGTGGCAGAATTTCTTCACTGAATTCACCTGGCAGCAAAGCCTGAAGAGATGTGAGGCTATTTATTATGTTGATTATCACACTTAGTATAACTATTCACATGGTTCACTATAGAGATATTCAGAGGTTTGCCTAGGAGGTGGTGGCACAGGCTTGGCAGGAGCTGTACGATATGACAGATGTTCCCTACTGCCTTTCTAAAATTTGGAAAAGTACAACTTTGAAAACATTTGGCTTCAGAAGTTTTGGATATGTGACTGTAGACCTCAAATGACTAAAATAGAGTCAACAGCAAATATTCACCGAAAGCTCTCATATATATTTGAAAGAAAAAGACACACACACACACACACACACACACACACACACACTCACACACACCTGGATTAGTAATAAGCAGTGTAAAAATTAGCTTCCCTATATAGGGCACTGTGTACAACAAGCCAGGCTTGCAGTTTCAAATCCTATAAGGACTTGCTAACTTTGCACAGAAACATCTTTCTTCAAGTCCATAAACTAACCTCAGTCTCAGCCTTCATATACTTATGAATATAAGCTAAGAAACAGTGAATGATTTAGGGTAAATCACTTTACCTTTCACTCTACCAGAAGTGCTAATTCCAATTCAGTAGTATAATCAGCTTCTCTTAATCTCTCTCTCTCACACACACGCACACACACACACACACACACACACACACACACACACACAGTGCAAGAGCACTACTGGCACCCAACTGGCTCTGAGAAGCTTCTATCAGAGCCTCTCTTCTATCCTCAGTCCTCCCTGGTGCTAGTCCTAAGCTCCTGCCTGAGTTGATGATTAGGAGTATAACTCCTTCAGCATATAAACTCCTATTTCCCTCTCTGACAGGCCTTACCTGACTAGCCTGTTGAAAGTCTTGTGATATGCTCATGGGACTGGCCCAGGGAAATAGCAGGTTGTTAGGAAACAAGTAGTAAGGAATTACTGAAAGCAAATGTGCTCAAATTATCAGTTTTATGTGCCTACCGTGTAAGATAAGGCTTGGGAACAGAAGGGGATGCCAACTGATTTCCAGAAACCATGAAAAAGATACATGACCTTGCAACCATGATGAAAAAGATGCATCATGTTTGCTGTTAAAAAAAAGTGAACACAATGGAAACAATTTAAACTTCTTCAAAATCTTTTTTTGCCAGTTACAGCTCTGCCAAGACTCACTAATCACCATTCAGTTTTAGTGCGTTTTTCACTGCACTGCAAAACAATCTTCCTTCTTGTATATACTAAGAAAATGCATGCCCTTCTCATGAAAATGATCACACATGGTATTATTTAATAAGTTAAAACAAATCCTGAAAAGTTTTTTGTGAAACTGTTCTCTAATAAAACTCTAAGAACTGTGATATAAAGAGGGGAAAATATTTCACTGCAGTTAGTTATGCTCAGAGCATTGTTAAATATGATTCTAATACTAAGGTGGGAGGAAGAAGTGCTTTGCCAAAGTTTCTGTAACTATTTCACCACCAAAGCAGTTTGCCCATGGACTTTACTACTGGCTTGTGAAGTCCTATGATCATTCGGGAAGGAGACACCATGTTCCTCAGGCTCCCAGGTGTCTCAAAGAGAGAGTAGGAAAGGGCCAGAAGCCATGGGTAAGCCTCCTTGCCAAGACTGTGGATGAGATCATCATGAACCCCACCCCAGCATCCAGCTCAGCTTCTTCAGAATTTCACAGGCTGCAGCCCTTGAACCAGCCTCCTGTTAGGTTCTCAAAACAGGAAAAAATAAAAGTGTATCCTCCCCACAAAAAAGTTGCAAATTCTTACATTATACAGTTATTTTAAACATGTTCTTCTTGTGTAGTTTAAACAGTAGATTAGAATCTTAAGAAAGACTTTTCCAAGAAGACTCTTACAAATTAATTTCCTTTTAAAATGTCCTTTCAAAGGGCTAGTATCCAAAATCTATAAGGAACTCATCAAACTCCACACCTGAAAAACAAATAATCCAGTGAAGAAATGGGCAGAAGACATGAACAGACACTTCTCCAAAGAGGACATCCAGATGGCCAAAAGACACATGAAAAGATGCTCAAAATCCCACATCATCAGGGAAAAACAAATCAAAACCACACTGAGATACCACCTCACACGGGTCAGAGTGGCTAAAATGAACAAATCAGGAGACTCTAGATGCTGGCGAGGATGTGGACAAATGGGCACCCTCTTATACTGTTGATGGGAATGTAAGCTGGTACAACCCCTCTAGAAAACAGTATGGAGGTTCCTCAAAAAATTAACAATAGAACTCCCCTATGACCCAGCAATAGCACTGCTAGGAATTTACCCAAGGGATACAGGAGTGCTGATGCACAGGGGCACATGTACCCCCAATGTTCATAGCAGCACTCTCAATAATAGCCAAAACATGGAAAGAACCTAAGTGTCCATCAACTGATGATGGATCAAGAAGATGTGGTATATTTATACAATGGAATAGTACATGACAATGAGAAAGAATGAAATCTGGCCATGTGTAGCAACATGGATGGAACTTGAGGGTGTTATGCTGAGCAAAATAAGTCAGGCAGGGACAAATACCATATGTTTGCACATATAGGTGGATTAGGAGGAAGCTAACAGTGGACCATGAGGGAGAAGAAGGGGAAAAATAGTTGGGGGAGGGAGGGAGGCAAACCATGAGAAACTCTTGAATGCTAAGAACTGAGGGCTGATGGGAGTGGGGGAGAGGGAAGGGGAGTGATGGGCATGGGGGAGGGCACTTGGTGGGATGAGCACTGTTATATATAAACCAACTTGACGATAAACTATTTAAAAAATTTTTTAATAAATAAAAATAAAATGTCTTTTTAAACTGTTAAACAACTTTCAAAAAGAAAGTTTTATGGCAAGGATTAAAGACCTGCATTGGATAATTAACTCATTCTTAACAGAAAAGATACAGTAAATTATGAACTCTTTATGTTTGATCAGAAAGTAAATGTTTATCACTTTTTATCCATGACAAGTCCTTTAGTTCCGTTCTTCAGGGATTCCATTTCTTTTAGTCTGTATAACAATACTGCAAAGCTGTAATAACTTCCTGTATAATCAGCCCATTCCCAATGTAATTAAGACTACCACAAATTTGAAACTCTGACCTCACTGCTGAGGAGAAAAAGTGTGTGGAAGAGATCATTTATATTGCATGTAAAATGACGTCCTTATGCCAACAAATTTAAAAAGAGAAAAAAGTAACATTGTAAGTCATTATTTAAGAGGGTGTTACTATGTTCCTGATAGTTTTTCCTTCATCATTTCTACCATCTGACTTTACTTGATAAACTCTTTCCTATCAAACCCTGTGTTCTTCCCACATGTTACAAAAATTCTAAACCCCTTCAGATGCCTCTCAATTACCCTCATTCAACTAACAGCCACTATGGGGATAAAGATACATGTGAAATAAGTGATTCCTGGCAAAATGTCATTCCTGGCAAAGTGTAAACCAAGTTTTAATTGATAGAGAGGTCCATCAGTGAAGCACATAACTTCTAGGCAATGTGAATAAAATTTTATCTCAATTTTATCTGTTTATCAAGAAATTGAGCACCAAACATAATGTACACATATTATAATGGTTCAAGCAAACTATTTTATAAATGTAACAATAACCACATTAATAAAAAAGAACAACAGCAATAACTAACACTACGAAATACTTATTACTATGTGCCAGCACTATGAGAATCTTAGATGAATTATCTCATTTAATTTTCACAAATGGCTGCTGAGATAATACAGTTATTGCCTCCATTATCCATATGAGGAAATTGAGGGATGCTAAATAACAGCCTTAGCTGTTAATTAGCTGGTATAGAGGATGGCCAATATTGAAGTCAGGTCCACTTGAACCTCAAACTTGTGTCTGTTTTTATAGCTTTCAAGCTAGATTGTCCACAGATTCTGTTCCACAAGCTAGCTATGTATGTATGTGTTTATTATGTATGTATGTTTATTTATTTTGAGAGAGAGAGAGAGAATCCCAAGCAGGCTCTGCACTGTCAGCATATAGCCCCATGTGGGGCCCAAACTCACAAACCGTGAGATCATGACCTGGGCTGAAGTCTATTGCTTAACTGACTGAGCCACCCAGGTGCCCCATACACAAGCAATTTAAACCAACTATTTTTGCCTTTACTTTTCTAGTAAGACTCCTGGTCAACTATAACTATTACCAGTCAACAAGGGGAGGGGGCAAAGGTAGTAGTGAAAGCAAAAAAGCAAAATAGAGCTTTTTATCAAGATTCTCCTTGCCAGTCAAGTACAGGAATTCCTTTGCATATTCTGTATAGCTGATAAAACTTTCTAAATTACATAAATGTTTAATCACAGCTGAGAAGTTGCTAAAGTACCAGTCACAAAACAGAATGCACTCTTTTATTTTTTAGATTAAAGACGCTGATTGACCAAGAAACTGAATCCCAGGAGAAGAAGGAGCAAGAAAAGGAAAAGAAGGTCACCGCCCTGAAAGTGGAGCTGACCAAACTGAAGTCTTTCGCTTTGATGGTGGTGGATGAACAACAAAGGCTGACGGCACAGCTTGCCCTTCAAAGACAGAAAATCCAAGACCTAACCACAAGTGCGAAGGAAACACATGCTAAACTAGCCCTTGCTGAAACCAGAGTTCAGGAAGAAGAGCAGAAGGCAGCCAGACTAGAGAAAGAACTGCAAACACAAACCACAAGGTTTCACCAGAACCAAGAAACAATTATGGCAAAGCTCACCAATGAGGACAGCCAAAATCGCCAGCTTCGACAAAAGTTGGCAGCACTCAGCCGGCAAATTGATGAGTTAGAAGAGACAAACCGGTCTTTACGAAAAGCAGAAGAGGAGCTGCAAGATATAAAAGAAAAAATCAACAAGGGAGAATATGGAAACTGTGGTATCATGGCTGAAGTGGAGGAGCTCAGGAAACGTGTGCTAGAAATGGAAGGGAAGGATGAAGAACTCATAAAAATGGAGGAGCAGTGCAGGGATCTCAATAAGAGGCTCGAAAAGGAAACATCACAGAGTAAAGACTTTAAACTCGAGGTTGAAAACCTTAATAAAAGAATTATGGCTTTGGAAAAATTAGAAGATGCCTTCAACAAGAGCAAACAAGAATGTTACTCTCTGAAATGCAATTTAGAAAAAGAAAGGATGACCACAAAGCAGTTGTCGCAAGAACTGGAGAGTTTAAAAGTAAGGATCAAAGAGCTAGAAACCATTGAAAGTCGGCTGGAAAAGACAGAATTTACCCTAAAAGAGGACTTAACTAAATTGAAGACATTAACTGTGATGCTGGTAGATGAAAGGAAAACAATGAGTGAAAAATTAAAGCAAACTGAAGATAAGTTGCAAGCTGCTTCTTCTCAGCTTCAAATGGAGCAAAATAAAGTGACAACAGTTACTGAGAAGTTAATTGAGGAAACAAAAAGGGCACTGAAGTCCAAAACTGACATAGAAGAAAAAATGTACAATGTCACCAAGGAGAGAGATGATCTAAAAAACAAACTGAAAGCAGAAGAAGAGAAAGGAAATGACCTCCTGTCCAAAGTTAGTATGTTGAAAAATAGGCTTCAATCATTGGAAGCAATTGAGAAAGATTTCCTAAAAAACAAATTAAATCAAGATTCTAGTAAGTCCACCACAGCATTACACCAAGAAAACAATAAGATTAAAGAGCTCTCTCAAGAAGTGGAAAGACTGAGACTAAAGTTAAAGGATATGAAAGCCATTGAGGATGACCTTATGAAAACAGAAGATGAGTATGAGACTCTAGAACGTAGGTATGCTACTGAACGAGATAAAGCTCAATTTTTATCTGAAGAGCTGGAACATGTTAGAATGGAACTTGACAAGTACAAGTTAGCAGAAAAGACAGAGTCTAGCCATGAACAATGGCTTTTCAAAAAGCTTCAAGAAGAAGAAGCTAAATCAGGACACCTCTCAAGAGAAGTGGATGCACTGAAAGAGAAAATTCATGAATACATGGCAGCTGAGGACCTGATATGTCATCTCCAGGGAGATCATTCAGTTCTGCAAAAGAAACTCAATCAACAAGAAAACAGAAACAGAGATTTAGGAAGAGAAATTGAAAACCTCACTAAAGAGTTAGAGCGATATCGGCATTTCAGTAAGAGCCTCCGGCCTAGTCTCAATGGAAGAATCATCTCTGACCCTCAAGTATTTTCTAAAGAAGTTCAGACAGAAGTAGTAGACAATGAGCCACCTGATTACAAGAGTCTCATTCCTCTGGAACGAGCAGTCATCAACGGTCAGCTATATGAGGAGAGTGAGGACCAGGATGAGGACCCTAATGATGAGGAATCAGTGCTCTCCTTCAAATGCAATTCATCTACCCACTGTCCTGTTAACAGGAAACTATGGATTCCTTGGATGAAATCTAAGGAGGGCCATCCTCAGAATGGAAAAATACAGACTAAACCCAATGGCAACTTCATGCAACCTGGAGATCTAGTCCTAAGCCACACACCTGGGCAGCCACTTCATATAAAGGTTACTCCAGACCATGTCCAAAACACAGCCACTCTTGAAATCACAAGTCCAACCACAGAGAGTCCTCACTCTTACACAAGCACTGCAGTGATTCCAAACTGTGGCACCCCAAAACAAAGGATAACTATCCTCCAAAATGCCTCCATAACACCGGTGAAATCCAAAACCTCTGCTGAAGGCCTCATGAATTTAGAGCAAAGCATGTCCCCAATTACCATGGCAACCTTTGCCAGAGCGCAGACCCCAGAGTCTTGTGGTTCTATAACTCCAGAAAGGACAATGTCACCTATTCAGGTTTTGGCTATGACTGGTTCAGCAGGCTCTCCTGAGCAGGGACGTTCCCCAGAGCCGATAGAAATCAGTGCCAAACATGCGATTTTCAGAGTCTCCCCTGACCGGCAGTCATCATGGCAGTTTCAACGGTCAAACAGCAACAGTTCAAGTGTGATAACTACTGAGGATAATAAAATCCACATTCACTTAGGAAGTCCTTACATGCAAGCTGTAGCCAGCCCCGTGAGACCTGCCAGCCCTTCAACACCACCACAGGATAACCGAACTCAAGCCTTAACTAATGGGGCACTAAACAAAACAACTAATAAAGTCACCAGCAGTATTACTATCACACCAACAGCCACAACTCTTCCTCGACAATCACAAATTACAGTAAGTAATATATATAACTGACGTCTCTCACCCTCATCCAGTCCATAGTGGTATTATTGCAAGGAACTCAGTCCTTTTTAATTATCCCTCCACATCCCCCAAAAGACTGACTGAACTTGTACTTTGGGAAGGTTTGTGCATGAACTATTCAAGAGTATCTGAAACTAACTAAGTGTTGCCTGCATAGTCATATCAAGTGTGCACTTACTGTATATCTTTTCATTTACATACCTGTATGGAAAATATTTAGTCTGCACTTGTATAAATACATCTTTATGTATTTCATTTTCCATAACTCACATTAATTTGACTGCAACTTGTCTTGATGAAATACTTTAACATTTTAAAGCAGTAAATAATTTGTTACTTTTACCATTGCTTGCTGAAAATTTTTTTTGGTCACTTTGTGTTATATTTTTGCATGTAAAGTAGAATTTTATTTTCTGTTTAAAAGGTTTATTCATTCTTCCTTAAAAACAAACAAGACTTACTTCCCATTTACAGTCAACTTCTGATCACATGTTATTAGAGGAAGAGGAAGTGGTTCAAATAAATAAAGTTTATGTCTCTTTGATTTAAAAGTGAACTGTAAGATCTCTCAGGAGCAAACTTAACTTCCTGCTTGAGATGTATCTCAATATTCATTATGCCCAGTAAAGTGCTTAGCACATATTAAGAAACTTGATAAATGTTTACTGACACTAAGTGAATTATATAATATTTAATAATTAAATAGTTTTATAAGCACATATGAGCTGATAGTGAAAGGAAACAGCTTTGAAATGTGATAGAAAGCCAGCAAAAGCACATTTGAAAATACAAGTTACCTTGACAATCAAGAGTTGACTGTATTTCTTCTACAGATGAAAACCCCCCATAAAACATACATATATTTGCATCCACATCTGAAATCAGCCCTATGATATATACTCTTAAACACTGCTTCAAATAAAAAATGTCACTCTTGTCCTTCTTTCCCATCTGGTTATCAAAATAGTTTGGATTATTTAAGATAGGTGCTTTTTACCTTGTTTGTAAGTCGGCTATATTCAGAAGCTTACAAAGTAATTGCATTTCCCCCCCAACTTCTAAACAAGCAAAAAAAAGCCAAATACAGCTAACAAACGTATGTTATAGAAAAGGCATATTTAAAAAAAAATCTTACATTATATTAGTTAAGGAAAGTTTCTTCTATGATTATTGTTATGCCATTTACAAGGTGAGAAAAACTCAGCCAGAGCACCCTAAGAATTCTGATACCTACCTTACAGGACTCTGAGCATGTTCTATATTTCTGCAGTAGAGAACAACAGTTTTCAGAGGAATGTTTTAAATTACAAATCTGGTCCCCAGGTCA
This sequence comes from Hyaena hyaena, assembly GCF_003009895.1. Taxonomy (NCBI): domain Eukaryota; kingdom Metazoa; phylum Chordata; class Mammalia; order Carnivora; family Hyaenidae; genus Hyaena; species Hyaena hyaena. The sequence goes on from NW_024081037.1 coordinate 1,205,099, forward strand.
CACTCCAAAAAAAAAAAAAAAAGGTTTCAGATACCACTTTCCCTTTTCCAACCTCATAACGGTCTAATATACTTTGGTCAATTTTTATTGCCAGTTACAGATTTTAAACACAATTCATTTAGACACTGAGGCAAATTGTGAAGATCTTTAGAAGTAAAAGAAATCTTCCACAATTATCCCCCTTTTCCCTGCAAAATCAATTTCATGATAGCAAAGCGAGGATTTGTTGACAGAAACACTTCCATGGTGATGAACTGAAACACCAACGCTGTGGGCTTGCATCATCATTAAATAAATTTGGATGAAAGTTGAGGCTAGTGATGAATGAGAAAGCTTCTGTTTAAACACATTTATCTTGGGAATCGGCAGTGACCCAACTGTATTACAAAATACACAATGGTCTAAATGGTTTTCAAAACTACTTTTATTTTTAAGTCACCTTGAACTAGAACTTTAGAAGGAATGACATACTTAATTTTACAACTTTCAAAGTAGACATTGATAATCCTGCTGCATAAGATGTTTTCTAGATAATAATCAAGAGAGGGTACATGTAATGTTTTGGAGGATGACAAAAACTAGAAAGAATTAAAGAACAAAGTCTTTGCAGTGCTTCCCAACCTTTGTCAGATAATGACACAAAGAGAAAATATGCTTCCACAGCACTCGATACAATGGATAAAGGTAGAAATGAGCCACCCAAAGGTTTCTGTTGGCTGCCCCAAGTGCTGAGGGGAAGGATCCATTTCTGGCACACTTAAAACTTACAGAGTTTGAAAACTCTGGGCTATTCAATAGTTCATCCATTTGGTAAGAATTCAATTTCTTATGTTAGCTAGAACAATTCTCTACAAAATTAACACCACAGGATTTGTGTTCCATGATTATAATGCACAAATTCTCATTTCATAATGTGCTCTAGATATTAACCACTAATAGGCATCCCAAGTGATTAACATTACCAGAAGTTAATGGACCTTAAGGAACCGAACTTCTCTTAGAGGTTCCTCTACTGGGAAGATTATTTTAGTATTAATTCATATTGGCATCAAAATTTAGGAATACTGTCATATTTACAACACATATAGATTATTAAAATGGTTACTAATTAAAATTTATGGTAAAGAAAGGATCATTTCTGATAAAAAAAAAGCATCTTCCATTTTCCATAAAATCGCACATTAAAAAAGAGCATCTTCCCATTCACACATTCTAGATCTTTCGTCCTTAATTTCAAAATTAAATTTTTATATCCATGTGTCTCAAAGGTTACAGAACTTTCTTTTTAACTCCTATATAAGCACAAAAGAACCTTGAAAACGGAGAAGGGAAGTGACATTGGAAAATCTTCATATGAGATATGTGAGAGTGAAGGTTTGTATTCTTAGAAGAGGCTCATAAGAAGCTCACAAAAGATAGTCTTTATATACATCTGATAAAATAATATCTTCCTTTCATTTCATTTCATCTAAAGTCCCAGCTTCAGAACCAATTTTCATTTCACTCAGTCCCCCAATCTCTTTAACTTTTTAGGCTGCAGCATCCTATTACAGATTTAAATGATTTCACCATATTCTTCTGTCCTTTTAAGAAAAGTGGCAAAACTTTTCTTTAGGATGCCTCTGTTCTCTGGGGGCATGGGAAAAAATAAAATCATCACCCTTACTAGGACAGTGTGCATTACTATAGTTGGATCTTTACATATAAAGGAAGATCTCTATATAGAAGTTCAAGATGATGACAGGATTACATAAATCTACCCAAGAGGTCTCTGCAACTGCATTTCACATAGCCAACACATTAGGCATGGGGTCTTCATGACACTCAAAGGATAAAATTAGGTTGCATTGTAAGATGGTCATAAAGGGGATATTTCATTAAAATTATTAGACTTGAAGCCTAAGGATTTGATGATCTTTATTGACTGAAGTAGAATTCCAGAAAAAAATAGGTTTTTGGTAGATTCTTTGATTCCGAATCTTTATAAAGTGAGTTTCTTTTAAAACTTGTTTGACAAAGGCAAAGAAGGATCTTTAACAACATTCTAGTTTACCCATACCGGTTTCTATTATTGTTTTTTCCTCAAAAAATCATTTTGCTTTGCAATCCTAAGAGAAAACATAATCAGGCAAAAATGCATGCCCAAAACATTAAGATCTGTATTTCTCAAAGTAAAATCCAAGATAACATGTATGAGACTCCAGATGTCCCACCCAGAGATTCAAATCAGAATCTGTGAGGGTATGGCCCAAGAAGCTCCACTTTTAACAAATTCCTCTGCTGATTAGTATGCATCCTAAAGTAGTAATTCCACTGTTTTAGAAATTCCTATATTAATAAACATTAGCAAATGTGTTCTGACTGTAGTGCTGCTCTGTCAGAATGAATGACCCCTGTCCTAGGAAGTGTGACTATTCCGCCCTCTGGTGGTTGGCATGACAAACAGCTCATTCCTCAGGTTTTCTTTTTATTCAGAAGAAAAGCTTAATAAAAACCACCATTTTATAAGGTAGGAAGGTTCTTAGGTTTATAACTGTAGCAAAGCATAGATGCCTGAATCTTTAGTTGAGCAGTAGCAGGCTGTCTGACACCTACAAACTGTTTCTCCCTGGGATCCCAGGCCCTCAATAACCCTACAGCATTTCTTGGGAATTGTCCAGAACACACATTAAAGAGAGCTGTTTGGATGAACCAAAACAAAGAACTCCATTCACCTTAGAGCACAGTGAGGCAAATGCCATGAAAGAGCAAGGAAGATAAGTGGTTCAATAAAGTCCCCAGCCCTAAACCCCCTTAAATTCATTTTTAGATTAAACTTCAAATCCTTTCCTTTCCAACTGATAGAACCTTCACTGTGCAGTGAAATATATCAGAGTATCCCCTGAAGGTGACACACTAGGGCTAAGAAATCCTTGGGGACTCTAGCCAGTTAACTGGCTAGTACTTTATCATTTGATAATGAATTAACACTGTTCATATGGCAGCACATGTAAATCTGTCAACATTCCATCAGGACACTAGTTTTTACACTTAAAATGGTGCTATAAAAATGTACTCTGGGCTAACCTTTGGCATTACAATCAGCTATCCTAGGGATAGTCTTCTTGTGGCTTCATTTAAAAGTTTCACTTATTTTTTTATGAAATTATTATCAGAGAAAATTTGATTGAGGCAGTTTTTGAAAGCTTTTTTAGTTTTAGTTTAGTAAATTCCTTTTTCCCTCATAGCCAAATGGTCCTGTGTGATATTTCTGTAACGTTACCTGGGTTTTTTTTTTTTCCTTTGGCCTCTGAGTTTTGTTTTGCTTTGGAAAGCCTAGTCATCTTTGTATAACTAACAATGTATACAGGCCCTAGATCTCCAAAGGCTGTCTCACTCTGTGCCATCCTTTAGGCTTTTGGAAAGGTGGAATGGGTTCACTGACAAACCCACTCATTTGTCTCAGTGACATGCAGAATGTCTTCTCTTTAAAGCACCAGATGGACACAACTGGTTAATATGCTGGTCATGACACACTGAACTGCCTACCTTCCTTCCAACATTGGGGCAGGTATTTGGAGACAAAAGATTCACTGTTTCTGAAGAGCTTATTATTCTGAACAAGGAAAGGAGACAAACAAGAGTATAAGACAACATCTAATCAAGTGGTAAACTAAATTCACACAATAAACTAAAGATTAAGCAAGACTACAGTAGATTAACAAGGCTTCACAGAGCAACTGAGACTTAAAACTGGTCAAGAAAAGATTTAAATAAGTGGAGTGACTGGTTGGGAGGGAGCATTTGAGGCTGGCAAACAGAAGATCAGGTTCTAGTTTACGCCTTTCCCAGTCAGCAATGGGGCTCTAAAACAGTGATTGAGTTTTTGTGAAATAAAGAGAACTGGACTTGGTGACCTCTATGATCACATTTAGTTCTAACTTTCAGTGATTTCTGAATTCTTTCCAAGTCCTCAACACCCTCTTTTAGTTACTTAAAATTCCTCTGGGAAGTAAGTTTGAGCATAAATAAGCAAACCAATTATCTACATGAGTTTCCTTTCAGCTATTAAATTTCTCCTTCCTCATTTTCCCACTTATAGGTGTCCTAAACTACTAGTGGTCTCTAAAGATTTGTTTTCTTCTTTTAAGATTCTATGAGTTAGCCTTTTAATCCTCAACATATCAGCTCTTTTCTCATTAGAGCAATGTTTGCAACCTGAGGACTATTAACAGTATGGGTATGGTGATTCTTTGCTGTGGAAGGATGTCCTGTGCACTGCAGGACATCTCGGAGCATTCTTAGCTTCCACCTACTAGATGCCAAGTAGCATCTACCAACTGTGACAAACAAAAATGGTTCCTGACATGGCCAAATGTTCTCCACAGTGTAAAATCACCTCCATTTGAGAACCACTGGATGGGAGAGATGGCTTAACTCTATAAGCCAATTCCTCTTTTAGATTACTTGCTGTGGGAAAAATCTGACAGCTCATTTGAAAACTCTTATGTTTGGTATGTAGAGATGAAAATCTTGAAACTTACTAAATATAAGCCTCAAAGAAAGCAACTTTGAAAATCTGCACTGAAGACTTCAGTTGCATAAGGATTATTTCCACTAACCTGACAAACTGGCCCAAGGCATATGTGTATTTGAATATTTTTATTTGTGTTAATACCCTGTACCCTTGTTTCTTTCAATACCAGATTATAAACTAGTGTTTTCAGATGAGCTTTCCATTTCTCACATGCCTTCAGGAGAAATAAAGAAAAGTCTAGACAACCAACCACATTTGCCTTAGTGGGCGAAAATGGGTTTCTGGAGGATTCCTAAGAACTTAAGAGATAACCTGTTTAGACCTTTCCAGAGTCCTCTCTCAGAAATTTCAATTCCTTCTCTAGTAGTTTATAACTACCAGAGGCACAAATGTCTTCTATTAGAATACAAGCTTTCTTCATTCTTCAACAAATCACCTATAAGAATGAACCAACAAATATTTATGAAGCACCTCATTTTACTCTTTGCTATATGAGGCAGTTATTCAAGTGTAAGATTTAGAATCTAGGGCGGGAGTAGAGGACTACTTTAAAAGATAAGAGCACAGCAGAGAAGGAATTCTACAGAGAGTAAGTACTACAGCAATTTGGAAGAGGAGCAGGTTACCCTGGGGACAAGGTTCAGGGATTAGGTTTCAGAAATAGATGAGATTTGAGCAGGGGCTGGGAGATGAGGAAGACTAAGATAAACAGAGGACAAAAACTGGTCCAGGGTGCTGCCAAGTGACACCTATGAGAGAAGAATGAGACAAAAGCAGAGATGTGAAGGCAAGCAAGAGATGAGAAAACGAAGGTTCAAGAAACAATGAGCAGGGCAGTGTGGTTTCAGCTGAGATGGTTGGGGTAGGGGTAAAGCTTGAAGGGCCTGGTCCTATCAGACTGTGAAGAACCTTGAATATAATGCTAGGGAGCACTCTGTGTCCTCAGTGAAGACTTCTGTGTAGTGAGGTAATGGAAACTACTAATCCTTTATACACCATCATTTCATTTCAGAATTTTTAATTCTGAGATGCAAGGAAAATTGCTTCAGGTTGTTCTGTTAGTATGTGACAAGAATGAGATATAACACAAATTTAATTGTGTTGTCCCATTCTCTTTCTATGGCAACATACTGAGAAGCTACCTCAGTGCAAGTGGGAAGCATAATAAATTGCATTTGATCCTCTCCAGTACTTAAGGGAATAGACAGGATGTCTAATATTACATCCCTGCACTGTGTCTCAAGTCTGCCACTCAATCCAGAACACTCAGAATCCCCTGAAAGATACACAGGGCTTTCTCCTACCTCCTCCCCACTATTCCATGAATAATTTTCTCTTCCCTCATCACATAATCTATGCTGAAAGATCTGGCTCAAGACTTGGCTTTTTTGAAACCTTCCATGATCATCACAGTCCAGAGTGATCTGGCTCCCCTTCTAATTCCTCCCATCTCCCTGAGGTTACTGCTTAGAAAACAAGGGATTATGAATGTGAGAGGCTAAGCCTCACATAAGTGGGTAGGCATGGGGAAGACCGACCTGGGGACGGTGCTGTGAATAGGACGTGGGAGAAAGCAAGACCAAGGAGAAGCACAATTCCTCATCATCAGGAGACTGTTTTCAGGGAGCACTGGAGCTGCATTTAATGTCCACTCTATCCTAAAGCAGGATTCTATATAATCAAAGGCACAAATGTGGGGCATGCAGAATGAGCTTGGAGGAGGTACCTGATCAGCCTCAGAGGTGGCTGGAAAGAAAGGCATCAGAAGTGAGTAAAAATGATCTATAGAAGGAGCATCATGACCATGCACATCAAAACTTGTAAACAGTAACTGCCTTGATAGTCCTGATTGTGACCCAACGCCTCCAAAAAGGGTAATCAAAGGATCAAGGTCTAGCCACCATAAAGACAGGAATCACCAACTTAGCCCAGAGGTAGTGGGGCTTTAGCCTTTGCAGAAAACTAGAAAATCATCTTGGATGATATACCCTAATTTAGAGTTTCCATTTCTCAAGCAACACCATGACTTATAAGGAAAAGAATGATGGTCCCAAAATCATCTTAAAGAAGAAGGGAAAAAAAAAAAAGCATTGTGTATTTTCCCAGCTCAGGGGGGAAAGTGTTAGGGTTCAGCTTTGTCAGTCTCTAAATTCTACTTCCAATTCAGAATTAAGCAAGTGTAAACCAAGAAAGCATCACAAATAAAATTGACATTTTAGAGGAAAGTCTTCAAGTTGGTCTCTAATATATCTCTCATAAACAATTAAATGCGTAAAAAACACTTGTTTCAATGCAGCCACTCTTCAAACAACTCATAGCAATTCCTCAAGAATAAATTACTATCCTTCACTATTAGTAACTTAGCTGCTTTTCTCCTTCTGTTAAAAAAAAAAAAGAGCTATTCCTTTTCCATTCTTTGCCTTTTAATGGTATTCTTGACTGAATTCATGGATATTAGTTTTAAGGCTGCAGAAAATTACAGTTTATAGAAAGAGGAGTTAACTGAAAATTTCAACAGATCCCCAAAAGGCCCATAAAATATTAGAAATATTTAAACAACTTGAAGGCAACAAGAAGAGGACCAATGGACAGGGATCTCAGTAAAGAAGGATAGCATCTCTCATAGTGACAGGCATAAGCAGTACAATTTTTTTTATATAAAACTTTTTTTTCTGATTATAAGAGTAAAACCTATTTATTACACAAATTTTGGAAGATATAAATGTGAGGGCCACTGATTTCAGCTTCTACGAAGGGTAATGAGAGGACTAGGGAGAACAATGGACAATTATTACTATTTTTTTAGGCCAACCTATCAACTGTGGCCCTACTCCAGTTTCAATGAGGAAGGAAATGTGCTCTAGGGTCGTCATCCTGAAATTACCAAATGCCCCTGTGTCAAGGAGTGGCAGATCCCCCCACAGAGTACAAGTTTACATAATCTGTCTGCTCAGCCCAGATACAATGGCGGAGGGGCCAGCCTGGTCACTGGAGGAGAGGGGCAGGATTTCCTTTCCTCTTGCTAGCCAATCAGTGTTTGGATAATGATTCAATCACTAAGCATTGTTCAAGTACTGGGAAGAAATGTATTCTTAGTGGGGGATGGTCTCAGAACTAGTTACATTCTTATCAGTAAGACTGGTGGCCTTGTGGCTGGGTGGGGGTAGGGGGTGGGAGTTGCACGTGGGCACAGAATAGGACCCAACAAAACTCACCTCTCAGGCCCTGGGAAAGGAATGTCGAAGTATCTATCACAGAAGAAGAGAATGGCAGATGAAGAGGAATTATATTTTTCCCTTGGGCTCTCAGTCACTTGAATGGTATCAACTATTACTCTATGATGATTCTCAAAGCAAAATCTCCAAGTTTTCAAGGCCTACCAAACAGTTCCACATGGAAGGTCCAGTTACACTTCAGACTTGGCACCTGCCCACACCCCACCCCAATGGACTGCTGCTTTGGGGTTCCTTTTTGTCTCACTTCTGATGATGGTCCACCACCTTCCTTGTTGCCAGGGTTCAACGTCTGGGATCCATTCTCCACTTTTCTGCTCAGGCTTCAGATTTAGTCAGTCACTCCGTCTGCCCTGGTATATCTTTCTCTGCCCTCCCCCTTTTATTTGTGCTGCTACTCCCCACATCCACACTTCAGTACGGATAATACTATAAAATAGTTAATCTACTATATTTAACCCCTCACCTCTCTAGTCCAACCTTCGCTCATGTTGCTACTGATCTTTCCACAATAGTGTCCTGATCATGGCAATTCTCCAGTCCTCTTCACCCACCCCGCCCCTCACCCAAAACAGCACTTACTTTACACTTACCTTACTGAGTATCCAAAGCCCAAACTTTCTAGATCAGTCCTCCATCTCTTGCCTCATCTCCTTTTGAAACTGGACAAACCCTGTATTCTCCTCACCAGAACACAGTACTGACCATCCTCCCACATACCATTGAGCTTTCTTCCCTCATACCTTGTTCGTGCTGTTCCTAAGGATAGAATATTTTTGTCTCTCTGTTCGTCCTATTGAAATCTTATTCCTCTCTCAAGTGCCAATTCCTCTGGAAACCCTTCCTATTTTTCACAATCTTCCTCCAAGTTTCCAAAATGCTTCTGTTTGTACCTCTATTATAGCACTTCGTTTTGCCTCTTTTTATGCTTGTTATCCCTCCTATACTATAATCTCTTGAGAGCAAGAATCTGCTACCACTTATTTTTAAAACTCTTATATCAATGTTTCTCAAATGCAGTCGCTGATTGCCTTTCTAAGAATCACTCAGGACTCCATAGATTTTCATGTGCCTAGACCTCTGAAATCCAATTCAGTAAATCTGCATTTAAACAACCTGTCTGCTTCATTCTTGGCCTTATAAAGTTTAATAGCCACTGTACTACATTACCCAAACTTAAATACTGCTGGTTGTAGGTGTTCAACAAAGGCTCATGTGGCTCACAACATACCTGGTGGCCACAGCTGGCTTGCATTTGTTCTTTTCATAGACTCTCAGAATGTCAGGGCCAAAGGACTTTATGGGTGCTATAACTGCTTCATTTTTTTCAATTAAAAGATAGGAAAAGAAGAAAGAGTAGAAAATAGTATGTTTTCAGGAAAACTCTATAAAAGACAGAGTCATAATAATCAGACCAAGTAGGATAAAGAAGGAAAAGAATGTGTGAAAGGGCAGATTGTGTGAAGGGACAATTGAGTCAGAACTGGTTAGAAACATGGCCCAGTAAACATTGCTTATTAGCTGCCTCAACTCCTATGCTTGGTAATATGTCTCCAATAATTAATTAGAGAGGGGGGAAACAAGGAGTAGGGCAGAAAAACAAAGTTAATATAACCAAAGAAAATAAGTTATAATTATGATTAAGAAATAAGCATCTTAAGAAGAGATATAAGGAAAAAGACAAACTTCATAACATTAAGACTGGTAACAACAAACACTTATCTGGAACTCTGATGTGCCATTATATGGGTTTCTCCTACTCCCCAAAGAACATGCAAGTAGGTACCTGAATCCCCAGATAAGGATTATAGATGAGGAAACTGAAGTTTGCATGGGCTAAATGGCCTGCCTGAGGACACAGAGCTAGTTGGTGCCAGGGCCAGAATGCAATCCCAAGTCTATCTAGCACCAGAGCCTCTGCTTTAGCCACTAACCCAAGGCTGTTGTAAACTGTCAGCCTGTGAACAATAAAAAACAAACAAACAAAAAAAAAACTTAAATGGGTGCAAATGAAGAAATGAGGAAGAAAGGGTGGGAAGAGTACCAAAAAAGAAAAAAAAAAATCTGAGGTAAAACATCTGACAGATGAATAAAAAGAAAGGGGGCAGGTGCCTAGCTGACTTAGTTGATGGACTGTGCAACTCTTGATCTCAGGGTTCTAAGTTCAAGCCCCATGTTGGGTATAGAGGTTACTTAAAAATAAAATCTTGATACAACAATAACAACAACAAGGGGACAAACAAGGAAGACAAAAGTTCAAGGTTAGTATATTTATTTTAGCATACTATTTCTACATGTGATGCTATGTGTCTGGGCACCAAATGGAAGCAACTGGGTTAGGAAGGATTTTTGAAAACTGTATTTCAGTGTTTATTCTCAGACTGCCCTCACTACCCATGGTATAATTACCACAGAGAAATTGGGATGTGACTAGGTACAACCACAAACCATGTTACATTATAAAATAAAGTATCAACTTCCTCTAACCTCCTCAGAAATCGGACACTCTTTAACATAAATCATAGCACTGCAACTCTATTTAAAACCAAATGTTCTCCTGCAGGAGGTTAATAGGAATGAGCTAATCCATCTACAGAGTTTCCTTTTAAAGGACCTCTTACCATATAAAACTGTAAAATCTTTAGTGATAAAGTTTTATTGTATAATGAGGAAGTTCTGAGAAAGTCGAGAGAAAAAAGCCAAAGCAGCATAAGAAACTCTGGGCTATCTGCCAGATCCATTATCTGTTATTTTCATTTTTTTTCTTTATACAAATTAGTAGTGATTTACCAAACAATACAAAAGGCAAAAAAAAGGGGCAATAATATTTCAAAGATGTTTTTCCTACTTTATCATTTCCTCCTTTTCATCACCACATATATCATAAATACTTGTATACTTTCCCATTAAAAAGAGATAAAAACAAAAATACTGAATAGTGTCATTCTGATAACACAGCTGGGTCCCCAAGGGAGTCAGGCAGCCCTGAATCTTCCCCCTCACTGCATCACCCCAAAAACCATAAATCAAAATAATAGGCAGTCTCTGGGAACATTCATCCTTTCAACCTCTACCACTAAAGGTGTAATGAGGGGCTCTGCAGCCCTTGGAGTCAGGAACACTCCTGAGACAACACTGCTTTTTTAGACAACATATTGCCAATACAACTCCAAAAAGTTCAAAGCACTTACAAAAAGAATTTCATTTAGAGAAAGGGAAACATCCTGTCTCCAGCTGTCTAACAAGGATCTAATAGTTCCCCCATAAATGCTGATTCTGACCTGGTATACTTTCAGATGTTTGCCCTCTTATGATAAAGCACAAGGATCAAGTAGTAATTGGGCTACTGAATTAAGACTTCAAATAAAACTGAAAATATTCTCACCTTTCTGTACTTCCTTTAGTCACAAAGTCTCACTGCCATTTAATGACTTACTATAACTAGGGAGTCTTGTAGACTGCTTGGTTTCTTTTAAGAAATTATGGACCAAATAAACCAACATTTTAAGAATTCGGCGAATACATTCCACACATATACTCCTTTTCTTTCTACTGCTCTCTAGATAAAACCAATGCCTCTGCCTTACTGAACTTGGCAACCTTCAGACCTGTAATCCATTCCAAATCTCAATCTCCATGTTGAACAGAGTTAAAACATTAAAACATCTTTTCTTCTGTGAATGAGTTTTCCAACTTGCTTAATCTCCTCCAAAACATCTGCTTTCTGATGAAACCCAGGAGCCTACAACTCTGAGTAGAACATTCACTGTGTGGTCTTAAAACAGACATATGCATGGATTCCTCTTGCAATATGCACTCCAAATTTGGATAAAACTTTCTTGGAGCTATTTGACATAATGTTCTATAAAAATTATCCAAGAGATGACACATTTTAAAGTTCCATACCTCATTTACTGAAATATGTCCAAGAATAAAATTCATACGGGGGGGGGGGCACACCATCATTTTTTAACAATTTGGTTATTACATCTAGGACTGTTCTCATAAAATGACTAGCTTTTGCTGCCATCTAGAGGTAAAAACTATGTAGTGAAAATCAGAGTTCTCAAGAAAATACAAAATTAACTTGCAATATCAATGGCCTAGAAACAATGGGAACCCAATAACTTTCCGGCAACTAATCATACCAATTACCATCATCCCAAGCCACACTTTCTTCAACAAAGCATACCAATATAGCTTAAAACAAACAAGCCGTACCATATTGTGTTCCATACCAATTGGTTAATCAGACAGATTTCAGTTCTGAATAATCTGTGGTGCTCATTAAAAATTCACATGCCCATACCCTACTCCTAGATAATCAGAGTCAGGAGGTTCTAAAATGGGATGCAGGCATCTGCAGTGTTTTTAAAAACCCCTACAGGTAGTTTTGATGAACACCTAGAAAACTTTGAGGCGATGAAGCCCTGGCCCTTCACAGTGTTGAACCTCCCACGCCCAGGCAGGGCAGAGTTCTAATGAAAGAAAACGTAAAACTTACTTCTTTTTTATTTTTAAGTAATCTCTATACCCAATAAGGCGCTTGATTTACAACTCTGAGATAGAATCACACACTCCACTGACCAAGCCAGCAAGGCACCCCAAAACTTAAAGCTTACTTCTAATGGAGGTTCAACTATGGTAGAAAGTGTGGCAGGCTGACTACCTGCATCAGATGAATCACTGAGAGTTTACTGAAAATGTGGGTGTGTGGGGGCACATGGGTGGCTCAGTAGGTTAAGCATCTCACTCTTGATTTTAGCTGAGGTCATGATCTCACAGTTCATCAGATGTAGCCCTGTGTGGGGCTCTGAGCTCACAGTGGGAAGCCTACTTGGGATTCTCTCTCCCTCTGTGCCCCTCTCCCTACTCATGTGCCTACATGCACATGTGCAAGAGCTCACACTCTCTCATTCTCTCAAAATAAATAAATTTTAAAAATGTGGATGTCTGGGCACATCCATAAACAAATTAATTACAATTTCTAGGGGTAAGGCCCAGGAATCTACAACTTAAGTAGGATTCCAACATACATTTTTGTATACTAAGTAGGGGAACCAATCCAAATCTTGACAAAGCTAAAGGCTATCACAGAAACCTATCTTGGAAAGACAACTATTAATGCTATGGCAACAAAATCTGTCAACTTGAATTAGTCCAGCACTCATTTCAGTTGCAGCTGCCACTGCTTGTTCATGGTTTGGATAATATGGTTGATGTTCACACAGTATTCTGATTTCTGAAGTGTCTCCTTCCTTTTTTATCTCTTAATATAACTTGTTTTTTTCTAATTGTACACTTATTAAAGAACATGTAGAGAATATAGAAAATAGAAGAAAAATAAAAAGCATCTATAACTCCACTAACCAGAATTACCCACCGACAGCACTGGTATATTTTCTCCTAGTATTTTCTCTTCAAACATACAAAGTTCAAACATGTATATAGTTTTTAAACTGTTGCAGACTATGAGTCTGGAACTCTCTCTTGTCTAGCAAGAGAGCTGATGCAGAATTGAATATGAGAGAGGCTAATGTCTGGGAGGAGATAAGAGCCACAAACAGGGGTTTCATCTCTATATTAATCGAGCTCACAAGATATTACCCATGTGGTGAATGTGAAGAAAACAAGATCTTACACATGTGAACATGGAGAAAACAATCAGACAGGACGGTGTGTATAATGAGCAAAGGGTCTGGGGGGGCAGGTGGAGTTTGTGATAAAAGTACAATAGTATAATGGCGTCAGATGGAAAGTAATCTCCTGGAGGTGACATAACAAGTTACTTGTGATCCCATTACAGTATCTCAGTAGCTAACCTTGGGCGCTTTTGCCCCTTGGTGGCAGCTTTCCCCACTAAGGTTTTTTTTCTAAACCTATTTCCCCACATTAATCCTGCTTTTAACATTTCTGAATAAATATTTCCCTATATCTTCAAAAGCACCATTATTTAAAGATAGCATAATACTTTCATGAAATTATAATGTAATTAATAGTATCAACTTGTTATAAATAATGCACAAATAGCCTTGCTATTTATAATTCATCCATAATTCATCTCTGATTGTTTCCTAGAAAAGATTCCTAGAAATAAAATGAGTCACAGGATGTGATTTTAGGGATCTTGATACATGCCACCCAACTACTATCCCAGTCATTGCTGAGGCCACCCATCTCACTAAATCCTTACTGGGCACTGAGTTTTATTATTTGGGGGGGGGGGAAAAAGGTTCTGCTTATTTGAGAGGTAAAAATTCTGAGTATTTTAGCACTGGAGACCACAAGTACAGGATGAAAGGTAGGAATACCATTTATATAAGGAAGGGACCGATATCAGAGTATCAGCAAATCTTTGCTATGTTTAGGATTAAGTGTTTAAAAAAATGTCAATTAGATGGGGTGCCTGGGTGGCTAAGTTGCCTAAGTGTCTGACTCTTAATTTCAACTTAGGTCATGATCTCATGGTTCATGGGATCAAGCCTGGCATCAGGCTCTGTGATGACAGAGCAGAGCCTGCTTGGGATTCTCTCTCAACTCTCTGCTCCACCTCTTCTTGTGCCTTCTCTCTCATGTGCGTTCTCTCTCTCTCAGAATAAATATATGGACTTAAAAATATAAAAATTAAAAAAAATTAAATGTTAATAAGAACACTAAAGTGCAAAAACTCTTCTAGCAGCTAGGCATACAGAAGATTGACTAAATGTACCAAAAGAAAGCATATGAAGCATATTCCCCATATAGTTATCCTTAATTGAAGGACTCATACTTTTACTTAAGTCTGTGTAATGTTTATTTGAAAATCTAAATATGGTTGCTATAAAAGTTAGAGGGTATTTTAAGTTAGTGAATGTTTACACAAAAAGACTTTACTGTACTTTTTCAGTACAATAAAAACATGGAAACAAATCTCCATAGAACGGAAAATAATATTAAGAAGAGTTCCCATAAAATCAGTATTAGAAATCTATGATGAAACTGCAATGCATTTTAAAAGATTTACATATTTTTTAAGTTTTAAAAATGTTTATTTATTTTTTGAAAGAGAGAGAGAGTGTGCATGAGCAGGGGAGGGGCAGAGAGAGATGGGACAGGGAATCTGAAGTAAGCTCTGTGCTAACAGCACACAGCCTGGTGTGCACACAGCCTGGTGTGCTGTTTGAACTCATGAACCATGAGATCATGATCTGAGCCAAAGTCGGGTGCTTAACCAACTGAGCCACCCAGGCACCCCTAAAAGATTTATATTTTTCAGCTCATAGTAAAGAAACATGATGCAACCACAGAGGGCAAAAACAGTCATCATCACCAACTGTGGATTACAACAGGAGAACTACAGTGAGCTGAGATCTTTTTACGAGTATTTTTATCCAAGAATATTTTCCCCTAATAAATGAAAATAAGAGTAAATCTATATGTAGTTATGAACTCAATCAGCCTTTACTCTTTCATACTCCACAACTCGCTCTCCCAATCCAGATCATTCAACCTGTGACTCCTCCCTCACTCCTCATATAACAGAGAATGAATATTAATACAATTCTACCCCCACAATGTGTCTTCCTCCAGCCTTTGTCCTTCCTAGCTACCTCATACCACCCCCCCTCACCCCAACACTTACAGTTTGTAGAATCACATACAATTTTCCCTATCTAGGCCCAGTCTACAGTTCGATTTTGCCTGTCAAATACAACCTAATTTGATGTCACTCCATTTCTCAACCAGTCCAACTTCCTAACTCAGTGACACTGCCAAAAATATTCTCTGCTCCCATTGTCAAAAGTATTCCTTTACTCTAGAATACCCTCCCATTCCTGCTATTAAAAATCCTAAAATTCTTTAGAGACTCAAGTCAAATGCTTCTTTCTTCATGAAGCTTTTTTAGACCCCTCAGTTGAAATTAACCTTCCCCTGACAATCTCATAACCCTTAGAGATTAATTTGGGACACGACTTTTGCTTATCTTCCACTATACTACAATTGCGAAAAAGCAAGACACTACCAATTTATCACTATTATCTAGTACCATCTACTATTGAGGACCTTGCACATAGCGCAATCAACACATGCTGACGGAACTGCTTTACTAATTTTTTTTCTTCAACTTGACAGTCTTTAATCTGATGTGTCCCCAGAATCCAGTGTTTCCAAAGAAGCCAAATCCCAGGCTGACTCTATGTCCTGAACAATGTCTGGTTCTCCACCAGCTGTACCATTAACTACCTTTTGTTCTTCTGTTTAATTCAAGATCAAGGAGGTATGCAAGCAGAGAATCCCAACACGGATCCCCAAACCAAAATCTACAGGCAACACTAAGCTTTCCCCTAAAGCTCCACCAGAGCCTATGGATAAGCCCATTCACCACACTGGCTGTGGGAAGCTACACATCATAAGGACTGTCACCTCTAACACTTTCCTCCACATGGGAGGGAAAAGGTAAGTCATACCAATGCACTGTCTGGATACATTCAGCTACAGAAATATCTGGAAAGCTACAATTACCAGCATGAAGGCCAAAGAGGAAAGGCCATCTCTCTAAGAAATGGTGAAGCAGCAAAAAGACAAATAGTGCACTCACAGGTTGCTGGACCTGGACCTGGAGAAAAGGATCCTGAAAGAGCAGCGCATCTACCATGGTTTTACCTATAATGTGTATTTGTATATACACACAAATAGGAGCAGACACAGAGCCCAAATCCTTTCAAGCCCTCATTCTACTTGTAATCCACCCCAAAGTTGGACCGTCTCTCATTAGCATGGGGTATGACTGAATTCATTAGAATGGTTTGAAAGTTTTCCAGTGAACTCAGAAGTAACTCTTTCATTTCACAGAACTTTATTGGATATTTTGGTAAGAAGATATGCTAGCCAGAACTCCTAATCTGCTTCAACAAAGTCAGATTATTTCCATCAAAATGGCAGCATAATTAAAATCACTTTAAGGTCTAAAACTATTATCTCTTTACAACCAGGAGGAGAAAACATAAGTGGTAATTCTTAGCTACAAAGAAGAAAGGAACAACAAAAATGAGTAACTACTGAATACATCATTTGTGTGACAGACCTGATAATCACTGGTGTAATATACACACTTGACTACTGTCACTTAGTCTTCTGTCCCATTTTTTCTAGTAAATTGCCTAGCTATATATGCCCAGCCACCATGGAATCATTTTGCTAAGCTTATAAAGAAAACCATTTTAGATTGGTATTTCTGCTTTCTAAAGCAATCAGGACATTTGAGAGTCAAAGGTCACCAATTCTGAGATCTTTTAGGGAGATAAAAATCAATGTCCTGGGTGTTTTAAAAAAGGCAACAATTTATCATTTCATCAGACATTCTTCAATCACATCGCTTCCCCAAATCAGTGCTATAGAAAAATGCAGTCAACTCAGCAAAAGACTCAAATTCCAATCCTAATTTTTTTACTCATTTGACAATGAGCTTGGCATTCACTAGTCTAGGCCTTGAGTTTCTTTTATGTAAAACAGGAGAACTGAATAATTCTTTAGGTACCTTGCAGTTCTGATAACCCATGAATATGTCCAACTACAGAGTTGAATTCCACCAGTGGAATTCTACAAGGTGAGATTCAGTCCCCTGGCAGTAGTAAGCTAAAGTAATTCTTTAAACACATTTAAAACTCTCTTACTGAATTACGAGAAAGGTATGTCTGTAATTCATTGTGGACAGAGCAACACAATAATGTTATAGGACAAGGCATTTTTTAAAATGTTTATTTATTTGAAAGAGACAGACAGAAAGACAGACAGAATATGAGCAGGGAAGGGGCAGAGAGAGGGAGACAGAGGATCTGACGTAGGCTCTGTGCTGACAGCAGAGAGCCTCATGTGGTGTTCAAACAAAGGAACTGCGAGATAATGACCTGAGCTGAAGTTAGGAGCTCAACTGACCTGAGTTACCCAGGTGCCCAGACAAATAAGGCATTTTTGACATGAGAGACAGGAATACTGCACTAAGCTGCAGTCCAGGGGGAAAAAAATTCTATGAAGAGCATAATGCAGGCTCTCTGTGATTCTGCACCAAGAACTGGAAGCATGATTCTGGAAGAAATCCTGAAGGACAGTGTTTTAACCTTCTATCCTGGAATGGAGCCAGCAGAGTAGGGGCAAAGGAACTGCCATTCTCCACAATCATCCAACCAAGCCTGCTTCAATGTGCTCATGTCACTGTACAAATACCCCTGGCCCACTCTAATTTCAAGGAGGAGCAGCTGGAAATCTGGGTACATTGAGCTATGCAAGCCAAAGAGAGGGATGATGTGCAGCAAGTCCCAGCAGGCAAGTGGCAGGGGGAGAATGCAGGGAAGGTCAGATGAATTAAAAGCCTGAAGTAGAAAAGCCTAAATTGAAAAGCAGTGAGAGAATAGTGGAAGAAAGTGGACTACAAAAGAAGGTGATGAAGCTCTTACATAAAAATAATAAACAGTTCACAAGGAAATGTAGGGTAATAATAGGTGATGTTGTAGTGGCAAAATGTGTAGGGTGCTTACTGCCATGCTTGCATTATGCAGGTAATGTTAAGTGAACAGAGAATGAATGAATGAAGGAGACAAGGGCCAATCAGTCAAGACATAAGTGAGAAAAGTGTGCTAAGAAATGAAAATGGTATATCATGGGGTCCAGAAAAGCAATTATGCCAGGTGACATTCAATACTGATAATTATGCTAACGGAAAGAAAAAACAGATTGAAAGAAAACATAAAACAGGAAAAACAAGCACTGGATATATTCCCAGAAAAATAAAAGTAGCTGGAATGTTCCCTGGGAACATTTTTTACCTTGAAGAGGAGCAGAAAAATAAAAGTAGCTGGAATGTTCCCTGGGAACATTTTTTACCTTGAAGAGGAGCACAAAATATGTTGCATGTTGGATATTTCTAAATTGTTTTCTCCTAGGTTAGGAAACACCTTAAAGTAGATTTTTATGCCAAGCTACCATAAATTTAAAAGAAGCAAGAAAAGAAAGACAAAACATTGTACAAAGTACTAATAAAGAGCTGGAAAATAGCAATACTTCTATGGCAAGCAGTAGAAACCCATATTTAAATAACAGTTCTAATTCAATTAAGACAAAAGTCTTTACAATAACAAAGTCTACTTCGACAAAAGGATCACAAACCAAAAACCATGTTTATTTTTAAAAAAAGTTTTTTAATGGTTATTAAGTTTTGATACAGAGAGGGACAGAGTGTGAGTGGGGGTGGGGCTGAGAGAGAGGGAGACAGAATCTGAAGCAGGTTCCAGGGTCTGAGCTGTCAGCAGAGTTCAACGCAGGGTTCAAACTCGTGAACTGACTGAGCCACCCAGGCACCCCAAACAGTGCTTATTTTAAAGCAATACATGATACAATAAAAATGCATAAGCAGCTTAGAACTGGGAATATTATTTGGAGTTCAACAAAATGGTGTTTAATCTGTAACACAACTGAAACAGAAAGAATTTTGTCTCCTGAACATAATCTTATTTCTGCAGAAATGTGGACCCTCTGAAAAGCAATAAAAATAAAAGAAGCTATCCTAATATAAATTTTGTTATATTTTCAAAAGAAATTACATAAAAATCCACATGAATAAAAACATATCCAATTTGTAACAAGAATTTTAATAACCTGAAACTTTTGTGCTGGAGTCCTTCCTCAGCCCTTCATTTACTTAGTTTCAGTGATTTCTGAACTAATCTACTTTTATCTATTTGGAATATAAATTTTAATAGGAATGTAACTAATCTATGACTGACAATGATGGACTACATAATGGAATAACTGACTTAAAATGCAATTCTTTCTGGGATATGTTACAAATTCCCATTTGAAGGAACATGTTACATACAACTCAGGTTCTGACACTGAATCTGGGACAGGGGTATGTGAACTGCAGCCCACAGGTCAAATTTGGCCCAATGTCTGTTTTTGTATGTCCTGCAATCTAAAAATAGTTTTACATTTTTAAACAGTAAAAAAAAAAAATCAGAGGATGAATATTTTACAAGATGTGAAAATTACATGAAATTCAAATTTCATTGTCCATAGATAAAGTTTTCCTGGAACACAGTCACACTCATTTATTTACATATTTACTATGTATGATTGCTTTTATGCTACAATGGCAGAGTTGAGTAGTTGTGACAGTGACTAGACAGCAAAGCCTAAAATATTTACTATCTGGCCTTTTACAAAGAGAGTTTCTGACCTCCGGTCTAGTGTGATTTAGACTAGCAAGAAACTCAACAACAAGGGCTTAAAGAACTCAATCAACCAATTTTTTAAAAATATACTAGTAATTTAAAAATTCAATTAAGAATTCTGTGAAAGCTGATGAAAATAGGGAAACTATATTTCAAGCTGTCTGTGATTCATTTAGTAAAATGTATAATTCTATGAATGCATTAAAGTGTTTAACTAAAGAACATCAGATAAAAGCAGGTAAAAGGACTTGTGCCACAAAATACTTAATGGTGTTGTTGTTGAATTTGAGAGGGGAAATGGAAGTAGTTCTAGGCCTTCCAAATTCCTGGTATTTTTCAAAAGATTCAGAGACATTTTGCAAAATTATAGAACTACTATGCATGCAGTTGGAGAAAGATGTATAAATTTGTACTTTTAAATGCTCACAATTGTTGTCAAGAACCACTTGTTTAATCACTTGTTAAGAATCATGGAAACTGTATACAGGAAAGTAAAACTAGCCCATGAAGGTTCTCTGTGGGTCCATTTGTTATATAATCTTTAAGTACAGAATACTGACTGTTAATGTAGCACATGCTCTCTTCTCTTTCCTTCCTCTCACCTTTTAAAATGTATCCTGTCCCTGTTTTTTGCCTGTGAACATCTTTCTTAAAATAGTAAAAATTGCATTTTGGTTGAACCATATCGGTTTATAAATTCCATAATGTAAGCAGATATTTTATTCTCTACTTCCACCACAGTGTCTAAAGTAGGGCCAAGCATGAGAGCTCAATAAATAATTTTGACATCAATTCTCTGTTGTGTGTTATCAAAATCTATTGCAAATATTCCAAGTCTAAATTCTACATGTGCATGGCTGCTTATAGAAAAAATTAATTCTGTAAAGGCCTAACTTCAGTGTGAGAAGAGGAAAAAAAAATCCAACACTTGAATTATTCAGGTTTAAAAGATCCAAAGTATTCCCCTACTTCTTCATCTCTAGGAGGAATTCAGCATAGATAAAGCAAAATTTGAAGGCAATGCTATAAAATGATAATACAACAACAAAAATTACAAGGCTCATTTCAGCATTCTCAAAGAAAATGAACAGTCACATTGATTCTAGGTGACAAAAGCTGTCACCACTAGGAATTATCGGGTTTTTAAAAATTTTTTTAAAATCTTTTTATTTATTTCTGAGAGAGAAGGAGAGACAGCATGAGCTGGGGAGGGTCAGAGAGACAGGGAGACACAGAATCCGAAACAGGCTCCAGGCTCTGAGCTAGCTGTCAGCACAGAGCCCGACGCGGGGCTCGAACCCACGAACCGTGAGATTATGACCTGAGCTGAAGTCGGACGCTTAACCAACTGAGCCACCCAGGTGCCCCAGTTTATTATTTCTTAAGTTTATTTATGTATTTTGGCAGACACACAGAGAGCATGAGAGGGGGTATGGCAGAGAGAAAGGGAGAATCTCAAGCAGTCTCCGCACTGTCAGTGACAGAACTTAACAGGGGGCTCAAACTCACAAAACCAGAGCCAAAATCAAGGGTCAGACACTTAACCAACTGAGCCACCCAGGCGCCCTGGAATTATCATCTTATTATAAAGCAAAAATCTGTTTTCCCCTTTCAAAACAAAATTTATAAAACTAAATACAAATATGATTAGAGTAAAAGGTTGGTAGACACAGTTATACACAAGGATTTCTAATCTATTTTTAGAAAGAGAGAACCAACATCTATCAAATCCATCAAAAGCCTGGGCAAGATTTCAACAATTCTTCCAGTGGGCTAAATTTCTTTAGATGTGGAACTCCTATGCTGAGGTCTTCAAGATGTGGCTATGAAATGAGTGCTACACTAGGCATCAGATACTACTGGTACCAGGACACAGATACTACTCAGATCCCCAGTGGTGAATCACACCAGAACGTAATAATTTAACAAGAAAATGTAATATACTAACAAATGTAATAATTTAACAAGGAAAATAATAGTTGGTGGTAAGTGCTCTGCTGAGAATTACCATAACATGATAATGTAATAGAGCAACTAGATGGCTACACTTTAGACTGGCTGACCAGGAAATGTTCTCTTTTGGTGATATCTGAACTGAGGTCTTAATGTTCTAAGAAAAGGCCAGCCATCAGAAATACAGGAGCCCAGAAAGAAAAAAAAAATAGATATTGCAAAGAGCCAAGACAGAATGAGCTTGGCCTCCTGAGGTACAAAATAAAGGCTGGTGTGGGTGGAAGATCATAAACTAGGGGGGAATAAGTAGTAGAATATCTGGCAGATATCAGTCATGGAAAGTAGCCTGGGTTGTATTATGAGGGTCAGAAGGAAGCCACTGGAGGGTGTAAGCAGGAATGAGATCTGATCACTGTGGCTGCTAATTGAAGAATAGTCCATAGAAAGACAAGACAGAAGCTGGGAGTCCTGTTAGTTTACTGCAGTGGTTAAGAAAAATGAGGATGATAACATGCTTTCTGATAGAGTTAAGAGAAAAATGGAAAAAAAGGATATATAATGTCTTACAGGCAAAGACAAGACTTGATAGATCGGACAAGAGGGGTGAAAGAAAAAACTTTACGAGTAAATCAGGATATTCCTAGGCCTTTGTGAAATTGGGTAACTGGTGAATTAATTTACTGACATAGAGAAGTCTGAAGAAAAAGCAACTAACTCAGTAGTTGGCTCTCATTTTCATTTGACAGTGCTATTAAATAAGCAAAGACTTGGGGCACCTGGGTGGCTCAGTCGGTTAAGCGTCTGACTTTGGCTCAGGTCAGGATCTTGCAGTTTGTGGGTTTGAGCCCCACATCGGGCTCTGTGCTGACAGCTCAGAGCCTGGAGCCTGCTTCAGATTCTGTGTCTCCCTCTCTCTCTGCCCCTCCCCCGCTCATGCTCTGTCTCTCTCTGTCCCAAAAATAAATAAACATTTAAAAAGAAAATTTATAAAAATAATAAATAAGCAAAGACTTGAAGAAGACAGCCAGGTGTGTGAGTCTTGAGCTCTAGGATCAAGTCAGACTTCTGGCAAAGACTGTTCTCTAAGCCCAATGATACAACCTACTTATTTGGATCTCTGAGTAGTCGTTCTTTAAAAGGATAAACTTTGTTAACAAAGTAGGAGTTAATAGACACAATTTGATAACAATGATGTATATAAACAAAAGGCTTTGTAAACTATGAGCCTCTTTTCATTGATAAAGGATTGCTATTTTAGAGATGAGATTCTTATCATTGATAATTAGAATTATCTATGAGAAATTTAAGTGCAGGGACTGGTTTCAGATTGCCTGCCTATGAATCACAGCCTTCCAACTTACCAACTAAAGAACACTGGAGAAACCACTTAACCATCTAGTGCCTCAATTTCCTCACATATAAAATGGGGATAATATTAACTATATCATGGTATACTTGTGAAGCTTAAATGAGCTAGTACACATAAAGCAATCGACACAGTATCTGGCACATAATAACCACTCAACAAATGTAAGTTAGTATTATTATCTACAGTCTTCCTATATTGTATATAGAAGTATGTTCACACTTGAGTTTTCTAGTTAGATGTTTGGTAAGGAGTGGCATCAAAGATTCAGAATGAGCTAGGGAAGCGTATGAAAAGCACTCCTCAAAAAAACAGGGGCTGAGAATTTGGCAAATTGCTAAAATATCCTCTTTAAAAGTAGCTATACATGTGCCAGTCATTCCTAAATCTCTAACTCTGGCCTGACCCAACCCCGGAGCTCCAAACTCATATACCCAGGTGCCTGCTGGACATTTGACTTGGTAATTTTATAGGCATGTTTTTGAGATAAAAAGGGAAAATGATCAATGTTCCCTTCAGTAAGTAAAAAATCACATGACCAATCCCAACTGCAGAAACTCTTGACTCTGCTCCATGAGTCCCAGATCCATGCTGGGAATGACATTGTCAGTTTTCAGCTTCATACTAAGAAAGTACACAGTTTGGTCAACTACATGAAACCTCAGGTTTTGAATCTGTTCACTTTAGCACTAATGTTTGGCAACTATGATTCTAATACATGTACTGTTTACTATAAATCATTCAAATAATTCCTTAAGATAGGTAGGGAATAAGGAAGTAAGTACAATGAAATTAAATGGAATGCCCGATGCTATTAGATGACTCCTAGGCTCTGTTGCCTGAAGCAGACTGGCTGCACATTCTACAGCAGAGGCAAGCCTCAGTTGTCTTATTCTGGGCCATGACTCCAACCACCAACAATAATGTCAGAAGGGTTATATCCCAGGTGACTAGGACAGTCCCAGCAAAATTCTAATAGCAGGGCCTGTCGTTTTCAAAAGTGTTTAATTGAGAAATTATATGTCTATCTATATACATGATCACCAAGAACTCTGTAGCATCCAGCATGCATGTGTGCACTTACATAGCTAATATCTTCCAAACATCAGGTGCCAGGCCCCATGCTGGTCACCGGTGCAATGTAGGATTCTAGCACGAAAATGTAAGTCCTTAATAGGCTTTAAGACGTAGCAAAAAGGGTGATAAAAAGATGGAGAGCTTCAGAGTCTCTCAGTTACTTACCATATCTAAAAAGACAGGAGACCAGTAAAAACAGTACATTTTCTTAGATAGTAAGTAGTTAACTGGATATGTTAGACAAATGCCATATGTAGTATGTGTCAGTGTTTGGGAATCCGTATATTTGTAGAGTTGGCTCTTAGTAAACATGCATAAAAATTCATGGCCATGTTGAGCTTTTGTTCTAGACACAGATTACTGAATGAAGGACTAAATGCTTCTTGCTCCCATAAGTGTGAATGGAAAACAGATGATAAGGAAATAGGTTTACTTTTTATAAGCAAGTAGCATAGCACACAAAGGAATAAAGGCATCATTGTAACTATCTTTCCTTTCTCTGACTTAAGGTGCTATTTCTCCTTTGACCTTCAAAACAAAATACAGTTCACACATTTTAGGCTGACCCCATTAACATAGGTAGAATCAGGAAATCTGAATTGGTTCAGTTGTGATTCTTCTGACTTAGAAATACGATACAGATTACTTATGCAAATCACCAATAAAAAATCAAGCAGATCTCAAGGAAACTTATATGCTCACTATGCTTAAAAGCAGTTAACAAAGCAAATGTCCCTGATACATAAAATCAATGATTTTCAAACCTTAATCTTACAACTAGAAGGAATCTAAGGTGTAGGGTGACTCTACCATATTACCTTGACAGGAATCCTGGTAACATAGATGACAGAGGCTGTAGCACTTTAAAATTCTAACTAGATCCAATGTTTAGAACTGTTGGTTGATTAAAACGCTTAAAAACATGATCTCCAAGGAACCCTCATTTTACATATCATGATACTGAGGCCCAGGAAAGCCACATAGTAATAGTGGATAAAGTGTGACTTTGAAACTCAGGCACACCTGCATAACTTCTTCCCAGACCTCTTCCTTGCTGTATGTTTCCAAGAACATCGCTGAACTTTTCTTAGATTCTTATCTATAAAACTGAAAGCAACACTTAACTTTTAAGCATATTATGAAGATTAAATGAATTTGTATTTATGAAAATATCTGGCACATAATAGATACTCAATACACATTATTTTCTTTCCTTCTAAAGGTTGACTAACTTGAGACATACAGCTGGCAAGAGGCAAGGACCAAGAAATATGGTCTCCTTCACCACTCAAAAGGAATTCATTTATTTCTTAAATGATTTCTATACTTAAATCACACCATAAAATACAGCTCTAAACACCTCAGCTGAGGTAGGGGAAAGGGTTATTAAAGTAAATGTAGTATTCTACAGCCAGCAAAGAAAACTATTTGTACATTCAAGCACAGAAAGAGATTTCCTAGAAACAAGTTGCAAAAGAGTCAGCAAGTTTAATGGAGGAAGTATTACCCCAGCTGCCTTTTTAAGAATGGCATCTGCTCAGTTTGTACCTGAAGGATGCCTTTCTGGAAACAACGCTAGAACTCTGCATTTTTTAATGGATATTTCACAACACATGTTTCAAAATTAATGTTTGTGGCATATATGTATCAAGTGTCAATCATGTGCAGTGCCCAGTGGACATGAAACTGATTTTGGTTTTGTCCTAAAACAAATTTTAGAATCTGGTAGAGAAGAAAAGCAGACTTTGAAAAATGATTAAAAAACATAACCGTATATTAATCCTTATGGAACCTGAAAAGTTCAAAGTCAATAACCTGAACATCTTTAGGTCTCACGTTCCTCTTCTACTAAATGGTTTAGTTCACAGGATGATCTCTATCTAAACCCCCTCCGGGGTCTAACAGTCCAAATAACATGATGATGACAGCAAGAAAAACCACAGCTTATATTTACCTCGCACATATTAGACGCCAAGTACTGCGCTAAAGTGCATCATTTGTATTATCTTTACTTAATCTTCATAACAATCTTTGCAATTAGCATTATTATCCTTAATTTACAGATGAGGAAACGGAGCCACAACAGTTGTAAGAAAGCTAGAGTCCCGATCTGAACAGAAGCAGTCTGAATCTAATCCAGAAGTTACCCTTAACCACTACGCCCAAACTCCCTGTATTCACGAAAAATCTCTTATGTGTTAAGAAATACATAAAAGGAAGAGCTTGGGGAAAGGGTCCTTCCTGACTGGCAGAACTGAGTTAATGTCACACGGTTTCACGTTGTAAGAAAACTCTCGCACCACTTCCTCTGCGGTGCTCGTGCACTCCCACAGGTAGGCACTTCAGAGGCGGTTAGGGGCAGAGGCTTAACTAGGGATTTGGGATGGGGCGGAGCGAGGTCCGAGGAGGCCCTGCAGCAGCATGGGCAGAGTAGGTACCTGGACTGCTGGCTGCTCCGGAAGGCTGGTTCTCCCACCACTCGTCTCCAAGATCGTCTGCCATCTTCAGGCGGGAGTAGGTCTGGGCGGACCACCAAGAAAAAGCGGACAGCGGCAGTTCTTCTAGCGGCTTCCAAGCCGAGAGGCTAGCGTTAGCAGCACGCGCCGAGTCTCTCTCCAGACACCGTCGCCTCCGCCCCGCGGCGATGACGTCACACCTCCGCCCCACCTCCCCAGCCATTAGGTCTCTCTTGTCGCAGTTTCGACACAAGTACTGATGGGCAATATCTGTCTGGTAACTCAAAATAAATCTTCAGAAAAGCATAAAGTCAAGAAAGCACATAACTCCAAAATGATATTACCTTTTTAAATAACTTTTAAAAGAAACTTTCTTGGTTTTTTCCTTTTCTTCGCCCCCACCCCGAAAAAGCTACTGACGAAAGTGTGAAACAGGATGCTAAGACAATTTTTCCCTGTTGCGTTTCAAAGAACTTGTGCCGCGGGAAAAAAACCGGAGCACGTGGGTATGTTTTCGTTCGTGTGTCTGTGTTTGGGCATCTGTGTGTGTATAGTGTGCTCTTAGGAAACGTGCACGAGGATTCATGACCATGAATTGTTGGGGGCTTTGCTGTAGATTGTTGTACTGTTCTTTTTGTACGATGAGTTAAGAAAATGTTGACTGGCCCGAAAGGGCTCACCCACGAAAAGACGCAAGTGGTCCGGAGAGTTAAGAGTCATCCGTCTCCTTTACGCCCTCTTGTATTATGTTTGTTACCGCGTTTTGTGAAACGAGAGAAGAGAGTCCGTTACTGCTTAACTACTGGTAAGAGACTTAAAGCCTCATAACTCACCCCCGATGTGAAGTGGCAGAGATGGGCAAGGAATAGCTGCTGGGCGCTGAGTGCTGAGGCCTGCTGTAAAGTTAAGTGTGGACGATATTTTTTCAGAATGGTCTGCGTACACAAATAAAAATCACTCGAAAATGTGTGAAATACACGCACTGGGCATGGACTAGTGGTTTAAAGATGAGTAGGATATGAGCCCCCCTTCCAGATGTCACCAGCTAAAGTAAAGGAGATAGAATTTGTAAGAATAAGGATCTAAATTAATGATTGGATAGACTCTCGGAAATGACATTGCCGAAGAATCTTACCTGAAAAATTACCCCAAATCCACCTAGTGTCTTATAAATGTGTTACTGATTAGACTTTATCAGTATGCCTTAAGTATGCCTTACATGCCCTGAAAGGGAAGATATTAGTTACAAATGTGGGGAATGTAAAATAATCTGTAATCTTCAAAAGTAATGTGCCTTTCATGAGAAAATGTAGATGGCAGAAGATTTCAATGATATATGGGTTTTTTGAAAAGGGAAGTTAGATAAATACTAGTATGGAAGAGGAAGTGTTTTGACCAATAAACATATGAAATCATGCTGGGAAATAAAAAAGAGACCACAATGGAATACTGTTTTTCATGCAGAAATTGACAAAATTAAAAAGTCAGACACTGGGATGCCTGGGTGGCTCAGTGGGTAAAGCATCCGACTTCAGCTCATGTCATTCATGGGTTCAAGCTCTGCCTCTGGCTCTGGGCTGTCAGCCAGAGCCTGGAGTCTGCTTCTGAATCTATATCTCCCTGTTTCTGCCTCTCCCTCATTCATGTTCTGTCTCTCTCACTCTCAAAAATAAATAAACAAAATTTGTTTTTTAATCAGACATTACCAGATTCTAGCAAGTACATGCTTCAATGGGAATTCTTAGACCTTACTGGTATGAGTGTAAATTGGTAATAACCACTTGGAAAAGCAATTAGGCCCAATCCTGTAAAGGTAAACCTACACACCTCATGATCTAGCAGTTTCCACTCCTAAATATATACACTTGAGAAACTCTTGAACTCTATAGAATATTCACAGCAGCACGGTTAGTAATAGCAAAATAGTGGAAACAACCCAAATGTGTTTCTATAGGAAAATAGGTAACTACATTATAGCGTCATCATTCAATTAAGCATAGGAAATGAATTAACACGCATAACTCTATGGATATATTTTGGAAACATAATGCTGAGTTAAAGGCCAAGTTTCAGATGCCATTTTATAAAGTTCAAGTACAGGAAAAACCAAAAACTGTTGAGACAAAAAATACATATGGGATTTCAAGGAACAAGAGTGGTAAACACAAAATTTAGGATTTGGTGTGGCCAGGAGATAGGATTAAGAAGAACAAAAGTAATTTATTGGCACAGGTAAAAGATAAGGGAAAAATCCACTTATACAAAATAGACATATTCAGTAGAGTTAAATTAGGTACTATTTAAGAACTAAGAATTCCAGTTCACAACCCCAAATTTCAAATAACGCAGCTTCTAGACAGTTCTGCTCCCTTCCCATGTGAGTTCACTTTCCCACTGTCCTTGATCTTTTCCCAGGATCAGTCTTCATCTAGTGCCCTGGATCCCAACCCCTTTCATGTTGTAACCTCTTCCATTTCAGTAAGTGGCAGCACCGTCCTCTTGGTTACTTTGTCATCTGATTCATTGGTAAATTTGGTGGGATCTGTCTCCAAAATATATCCCAAATCTAACCGTTTAACCAGCCTCATCACTTCCACCACTCAACCTTGGTCTGAGCCACTGTGACAGTCTTCTAACCAGTCCCTCTGCTTTTCCTCTTTCCTCAGTCTTGCTTCCACACACAAGCAGTCAGAATCATTATCTCATTCCTCTTAAATGCCTTAGTTACCTCTTATCACACACCCAATCCCCTTTCACCTCTTTGGGGATTAGAATTTCATCTCTCCTATTCACCACTGTGGCCATAGGACCACAACAGTACCTGGCACAAATAGATACTCAAAATCTACAGACTGCCTGACTGAATTTGAACTTGATTTACTCTGATTGTTTTATTTACCAAACAACCTGATAAGTTTGTTTCCCAAGTCAGCTTTCTGGGCCAATTGCTTCAGGCTGAGAGTAGGCTCATCTTTTCACTCCAGTGTTGAACAAATATAGCCATTTTCTTTTTTCTTCTTCTTTTTAAAAATATTGTCATTTTCTATGGGTGCCATGATCTATAAAGGCTGGAAAGACTGAGTTAGAAGGGAAAAAAAAAGTTTAAAGACTGGTTTGTCAAGGCTCACCGTACAATGAAAGGAGCTTACTTGAAGCCTGGCATTCTTTGTCCTTGAACTCAGTTTATACATGTACTTTTAGAGAGTCCATGAATCCCTCATAATGTATTTAAACTTTTGCATCATATGGACAATAATAGTAACAGCAACAACAGCGTGTTTCAGGTTCTTTTCTAAGCAGTTTTTATCTTAATCATCTAATCATTGTAACACTGTGAGATACTACGCTGGATTGGATATTTTCCATTTACTATTCTCTACCTTTCTGTCTCCTATAAGGCTGATGTAAATCTCCCCTAAGCTCTGATTTCAAATTTGGGTTCAGCAAGCTGGAGGCATCAGTAAGAAATCAAAGGATGAGAGAAAAATGACACCCTATGTTGTCTTCTTTTCAAGGTAGGGACTAGGGTGCCACAAGCAGAGGCCTAATATGCAAAATCTAAAGAGGCACTCACTCTCAGGCTGGCACTTACATAAGTGTGAGAGCAGGTGCCTCCTAAACATTCTTCTGGAGGTACCTGCTTGCTTCACACTCATCCTGGCCCTCATCCTTCCACTGGAAGCCCAAGATTCCCTCAGACTTAAGGGTAGTAACAGCTCCCCACTCTTACTAGTTCTTGGGTTCCATACATCTGTTGTTTTCCTAAATCTACCTCATCTTCACGAATACTTTTACTAAAATCTTTTTGTTTGTTTTTGTTTTGTTTTTGAGAGACAGAGAGAGACAGCATAAGCAGAGGAGGGTCAGAGAGAGGGAGGCAGAGAATCCAAAGACAGGCTCCAGGCTCTGAGCTAGCTGTCAGCACAGATCCCGATGCGGGCCTCAAACCCACAAACTGTGAGATCACAATCTGAGCTGAAGTCGGACACTTAACCAACTGAGCCACCCAGGCTCCCCTAAAGTTTGTTTAATTGTACAACTTAAAGGGTTCATTTTTTTTCCTACCTGGACCCTAACTGGTAGACTTACTACTTTAGTTTAGTGTCCCCTAAAATCAGGCATGGTGTAGGTAGTTTATTTGGGATGTGATCTGGTGAGGGGGAGGAGACAGGAATAAAGGCAGGGAGAATGAGATGAAGGAAGGATGAATATTAAACTGGTTATATCTCTGACTTTTTATCCTCTTGGGGGCCCTGTGAGAAACAATGTAGACTCTGCCTTGGAATTACCTTCAGGAAGGTGAAGCCTAGGGCATTTATCCACTGACTGCCATCCACCATTGGTTGAGGGTTGTCGCCAGGAATTTGAATTTTCAGATACTTCCCAGGCTATGCTGCCACAGAAGAGTAGAGTTATGTAACTCATCATGCTTGGGGTGGAATGTTAGCAACTGCCCAGAACTTTCTCCCCTGGCTGGGCTGATTTCAAAGTGGGCTGAGGGGTACAAAAAGCATCTGCTCCATGTTTGTATTGTTATTCTCTCTATTTTATAGATGGTGAGGCGCAGGGAATTAAGTAACTTGCTCCAGTCACTCATCCAGTAGGTGGTTTCCCATCTGCCTATTGCTTTCATAACAAAAATGACCCGCATCCACTGGACTAGGGAAAAAACAGTATAGAAAAAGGAAGAACTGAATTGAGGATCATCACCATCAATTTGTGACTATGGTTAGGAAATAAAATTGTGAGGAAAAGAGAACCAAGAAATCATTTCAAGTCCTAAAAAATGAAAATATGATATCATCTTTGATGAAACTAGCAAAACAGAAATGAAGGAACAGTTTAAGGGTCAAATGATAAATTTGCTCTTAGAGAAGGTGGAAACAGACAACAAACAAATCAATAGATAATTTCAAATGATGAAAGTACCCTAAAGGAAATAAGCACTGTGACCTGGGTGTAAGGGTTAGTGGAGGGGTATGGCAAGAGTGGAGGATGGAAAGGGAGGCAGGGGCCAGACCTGAAAGGGCTTCTTAGCCATGGTAAGGGTTTCACTAAGGAGGCCATGGGGGATTTTTAGCCTGGGAGATCTGCTTGAATTTTCAAAGCTGGCTAGTGTGCAGGAACTGTAGAAGCAAGACCAGGTTGCAGACTGTGGCAGTCACCCAAGTAAGATAGCAATTGCTTGGAACATGATGGTAGAAATAGAATGGAAGAGAAGTGGGACTGGATGAGATCCCGTAGACAATGTGGAGAAGAGGATGCAGTGTTCCTCGGTGCAGTATACTGACTACATCCCACCTCCCACTCCGCCCCCCTATTCATGTTGAAATCCTAATACTGCCGTGATGGTATTTAGAGATGGACCCTGTAGGAGGTAGTTAGGTGATGAGGGTGGAGCTTCATGAGTGTATTTAGTGCCCTTATAAGAGGCCAGTGAGCTAGCTAGTTCCTTTCTAGAATGTGTGGACAGCAAGAAGATGGCCCTTTCTAAATTAGAAAGAGGGCCCTCACCAAGAACTTGAACTTCCAGCCTCCTGAACTGTGAGAAAGCTTGTTTGTTGTTTAAGCTAGCCAGTCAATGGTAATGTGTATGGCCTGAAATGACTAAGACACTGAGCCTCCACTATTCCAACATCAGGTAGAGGAGGAAAGACCAAAGAGCCCAGAGGAGAATGGCTAGAGAGGGAAGAGCAGAATCAGGCAAATGTGATGTTATGGAAGCAAGGAAGAAGAGTGGTCCCCAAACAAAGGTGTGCTGCTAAAAGTCAAGGAAGAGAAGGTATAATTATAGAAATCAGGTCCTTACAGAGAGGAACAGTTGGAGACTCAGAGCCAATGGAGAGATGCAATCTGATGGGAGTGGGGCCACTTGACTGCAACCAGATTTGATGGCATTCCTGTCTGTTTTTTTTTTTTTTTTTAAGTTTAGTTATTTATTTTGAGAGAGAACGTGCAAGAGCACGAGTGCGGGAGGGGCAAGGAGAAAGGGAGAGAGAATCTTAAGCAGGCTCCGCACTGCCAGGTCAGAGCCTGACTCGGAGCTTGAACTCACAGACCATGAAATCACGAGCTGGGCAGATATCAACAGTCAGACATTTAACCAGCTGAGCCACCCAGGCACCCCAATGACATTCCTATCTTGTAGCTTCTATTTTCTCAATGAATTCTGAGATCTAATAATGATCTGGTACAGTGGTTCCTAATTCTGGCTATGTGGTAGAATTTCCTGGAAAGACTTATTAAAAATTCAAACTCCTAGGTACTATCTTCCAGAGGTTCTGATTGAGTAAGTCCAAAATGGGGCCTGAGAATTCAGTTTAAGAATGCTTTGGAGATCTGATGCACTGTCAGTTTGGGGAATGACAGGTCTCTGGCATTAAGTGACATTTTAATCCCAAAAATGATAGAGGAGAAATGAACTAGGTGGGTTGCCATGGTATCTTTCTGCTAGTGTGTTTTTCTTATCAAGTGACCCTTTCTTTATAGTGATTTTGTCCATAATAAATAACCACTGAAACACCCTCTCTCCTCCCCACCACATAACATCTTTGACATCTGTGTGAAACCAAGAGTTCCCTTGGAATTTATTCTTTACCATGAGTGCATTTGGATTTGATTTATGTAGTGGTGTTAGGGTTGAATCCAATTTCACCTTTTCTTCAGGATAAGCAGTAGTCCTAGCACCATTCATTTAAACAGTCTTTCCTTTCTTCCATAACCTGCAGTATAGCTCTGTCATAGACCCAAGTGACCATGTGTTTGTGGGACAGTTTTAGGACCTCATGTTCTGCTCTACTGGTCATTGTCTATCTCTTTTCAGATGTCACAGTGTCTTCATTAGCCTTTTCATATTTTCCATACTGTTATCTCTTTGTTTTTGCCTTCAGGGTAGAACTGCCAGTTCACTAACCTTCTCATCAGTTGTAACGATATGCAGGGCTAACCCCAGTAGATTTAGAATAGATTGTATATATTCTGGGAAAAGCACTCTCGTATTTCTCCTTTACTCTTACACTAATACCACACTCACCATGCTTCTGATACAAGATGTGTATGTTTTCCACATATCAACCAATTCTCTGACACCACACCAATGGGGTGTTCTATAATCACTTCTGTTCTGACACTAACCAGAGTTAGCACAGACCCCAGAGATTAAGAGCTTAGTCCTGTAAGATGGCCCACAATCCACCTCAGATGCCAGTTGTATTGTCAGGTTGTCACCTGTGCTTCTGACATACTGGCTATAATCAGAGTTTCCCATGACCTCCTTGTTGGGTTTGATCATTTGCGAGAACAGCTCACAGAACTAAGAAATACTTATGTTTATCAGTTTATTATATAAAGGATACAGATGAACAGGAAGATGAAGATATGCATAAGGTCTAGAATGGTCCCAAGCATGGGAGTTGGGATGCGCCAACCTCTACATGTGTGAATGTGTTCGCCAACCTGGAAGCTCTCTGAATGCCATACTTGTAGGATATTTATGGAGGCTTTATCACGTAGGCATGACTCATTAACTTAATTTCCAGCTCCTTTCCTCTTCCTGGAAGAGTGGGGAGTGGGGCTGAAAGTTACAATCTTCGAATTATGACTTGACCTTTCTGGTAAACAGCCACACTCCAGGAGCCCATCAAGTGACACTTTATCAGAA
This sequence comes from Hyaena hyaena, assembly GCF_003009895.1. Lineage (NCBI taxonomy): Eukaryota > Metazoa > Chordata > Mammalia > Carnivora > Hyaenidae > Hyaena > Hyaena hyaena. Next base: position 1,239,566 of record NW_024081037.1, read on the forward strand.
AAAAATACTCTCCTATCATGCAGGAAATTTTAAGGAATTTAGAAGTTCCTTGTGTCAGGAACCAGGGTTAAAAACAAATTTTAGAAAGAAAAGGTGCTCTTTGTGCCCCTATCACTTAGGAAATTCCTAGGGTTTTAGGAGCTCAGTACCAGGAACTGGGGGCAGAGACATTGTTATTTTATTCAAACTGTGTTCTTTTTCATTATTCAGTATTATTTTGAAGCAAAACTGTGAATGCCCTACTCTATTTTCCCTTGGCCCATGTCTAAGTTCCCTTGCAGTTGTGGTGGACCGTTTCCATCATGCTGACAGGTTCCTTCCCTGAGCACCCCTACTGTCTTCTTCTTTGGCACCGTGGGAGCTTACTGAGCCAAAATTTAAAGAAGTTAATGCTCCCAAGGGCAACCAATGGGGAATAGGCATTAGTAGATAATTCCTCCAGGTTCTCTGTCCTTTGGTGGAACAATTCTCAGATGCACTTTACACAGCTTCTTAAAGTGTCCCCAGATCGACACTTTGTTGCTTTTTCTGTATTTCCTGTCTCTTTTCCCCACTCCCTTACTTGTGCTTCCTGAGATCACTTCCTCAAAAATCTACCTGCACCAAAGTCTGTCTTAGAGTCTGCTTTGGAAACAACCTAAAACTAAGATAGTTAGAATTAGAAATAGCCTAGAAAGCAGACCCGCAAGACAAAATTTGGGAGCCTGTTTACTACACTGATTAGATGGCAACAAAGATGTGATTGGTAATGGTGAAAAAGAGTGTTACAAACTTCTGGTGTACTATAGCAGCACAATTACTAAGACACAGTCACTTTACCTATGGTAGATTAGGAAGTACAGGTTGAAGGAGAAACTTTTGTTGTGTGAAATAGCTTCAGCACTTAAACGATATGAGGCAATTGTAGTTATAAAGATTGTGGAGTTGGCTGGTTGTTGTCAACTTCTCTAAAAGCTTTGGGGAAAGAGAATGATAGATTCTTATAAATTCTGAACATGCTAAGAAAGCCAGATATTATTCTTCGTAATAAGAGGCCATACTGTATTGGCCATTCAGCCCAGAATTTGATTCAAAGGGTGGCAGAATTATAAAGAGATTGAATGCACAGGTTGACATGTTTCCTGTGCTGATCTCAAGTCCCAAAAAGGAAGGAGAGAGACTCTGAGACGGGAACATTTGGGCAGATGTGCTTGAAGTCTCTAAGCCTCCAGATTTCTGAGCCTTCTGGGAATTCAGAGAAGGGTCTTTTCCCCCTGGCTGAAGAAAGTGGCCTTCTAATACCTAGAGACCACTCAAGGCCTATCTTAGTTGCCTCACAAGGTGATGTTAGAGCCCTGACCTCCCCTCGTTGCTTCTTCATCAATAACTACTATTAGATTTTAACACAGACAGTAAAAACTATAGTCTCTACTGTATATGAAAATTATTTATTCAGAAGAAAAGCCACAGATTAATATATGTATCAGTTGAAACCAAGAATTTCATAAGATAATGGATCTTGAGAGTATTGGACTAGCAGTGTGTAAAGCTGGGTAGGAGAGAGGTTATTGATATAGGGACACTCTGCAGTGGCTAATGATTTAATATGTTTCAGCAAGTCCTAACACCCTTTAAGAATGGCAGCTTGAAGCTTGGACACACTGGTAATCTACAGTAAAGGAGATGTCAGAATTGCTTTGGTAGGTATTAAGGAGAAGGTCAGGAGGCTCAGAGTAGTGGGCTTCTTAGAATGGTTTTACTTTGTATGCCTAGAGAATCTACCAGCTGACTGTTCCTTGGGAGAGCCTAGAAGACATCCTTTCATTAAAGCAGTAAGATTGCTGTAGTGAGTAGGTATTGACATAGTTGACAGGCTCAATGGTAACTGTCCTTTGCAGGCCAGAAATGACAGTAAGAGATGCTGTAGCATCATTGAGTGAGTGATAGAATTTCAGAACAGCAAAGGTAGTTGGCAGCATTTAACCATCAAATAAATGTAATGATCAATCAGGGATCCATAAAATGTAAGGGATCTATGATATTCTATAGACCATGGGTATTCCTAAGAGCAAAATAGATCAGAAGTTAATGAGGGTCTTGTTGACCTATGTAACAACAACCAAAACAACACAATTAAGAACTGGTGAACACAAGGCAGATGTCAGATGCCCGAGTGGAAAACCATGATCTCTGGAGCTGTTTCCAGATACGAGCTGGTTCAAATCCAGAGCGCATTGATTAAAGGCAATATGATTAAAGAAACTTCTTCCTTCTGAAGTTCTCTGCAATGCCACTAGTGTATGCACTACATACTCATACCTTTTCCAATGTAACCTGTGGCCTTCTTCTCAGAGTAATGGTACATTGAAAAAATGGAAAATACCCAGCTCTTTAAAGGGCTGTTGAATACAGGGTGAACTACATTGATTCAGGGAATCCTATAACCTCCTGTTAGAGTGGGCATATGGGTGCAAGGTAATAAAATCCTGACCCAAATCTGTATCATGGTGACTCCAGTTAATTTGTGTCTCCAGTTGCTGAGTGCATAATTGAAATGGATATATTTAACAACTGGTAGAACCATCACATTAATTCTCTGATCTGTGAAGTAAAAACCATTAGAATAGGAAGAGCCAAGTGGAAGCCCCTGCAACTGCCTCTCTCCTCCCCACTCCTCAGCAAAGATAGTAAATTGGAAACCCTATCTCACTCGAGTGGAAATGCAGAGATTAATGTCCGCCTAAAAGACCTGAAGGTTTCAGGAGGGTTGGCTTATCAGTATGGTGCCCCTATGCCAGATGGGCCATGTGAAATAATGGGTTCATAAACTTAAATGGTATATGTAATCATAGAGTATATACCAGGTGTTGTATCTTTGGTTGAATCTGTCAACACAGCACTTGCTATGTGATTTTTTTTTTCCCCTCCCCAATTGCTATGTGATTTTGATCTGGCAAATGTGTTCTTTAAATCCCTAGCAAGGGGCCATCTGGATGGCTCAGTTGATTAAGCTTCCAACTTCAGCTCAAGTCATGATTTCATGGTTCTTGAGTTCGAGACCTGTGTTGGGCTCTGTGCTGACAGCTCAGGGTCTAGAGCCTGCTTCACATTCTGTGTCTCCCTTGCTCTCTGCTCCTCTACTACTCATGTGCTCTCGTGCTCTCTCTCTCTCTAAAATAAACACTAAAAAAATTTAAAAACAAAATCCCCAGCAGGAGAGAAGATCAAAAGCAATTTGCATTCACTTGGGAAGATTGAGTTCATATTCACTCAAAACTGTGAATGCTTTCCTATGTACGCTCCCAAGGCTGGTCAACTCTCCTGTTCTTTGTCATAATACAGTTCAAAAGAACTTTGATTATTTTATTCTTCCTCATAATATCATATTGATCCATTATATTGATTAAATCATATTAATTGAATCTAGGAAGCAGGAAATGGCAAATATTCTAAGTGCCCTAGTAAAATACATGTATGCCCAAAGGTGAGAGATAAGTTACAGATGTTTAAGATCCTGCAACATTGATCACATTTTTAAGAGTGTGGGTATCAGGTATGTCTGGATATCTCCTTCATGGTAAACGAAAAGTTCTTGCATCTTTCATCTCTTACCACCAAGAACAGAAATGGTATAAATGGTATTTGATTTACTTCTGGGTTTTGCAGGTAGCCACTTGTAAACAATGCTCTAACCCATTTATCAGGTGACTCAAATGGCATTGATCAGATGCCAGTTAAGTCAGGTGACTCAAAAGGCTACCAGTTTTGAGAAGAGAGGACTCAGCAGCAGTTCCAAGCTGTGATACAAACTGCTTTTCCACTCAGTTCATAATGATGTGGCAGATCCCAAGGTGCTAGGTGAAAGATAATGATGCTGTGTAAAATCTGGCTGGACCTAAAAGGAGAATCACAGCACAAACTCCTAGGGTTCTAGAGTAAGGCAATGCCTTCCATAACTTGACCATTCAGAAAGCAACTACTGGCATGATACAAAGCTCTAGTAGAAACTGAGCATTTGACAATGGAACATAAATAATTATATGAACAGAGCTGCCCTTCAGGACCTAGGTTTGATAAAGTCGGGTGCACACGTCAGCAATTCACTGAACAATAGAAATGGTTTACATGAGTTCACATCTAAGCGGGCCCAGAAGTCTTCAATAAATACATGAACAGATGGCCCAGGTCCCCATGTCAGTTGTATTCCTCAGCTCACACGTATGGCCTCCCAGCATTTTCCCTGTGACCACCTGATGATAGAGGAAAATATTCAAGACTGGTTCAAGCTTGGCATGTTGGTAGAACTGAAAATGGACTGTTACTGTACTACTGTGCTCCTTGGAGAGGGGCCACAAAGGACAGTGGTAAGGACAATGCGCAGAGCTCCTAGGTGTACATTTAACCATTTCCTTTGAATGGAAAGAGAAAGTGAGATCAGGATAAACAGTCTTTATTTATTTATTTATTTATTCATTTTTAATTAATTAATTAATTAATTTATTATTTAAGAGCGAAAGTGTGAGATGGGGAGGAGGCAGAGGAAGAGAGAGAGAGATAGAATGCTCAGCACATAGCCTGATGTGGGGCTCAATCCCATGACCCTGGGATCATGACCTGAACTGAGATCAAGAGTTGAATACTCAACTGACTGAACCACCCAGGCACCCCAAGGTTAAACAGTCTTGAGCAATAGTGATTGGTGTGTTTGAGTGGGTCAAAGGCCTGAGATATAATATTTGTTCAACATCAAAGAAAGCTGGGAAGAGGCATGTGGAGGGACCTAAGGGAGTGGGCAAAAGTGTGTGGATCTTTGTGTCCCATGTCTAGGTCCACTGGGGAGTATCTACCACAGTCAAGACACTAAACAACCAGACATGGCACGTTGTATTTTCTAGAGATAGCCACTAATATTTCCCATCCTGCGTAATTTGCTTACAGTATGACACTTATTCCTTGGCATGTTCACTTGGAACCTAGATGTCATGCTATGAGAAAACCCAAGGTAGCCCACACAGAAGCAACCTGAAAATAAAACATGGAGGTATTCCTAGCTATAGCTCAGCTGAGGTCTCTGCTAACAACCAGTATCAATAGCCAGACCTGTAAATGAAGGTATCTCTTGGTGATTTTAGGCCCCGGTTGTTGATTCACCCTCCGTTGTAGTCCTAGACATTACAGGGCAGAGAGAAACCATCCCCACTTGGTTCTCTACAGATTCCTGACCCACTGAATTCATGATAGAAAAAAACCTGCAAGTGGAACTGCTTTTCCTCTTTCAGCCATGAGAGGGAGCTCTTGTTCTTCAGTGACCTGTAAGTTGCTCAACAGTGCTCACTCACTTCCTTTCTAACTGAAGCAGGGTATCTGCTTAGCGTGGCAGTGAGTTTTCCCTTTCTTCTGGTGAAGTCAGGTTGCTTAAGTAAAACTTACTTTTGTTTCTCTCATATCTTGAGTGTGTATAGGCTCTATAAAGATCCCCTCAGTATAGGATGAAAAACCCTACTTTTAACTTAATCTTTGGAACCATAAAATTGGGATTCAGATTTCATGTTTATGCTTGAAAAAGAAAGGAAACTCAATTCTAGTTTGCATTTTGGGGCCTCTGGGTGAAGGTGGACTGTCTGGCATTGAGGTCTAAGTTCCTGGGAAGGTATCATTTACTCAAGTAGAGAAGGTGCAGTGAGTGGCAGTCCCCGCAACAACCTGCAGAACTTCCGTGTCAAAGGTTGGGACATACAGTTTTTGGACCACCACAGTGGTGGTGCTTAGACTCCTTACCCATTTGGTGAACACTGTGGTAAACTGGGAGGTAAGGGAGGCTGCTGGAGTCATTTCCAATTATCTTCTACATCATGGGCTATTCCTATTAATAGGTAGTTTTTCTTCTAGTTTTTTTTTTTTTTTTTTTTTTTAGTTTTTAAAACTGTGGTAAAATGCACATAATATAATGTTTACCATCTTAACTATTTTTAAAGTGTACAGTTTAGTGGCATTCAGTACATACACATTGTTATGTAGCCATGACCACCACTGATGACCAGAACTCTATCTTGCAAAATTGAATCTCTATATCCGTCAGCAATAACTCTCCATTCCCATCTTCTCCGTTATTGGCAACCTTCCTTCTATTTTATGTCTATAAATATGACTAGGTACCTTATATAAGTGGAATCATACAATATTTGTCCTTTTGTCACTGGCTTATTTCTCTTAATAATGCCCTCTAGTTTCATCCATGTTGTGGCAGGTGTCACAATTTCCATTTTTCTTTTTTTTTTTTAAGTTTATTTATTTTGAGAGAGAGAAATAGCACACCTGGGTGGGGGGGTGGCAGAAAGAGAATCCCAAGCAGGCTCTGCACTGTCACCATGGAGCCCTGCACAGGGCTTGAAATCATGAACCATGAGATCATGACCTGAGCCTAAATCAAGAGTCAGATGCTTAATTGACTGAGCCACCCTGATGCCCTTCGTTTTTTCTTTTTAAGGCTGAATAATATTCCATCCTACACACATACCACATTTTGTTTATCCATTCGTCCATTAATGGACATTTGGGTAACTTCCACCTTTTAGGTATTGTGAATGATGTTGCTATGAACATGAATGGACAAATATCTGTTGAATCCTTTTAATTCTTTTGGGTATATACCCAGAAGTAGAAATGCTTGATCATATGGTGATTATACATATTTTTTGAGGAACCACTGTACTGTTTTCCATAGTGCCCAGTTTTACATTCCCATCAGCAGTTTAATTTTTAAAGCCACATATGGGGACACCGGGGTGGCTCAGTTGGCTAAGCGTCTGACTCTTGATTTCAGCACAGGTCATGATCTCACAATCGTGAGATTGAGCCCCAAGTCCAGTTCTGTGCTGACAACGTGGAGCCTGCTTGGGATATTCTCTCTCTCTCTCTCTCTCTCTCTCTCTCTCAATAAGTAAATAAATAAACAAACATTAAAAATAAATAAATAAAGTGCTCTTATCTCCTAAGATTCACCAGAATTTGGCAACATGGTCCTCTGGTAGCTGGCCTTTTCTACTGTCTCTGGTAATGCCAATAACTAAGAAATAACTTCAGAACTTGGTTGTCTCTGTTTCTCTTTGAGGCAAGCTAATATTCTGAACCTTCACTGGTAGTTACTTAGACAGCTGAGAACTTTTATCTTTCTGCCTTGAGGCAATATGGTATAATAGCTCAGAATGTGGACTATGAAGCCAGATGCTTGGGTTAAAATCCTGGCATTGCCATTTAACAAGTTACTATGGTATAATTTCTTTAGCTATAAAATGGAGCTAATAATAGAGTTACTATGAGGAGTAACTAAGTTAATATAGAAAAAGTAGTTTTGGGTACGTGGTTTGGCACTCAGTCAGTGATAGCAATTGTTACCCCTCTGTAGCATACCCTACTACTTCATCTGCTCTTCCAACTATTGTAAAAGATAGTAATTATTATTACTTACTATTTTACAGGTCCAAAAGCTAAAGTTTAGAGAGGTTAAATAATTGACTCAAGGTGACCAGCTGACAAATAGAAGAGTTGAGATTTGTTCTCTGAATCTGGCCCAGAGCCCTTTCCTACATCTTCTGTGTTGATTACTCTGGTTTAGTAGAGCAAATGACAAGGATCACTTCATCTTTAATGGGAAAAGCCAACTATTATTACCAGTAGACAATCAGAGACTGGTAGGGTAAACATTTCATGAGCTTTCTCTCTTGTATCTCTCATCCCATGAATAAAGAGCAGATGTGAACATGCTGCCAACTTGTTAGATGAAAGGTGACTTGGCCATGCTCATTACAAAATTAACTTTTAGGTCTTTCCAGGCATGTGAAATGTAAGCCTCCCCAGGATTCATAAACTTTAATTTAGAAGTGCTTTTGATTCTAATAAAAATCTTTTTTTACTTGCAATAAGATAGCAAAGAAAAAAAAAATCTCCGGAAAGGTTCTGGATTCCTCAAAGGAAAATTTGATTAGATGGTCCTGTGTTTCAGTAACACATATGAGAAACTTCTGAATAACTTGTTAAAATAGAATGATATGCCCCACTTTTGATTTTAAATTCCATTACATTTGTCTCTAGGAATTAGCAAAGAAATCTTTTTCTGATAATAAAAATCATTAAGAGGTATTTGATATCATAAAAAAATGAGTTGTTTGAAGATAAAATTTATCATGATATAAATGCTGGTTTTGGAAGTGAAAGAAAGCATCAGAAATTTTGTATAACTCTTTGCTAGAAGAAAGAGAACTCTAAGTCTTACTCCATAGAGATTTTTCTTCTTCATGCATGATAGGGGGTGACATGAACATTTGTATTATTAGAGTCACAAACCATTAAGGAGAAAACTTTTCTGAAATATAGTAAAATATGATTGATTCTTTTTTTTTTTTGGCCCTGTGTACTTAGAATTCATTGTAATTACATATGGATTGGGATGATAGCTATCTTTGCTGTATCTATTATGAAAGATTTCTTAAACAAATTCTTGTAATAAGTAAAGAAGGATATTTTAAAGCTATTTAATGTTTTTTATCTGCAAATGGTGCTACTAATTTCAAGTTGACCTTTTTCTCCCTTACTACAATAGGCCACAGGTCTCTCTCCAGGCTGGTGGATCTACCTTTCATCTTCCTACTAAATGCATTTTCATCCCACTGTCAGGGAAATCCCACAAGTCTATAAATAAACTGAGTGTCTCCTCATTTCCCTGCCTGGCATGGGCTTTTCTAGTGGACTACCTGTGTCTGTCCATGGCGCCACTTCCAGGTGTATCAGTGAGAAGAAACCACCTTTGGAACAAGCTTCCTTTTCCCTCATAAGGCCATCCTAGGATTGTCCCCAAGTTCACCTTGGTCTTTCAACTGTCTTTTCAATTTTCCATTCTTCTTTGTTTAATTTCCTCGTCCTTAAACTAGTTCCATTGTTTTGCATTCCTTAAATCCTGACCCTTGACCTGACATGTGACCTTTACTCATGAGACTTGTTTAGGACTGTTTACCACCAAACCATCATCCCGTTCTGGAATGAAGCTGTTCTGATTTCCTCACTAGTTTTACTACTTGTAATTCACCTTCTTCATAGGCTCATCAAGGTAACTTTTCTAAAATACTTATTTTCATACCATTTTCCCACTTAAAGATGTACAATGTCTTCTTGCAGCATATTAGATAAAGTATAAATGCCTCTCTCCTATATGTAAAGCCCTATATCATTCGACCCTTCTTTGGTTATTAACTTAGTTTCCTTTACTAGTGCTTGAGTAGATCCTCTGATCTAGTTAGGCTATTTCCATGATCCCAAATTGCCCTGTTCCCCTCCTGCCCCAGAAAACACACACACACACACACACACACACACACACACACACACTCTCACAAAAATAGCTGTTTCCTCCTCTCTATTAGAGGAACAGAGCCTGTTCCTCTTGGGATGTCCTGTGCTATTCAAAGTCCATCAAATTAAAGGTGATTTCTTTAAAAATCCTCTCCGAAACACTGTTATTAGGTTTCATCCCACACTGAGCTTCTAAATAACCTTGGACTACATAACCTTCTGTGGAATCTTAGAATCCTAGAGCAACTTATACCAACTTTAGCACTGCCTCCCAGAGCTGCCTCGAGAGATTCATTCTTCTTTCTTCCTTCTGACTAGGTAAGGGACCAGCACTCTGTGAGGGCTGTGGATGAAAGATGAAACAGTGCCTGCTACTCTCTCTCAAACACGGGATACAGAAACAGGTCAGTTACAAGGCAGGGAAAGTAAAGGGACAGAAGTCACAGGGGAGAAGGTGACTAACTGTGAGCAGTCCGGAAGAGGAGGTGATGCTTGAGCTGTGTTTTGAGGGCTGAGGAGGAATTATGCAGGAGACAATTCAGAGCATTTCTAGCAAGGCAGCAGCATGGAATGGTCTTTTTCTTTCTGAATCTAGCATGCATCCCATCCCGTGTGCATCCTCTCCGCACCGCGCCACATTTGTTTATATTTGTTTGCATATCACATGGAAATTAATCTCTTATTTAACAAGCATCTTAATATGCTCCAAACAGAAGATGATTTTTTTTTTTTTTTTAAGGATGAGGGCCATGTTTTCTGTTGCCTTTGTATCCTTCACATTGCCCTTGAGTACTAATAGTATGAAATGCAGAGTGGGGCTACTTTGTGTTTTGTTTTAAGACAAGGGGATGCTACAGACCTATTATGATGGATTTGCCTTGCTTGTCTAGCACTCTGAATTCCAACCATTTATTCCTCCTTGCTTGGGTCTCCTGTATCCATCCTTCTGTTTACTTTTGTGACAAACAGTGTGTGCATACAAGATGATTGGTCCATGTTATGGAAGAGTCTTTACAGTCTTTAGCTGTGGAATGAAATAGAACTAATTGGGCTGATTGGGAATGGAAACTGTGGTCTTGGGCTTCCAGATTGATGGTTTAAGCAAGTGAGTCAATCAGCCCACAGTTGGGTGATACACACTTGCTTATGGAGTGGTTTAAATGGTTTCTTTATAATATCATAGACATAGTTACAATCATTCTGAGCTTGATAAATCATTGCAGCAGAATTCTTTCATCAGTGATGCTTAAGACCCTTAGATTCTTGAAACAGGTCTACTTCTGCTCTGTACCTCTACTCCCCACTATCTCCCCTTAAAATATTTGGCTCTAGTGTGGCAAACCAAAAAGAGTAGAGTATTTGAGGATTGGTTTCTTGTTGGGGAAGAAAGGTTTGTTGCAGTTTTTTTCTTTTATGATGGATGTGACAGATGCAGCAGCTCATTGTCCCCTAATATCTGTTCTCTCTTCTTCCATGTTAAGAGAATCCCTGATTTCAGCTGGGCATGTGGTTACCCTGAATAAATACTCAATTTCCCACACTCTCTTGGCAGCTTTGGGCAATGTGACTAAATTCGGAACAATGGGATGTGGGAGGGAGTAATGTAAGCAACTCCTGGGTTCAGTTCTTTAATTAGGGAGCATGCTCTCCCCTTCCTGATTTTTTTACCATCCCACTGGCTGGAATGTAGCTATGATGGTTAGCTGCCCTGGACCTTGGGGATGAGGGCAACAACTTTAGGGTGGAAAAGCAGCAAGATAGAAAGAACCTAGGGCCCTGACTGAGCTGCTACCAGCTGGCCCTGGACCGCTGATGCTCAGACCTGTTGTGTCAAAGAGAAATAATCATCTTGTTTAACCTATGATTTAGGTCTCTGTTTCAGCAGCTCATTATTACATAGGGGGATAAAAAAATTATGAGGTTCAGTGTCAGCTGAGTGATACAAACAAGATGAGAAACATACTTTTAAAGGTATTTAATAAGTCTTTTTTTCAAATCAGTACAAAAATTTAAATACAAAAGTGATTTGCTATTGACAAGTCTCAAATCTATCATGGAAACTCAAAAAAGTTACCAGTCTGTTCACCTTTCATGGTGTTCTGTAAAATATTTGAGAACAGTCACCCACTACAGACATTCTTTTCCTCTGTGGGATGTCATACTGCATTAAAACTCTCTGTTTAAATAACATAATGCCAATTTGGTTCATTTCACATGGAAAAGTTCTAGTTGATTTTGAATTAAGTAGGGATTATAGCACTATCCCTAGACTTTCAAACATGTGGTTGTTTCATCTGCTTTTATGCTAATGTGTTAACAGGATGTGCAACACTTAAGAGGGAAACACAGACACATATATAATTATTTAAAACTCTTTTTTAAATTAAATGGAGTAATTCATTTAGCTCTGAGATTAGCACCATTGTAGAATACACAGTATTTGGCATAAATTTTGCTCCTCCCCTATTTAAAAGTTAGAAGCATATGCCTGATGATATACACACTCACACACATTTTATATATATATATATATATGTATTTTATATATATATATATATATATATATATATGCAATTGAGTAACAACCAATAAATAAGTTGGAAGGTATTTTAAAATGTGAAATTTGGTTTTACCTAAAGAGGTACTTTCTTACTTGGTGGAATGAAAAAGCCCATACATGTACAGATAAATACAGATTTACAGATCAACTGATCTGACTTGCTTCCAAGCCATTTCAATGCATCTGTTTAGCTGAAGGAGCCCAGTGGATCCTTCTTGCCTCCATAGTCATCAGTCCAAAACCAGCATCCGCAAGACGAACCTGAAGGATATTTGGCCACATAAACACTGTCTGTTTTGAAAATGAAGATTGGGTTGGGTATCTTTTGATGGGAAAAGTTTGTCATATAATTAGCAGTGAATAAGAAACCCTCTGGTAATGAACTCATTTCTCTGTTTAAGAAATTGACAAGAATGGTGCTCCGATACCATCTAAGGGAAAAGACACCTATTAGGTTGGGGAGGATTTTCTTGATGGTTAAAATGTTTCAGATTTGACATAGACACATTTCCATGTGTGTTTATACCGTATTTATTTGTGTATTTTTCCATCTGTACCGTTCCCCTCAACTTCTCACTTGTAATTTTGAGGAAGAGATACAAGATTTCACCACTGTAACCCCACATTATATCCCCCAGTGCCTTATAGTGTCAGCAGCACACTCATAGCTGACCAAAATATTTTGTCTGCGTTTTGAGACCAGATTTGAATGCCCGAGGCAGTTAATATGTACCTAAGCAAAAACCTGGAAAGACACTTATTTTTCTCTTAAACTTGTATTGATTCTTGACTTGTGCTGAGTATGAGGTGACAAAAGAAGCATGGGCTCTTATTTCCCCTTTGACATTTGAGATAGCTCTTCCATAGGTTGCTCCTAAAGAAGCCGTTTGTTTCCTACAACTTTAGTTTCTACACTAGGAAATATTACATCTATTTTTTTAAATTTAAAACTTCAAAAATAATTTTTTCAAAAAAAATATTTTCCCATGTAATTCTGAAACTTCTTTTCCTCCCCAAATAAAGAATGGCTTGGAGTTTTGGAAATTGACTTTGGGAGCTCAGACATACCAATTTGAATATATACTACACCAGGAAATTTCTTCAAAATTCAATAGCTACTGAGAAACACTTATAGCTCCTTCATGGATGAAACCTCATTGTAGTCACTTGTATGGGTAGGCAAGGAAGGGGAATTTTTATAGGCATGTAAGCAATTAAAAACTGCTGTTGATAATGAACATTCCACAAAACTGGGAAGTTACTATATTTTTTCTTATGACTTCCACGTGTGTATATTGGTTGGGTCATAGTGGAAATTACATGAAGGGAAGAAAAAAGAAAAAAAATTACAGAAAATAAAACAAAAAGAACCCTTGAGAAAGAAGTGAATTAACTACTGCTCCTGTCTCCCAGTTGGTTTTTTAGCTTCTTTTGGGGCACTGTCTATGTCCCTCAAATGTCTCACCCAGTGCAAGGCACAGAGAAGGCACTGAATGAATTACACGGCGGTCTATTGGTTCACTTGTTCTTTTAGAGAGACTGGACAGTTCTGAGTAGGACTTGTGCTGAGAAAACATACAGCCTCTGACAGGAGGGAAATATCCCTTGGACTAAAACCCCACTGGTCCCCCCTGATTCCCTCCCACAGGGCCTGTAACACAGGAGACCCCTTCTTCCACATTCCATGGCAAAATACCTGCACAAATACAGAGGAAATTTTGCAAGTAAATACGGTATGTAATTGTTATCATTGACATTTCTTTAAGCCATATTTATAAATCTTTAAACAGTATGAGCAAATTACTTTCATTAGCTATGATCTTTCATACTGAGATACTCTGAATGATCTGAATAAGCAGGTTATGGAAGCATATAACAATACAACAGCTAATATGATTCCAGTGGGTACAACACAAGTGTCAGTACTTGGTACAAAAATCTATCCCATCATTTTCAATTACAGGCTGCTGTGCAGAGCATTAAACATGCATCTTAGTTTTTATTTGTACACGATGGTTCAAATTTTCACTGAAATATAACTTTCCAACTATATAATGTTTCGAAGCAATTATGTTTTTCATTTGGATTTTTTCGGTGCGTCATTTTCTTTTCTTCTAGTAAATCTCTTTCTTTTCTTTTTTACATGGGATACAATAAATATCCTGAAAAGGAGGAATGGACATACTGCCCAGCATACAGTCCTGCAGCCTGTTCTGAGGGCATCTGGAGGAACACTCGGTCTCCGGGCCTGAGCAGCAGCACCGCACTCCCAGATGCCTGGTCCAGAAAGCCCTTTTTATACTCATCGTACGTGTACATCATGGGCTCATTGTTCTTGAACAGAGCAACCCACACGTTGCCCCCCTTGCAGTGAACGTGGTATGCAAAGTAGTAGACCCCGGGGACCTCGCAGGTGAAGATGCCTGTCTGTGGGTTGTAGTTCTGTCTGCCATTATAGAGCAGTTTGTCAAACTTCACCGGGGCCCCCACAGGTGGGAAAGGTGCAGTCAGCTCAGCTGTAAAGGCAGGCATCTCATAGGCTGGCCCTCCATTCTTGCCTTTCTTAGCCCCATAGGCATGGGGAGGTTTCACTCCATCAATTCCTAGCCCCATGTCTGGCAGATACTCTCCATGGGGTGGTGGTGTAGGGGGCATCACAGCCGGAGGACCTGGAGGGCCTGGAGGGCCTGGGGGCCCTGGAAGGCCCGGCTGCCCTTGAGGACCAAGGGCACCAGGCTTCCCTGGGGGGCCGTGAAGTCCTGCTACTCCAGGCTTCCCTACTCCAGGGAACCCAGGGGGCCCTGGGATGCCTGGTTCCCCTTTGGGGCCTGGCATTCCAGGTGGTCCAATGGGCCCACTGGGGCCCGCAATCCCTGGGATGCCTGGAGGGCCCTGTAAACCCTGGTCCCCTGGGATTCCTGGCTCTCCCTTTGGTCCAAGCAGCCCAGGAGCACCAGGGAGCCCTGGTAAACCTTTGAGCCCAGCTTCCCCCTTGGGCCCTATGGGACCTGGCAAACCCCTCATGCCAGGAGGCCCTACTTCACCAAGGAAACCTGGCTTTCCTGGGAAGCCTTGAAGCCCTGGCTCACCCTTGGGACCTGGTGGCCCCTGTGGCCCTACTACCCCACCTTCTCCTTTGGGTCCAGGAAAACCAATAGCACCTGGAGGGCCCATAGGACCTGGGATTCCTGGCAGGCCTGGCTCTCCTGGGGGACCCCCCATTCCCGGGGCGCCTACTGGGCCTTTCTCCCCTCTTGGTCCCAGAGCCCCAGGAAGACCTCCTATGCCCTTGTCACCTTTGGGTCCTGGGAAGCCTGGTTTCCCAATCCCTGGAAGGCCTGGGGGTCCGGGAAGCCCTGGCAGTCCTTGCTCCCCTTTTCCACCTGGAAATCCTGGCTGGCCAGGGAGCCCATCCTGGCCTGGTTTCCCAACTCCAGGCATCCCAGGAGGCCCTTGAACTCCTGGGACCCCAATAGGGCCTTGTGGACCAGGTTCTCCTGGAGGACCTGGCTTTCCCAGGGGACCTTGGGGCCCAGGGAAGCCTGTCACTCCTGGTTTGCCCACTCCTGGAAGTCCAACAGGGCCAGGAGGGCCGTGCATCCCTGGAGGGCCCTTCAGACCTGGCAGACCTGGCATCCCAAAGCCCTTCTATCCTTTAGGACCCTGGAGGCCTGGAGGTCCTGGTGGTCCTTTGGGTCCTCGCTCTCCCTTTGCACCTGGCTGCCCTGGTAACCCTGGCCCACCTGGTTTCCCAATGCCAGGAAGTCCATGAGGCCCTGGAGGCCCTTGTGGTCCTGGGATCCCCATAGGCCCGATCTCCCCTTTTGGTCCAATTTCACCTTTTGCCCCAGGCATTCCCATGGCTCCTGGCTTTCCTGGCATTCCAGGCATACCTGGTTTTCCAATTCCTGGATATCCCTGTGGCCCTGGCTTTCCTTTGGTTCCAGGTATCCCATGACCTGGTAAGCCAGGGGGCCCAGGCGGTCCTCTTGGGCCCGGCTCTCCACGGGGACCTTGCTCCCCTCGCAGACTGGCTAATGGTATTTCTATTAGGAGAGAGGGGATGGGAGTCGGGAAGGGGGGGAAAAAAGAGAAAAATTAGTATTTATTATTCCTCACTTAAAGGAAGTCATGACGATTATTATTTAGTTTTGACACCTTAGCTTGTTACTTACTGAGAAGAAAGACTAGGAATGTTGTGCTCATCTTCCAGGACTGTGTTATCAGTACTTAAAGGACAATCAAGCTGATAACTGCTTTGTCATGTTTGAAATACTGTTTTAAGAACTGATATCTACAGCTGCTTTTATCAGCATTGGTTATGTAAAAAGCTAAAAAGTAGTGGGGAAACATTTTTCTAAGTATAAAAGTTCTGTGATGGTATGTCTGCTATGAAGATTTTGGAAAATTCAAAGAAGGATGAAGAAAAATCAAAGTTGCCTATAAGCCCACTACTCAAGAGGTAATCACTTGACATTCATATGTATTTTCATCTCATATATTCTAGGTGTGTGTGCGTGTGTGTGTGTGTGTGTGTGTGTTAAACAGTGTCGGAGTTCTTCTCTGTTTTTATTTTCTTTATAACTTACTCTACCAAATGTATTTTTCCATGTCCTTGATTTTTAATATATTTTCTATATATTAAATATAATTAACATATTTTTAATGACTAAATAATATTTCCTATTTAATATTTATGGCTAGATAGTATTTTTATATATTAAATATATATTAAAATATATTAAATATATATTTTGTGGCTAAATAATATATCCTCTTAATGCTGAAAAGCAGTATGATGTGCTTAAGGAAAGTAATTATTATGTGGCTTCCGGGGAGAATAGAAGCATTCTATTTTGTATGTAGCTTAATAACATCTTTCATATCTGTCTTCTAGAGCCAAAGAGATTTGCTTAATTCCTTTAATGTGCTATAGGATTTCCTAAGCCTCAAATATGAATTCTTAAATAAGTTATTCCTCATTTGCAAATTAGGTTTCAGACAGGAGAAGTGAGTACGGCACTTTAGGCTGACAAGCAGTGTGGAGAGGAATTGAGCTGGGATCGGGGGCAGAAAGCTCTTCTTGGCCTTGAAATGAGATCTGGACTGGGCCACTTAAGCCTTCACTGTCTCTGATTGTCTCTCTGTGCAGCAAGGTTAATATAGTCACACTATAAGATTATAGATATGAAAGATGGTATGCTTTCTCAGATTGTTATTAAAATACAAAGCACATGTTTGTTAGGATGATTATGCTGTGCCTTTCACAGCAACACAACTCTGGGTCTCTATGCTACTGAAACGAAACGTAAAGAAATGAAACTTATGGTCTCAAAGTTTTATTTTAACAAAGAATCACATCTTAATCCTGACCATTATATTTTTCATTGAGCTACTGTCAGGGAACAAAATAGAACCATAGAACTTATATTCTTAGCAAATTCCCCAATTGCAATCTGGTACCCATCAGAATAAGTACAGGAAGTGCTACGAGCCAGGCAGCCCACTCAAGAAAGGAAGAAAAACAATCCTGATAATCCCTTAAGTGGAATATTAGCTCCTAAAGAGAAGAAAATTGGGAATACTTCTTTTATGCTAAGTAGATATTCTAGTGCTATTAAGACATGTTATTTCTAAGCAGTGTGTAGCTACTATATCAAGAGCTTCTGGGGCAGGGTCATGTCTTACTCATCAGGAATCCTTGGTGTCTAGCGCAGTGCCTGGAATATACTCTGTTCTTACCTAGGATTTCTTGAATGACCAGCTGTAGCAACTCATAAGTTTCTGTGGTGCTTTAGTATTTATGTAGCACTTTTACTTACCTATGACATT
This sequence comes from Hyaena hyaena, assembly GCF_003009895.1. Classification (NCBI taxonomy): domain Eukaryota; kingdom Metazoa; phylum Chordata; class Mammalia; order Carnivora; family Hyaenidae; genus Hyaena; species Hyaena hyaena. Next base: position 1,257,282 of record NW_024081037.1, read on the forward strand.
GATTTTTCTCAACAAATCTTAACTTTATAGATGAAGAAAACTAATTTCAGAGAGGGTTTTGTTTTTGTTTTTGTTTTTCCCATTGAGATATAGTTGACATACAATATTATTCTCAGGTCTCTCATTTCTGGCCTCTAGACCTCTGAGCACTAAATCCAGCCATACCCAGAAGGATCCTACCCCAGAAGGAGAGCTTCCTGCTGTTGCAGGGAGTAGTAGGAATGGCTTCCACTTCCTCAAAGGGAATTGCTCTGCTGATACAGTTCCCTTCCTACAAATGCTAGGCTTCCTCAGAATCCAGATAAAACAACTGAAGTTTTAGGCAAGTGTCTCTCACAGTGCTAAATATTTTGCAGGTGCTGAATAACTAATGAATATGGCTAGAAAGCAATGGGAAAAATTGTCATCTCTTCATGCAGTCCTTACCCTTTATAGTCTCCTTTTATCAATTTACTGATGACAAGGTGTAGTAGCTTAATTCAAGCACACTTAAAAACTGACATTTATTCAACTCCTAGATCACAAAGTGCTTTCAAATATACATATTTTTAACATAGTAAGTCCTTACAACTTTGTTGTCCCAATTCAGAAGACTGACTTGTCACCTTTTTTTTTTCCCACTGCATAAGGCCAGAGTCTGACACAAAAATAGATGCTCATGAAATAGTTGCTAAATGTTTGAATAGATAATGAGTAAGGGAATAAATTGTTATTAAATGTGTTTTGTGCCACTTACTGCTGTTAAAATAGTAAAACACAACATAAAACTAATTTTGTCTGTATTTTTAGGTCTTGAACTTTTCGAGAATAGAGTTTAGAATACAGTGAACGATTAATGAATGTCAGTAACACATTCAAGAATAAAAATTTCTAAAATGTAGCTTTTCCCCTGATCTCATAGTTGAGGATTTTGGAAAGCTGTTGTTTCATAACAGCACAGAATGTGATGTTACCTTTGCCTTTCTTAGGTGCTGCTTCCTTGCCCATTCTTGGCACTGGCTGAATTTCCTTCATATATTGGGGTAGATGTGGATACTCTTTGCCATACTGCATGTGGGGCAGCTCCTTGCCCATGTTAAGGCCATCTTTGCCCAAAGGCATGTGAGGTACTTGCTGGCCCAGAGGCTGGTATTGTGGAATTTGTGGTGGGATCTGAGGAGGAATTTGTGGTGGCAGCGGCTTGATCCCATAGTAAGCACCAGCCTGAATGAGCCTGACGGAGGCCAGGGAAATGGTAAGCAGCACTCCCAGCAGCTGCAGAGGGCCAGGTGGCACAGCCATCACCTGTGGAAGGAAGGAATGCACCAACATGGTGAAAACCTTACAGGCCAAGTGACTTTTCTATTTAGAGAAAGAAGGGGGGAGAAGAAGGAAATAGAATTATCAGTAGAATTATTAGAAATAGATTATCAGTAGAATATCACCAGTGGAAGACAAATGAAAAGGAAGAAGGTGGTGTCTTTTGTAGAAAACAAGCAAAAAGCAGAAGAGTAGGAACTGTCAAATGAAGGCAATTGGAGGGATTATAAGCTATGGGAAAGACTGCTGTGTATCCCCAAATATCAATTCTGCCTTCTTCCAGAGTATTGGAACCCTTGATTTTTAGCTGGAATAAAACATCCCAGAATAAAGACATTTCAGCCAGGTGTGGCCATGTGACAAATGGATGTAGTTGTAATGGGTACAACTTCTAAGAATGACCCTAAAAGAGAGTGGCCCTGTTCTTCCTCTTTCTCCTTCCTGCTGGCTGTAATGTGGATACATTTGCCTGGAAGCAGATCATACATCTTGGGCCAGAAGTGAAATCTGTGCACTGAGCATTCTAGCAAGAAGCTAGAATAAGCCTCAGTCTTGGTTGAAAAAGAAGGCCCCATATTAATTCATAAATTTGGAATTTGTTTACACAAGAAAGAGCTAAAAGTTTATCCTCTTCTTTAAATCATTGTTCTGAGTATCACATTTGCACTAAACCTAATCCTAATAGATTGAGTAGATTGTCCAAAGGAGGCAAACTTGGTGGCCAAACTTTGTTAGTACATACCAAAATTCCATTCTAAGTGGAAATGGTAAGTAATTGATAGGCTTTATGCCAGGGACTGAGATTTTTCACCTGCCCTTTGGCTGCTTTGGCGTGGTCACAAATGTAAAAGTTGAAGAGCAAGCAGACAACAACAATGCAAACCACAGAAGTCTTCTGAATTGGAAAGAAGGTACTATATGACAGTCCCCAAATGTTTTAAAAACCACTATCATAATTGTGCACGTACAGCAATGCCATTTCATTACAATACTTACATACCATAAAGTCATTAATTTATAATCTGCTCAGTTGAACTGGGAGTCCTTTGAAGTTTATCTTTGTACTATTATGAAAAGAGTTTACTCAGCAAATTAGTTGTATAAAATAGAGCTGTTTAGCTACTCACATGGATAAACTGTACAGGTCCTTTAAAAGTACCCTTTGCAATTTAACACTTAATAGGATAAATACAAATGGGGCTTATATGTTTATAAAAACCAACTGGAAAAGACCTCTAGAAATGCCCAGGGCTGAAGACCCAGAAACCCAGGGAACTGCAGTGCTCACAAAAGCCCGCTAGAGGGCAACTGTGGTACACACTGAAGTCTGTTCTCCCTGGTACTGACAGGACATAATAAGGTGCTCCCCACAGGTTATTATAGGACTTGAAAATCTGAATCCTAAGTGCAGTGTCATCATTATGCTGGAGAAAGAGGTGGCAGGGTTCTCGCAATTTTTAATGTCAGAATATTCTGGAGAACTCTGAATAAACTTCTATCTCTAAATAATTTAATTTCCAGTCTACTCTGAGTTTGTTTTCTTTGCTTCTGCCTTACTTAATTCTGGATCACAGTTTTCCACTTCTTAGAAAATATGTGTTGACTTTGCGACATCCTATTCAAGAGTGATGCCAAGAGTGTGAACAGGCTACAGGAGAATTTGGCTAATAAAAAGCACCTAAGAAAATATTTAATGGAATCTCTACCACAAAATTCACTGCTTTATAATTTTCATAAATATACTAACCATATTTTCCCCAGAACATGTCAGTAAAATGATTTCTAAAACTTTCTCCATTTCATAAGTAAGAATAGTCTCAAGAAACTGTTTGATTCAAGTGTATTCTAAAAAGTACATGTGCTGGTAAGTGAGAGAAGATAGAATGTCATTATTTTCTGTCTTTCTAAGAATGTTTATTATAAACCATTTGGAAAGAGCCACAAAATTGGTGTTGATTTATACTCAATAGTCCATTTTATTTATTTTTTTGAAAAGTTTATTTATTTTGAGAGGGAGAGAGAGTCTCAAGCAGGTTCCACAGTGTCAGCTCAGAGCCAGATGTGGGATCAAGCACACAAACTGAAATCATTACCTGAGCCGAAATCAGGAATTAGACACTTAACTGACTGAGCCACCCAGGTGCCTCTCTGGTCCATTTTTACTTCAGATGGGAAAAGAACATCTGTTTTAAGTACTTGATAATTTAGTGACTAGTCACCAAATAATGCTAGACCCACCTAGGGATTACAAAGATAAATATAATTTGGTCAATGGGCCCTGCCCCCACAGAGCTTATACTTTTTTTAGTAGGAGTGACAGATGTGTAAACTATAAATGAGTAGCAAGGGATATCCTGAAAAAAGTAAATTTCTCATCCAGGTCTGTTCTCTAGTGTCTTTAAAATTTTTTAATGTTTATTATTTTGAGAAAGAGACAGAACGTGAGTAGGGGAGGGGCAGAAAGGGGGAGACACAGAATCCAAAGCAGGCTTCAGGCTCTAAGTTGTCTGCACAGAGCCCAATGTGTGGTTCAAACCCATGAACCGTGAGATCATGACCTGAGCTTAAGTCAGACACTCAACTGATTGAGCCACCCAGGAGCCCTTCTGTTCTCCAGTATCTTAAATCCTTTCCCTTTGAAGCAACAACTTTTCCCATTTTCCTCATATGTTTCCAGATGTATTTAAGCATATGCACATATAATAAATACTTCTTTAAGACACAAATTACAGCATACTGTACAAACCACCATTCCTTACTTTGTTCACTCAGAAGACCAGACCTTAAGACCTTATTTCTAATTTTAGTTTTGTGTATCTGAACAGATCCCTTCAAGTTCTTTATTTGTTAAAAATAAGACTCAAAGGTTCTCTAGAGTTCTTAACATTCAGGGTCTAAGGCAGTCACCAGAGAGCTGAAAGCGTTCATCTATACCAGAAATACATGGTAATACCTGGTAATTGAGCTGGGACTGAATCCTATCTTTGGGGATGAATGAATTTAATTACTAAGCCCTAAACTTGTGGTGATGTCTTTAATAATCTAGCATATTTGGCCCTTCACCCTTCCATCAATTCAGTGAATGTGTTGGATTATACTTAATAATCTTTAAACCAGGACAATCTAACGAAACATTGGAAAACTGGAAGGAAGCAAAATGCCTGGAAGAAGACCAATTGAATACCAAAGGCCCAGTGGGATCCTACTTTACTACAATTATTTCCTCTTGTAGTCTTGGCCTTTCTGTCCTGAAAACCTCCTCCTTAGGTCTGCCATCTGCCATTTCTCTGGCTCTTTATTTAAATAAACTTTGTTCAGTTTTAACTTGAATATTTATTTAGGGGCCCTGGTTAGAATTTACCGCTTGACTTACCCTTACTAATTTCCCTCTTATCCCTGAGGATAGTTTTGGTGGTCAAAGTGGTGTGGTGGTTCTCCCCAAATCACTCAAAAGAATATCAGAACTATACAAACACCTGGCTGGAGGAAGGAGCCTTGGAATTTCTACTGGGAAAAAATGGTGGTAATGGGTTTTCTTGCCTCTTTTTTTTTTTTTCCTGAGGATGCAGGATACAATAATGTGAATTCTAGTTGATGTTTTTTTAGATTGCTACTTGGTAACTTGTGTGTGTGTGTGTGTGTGTGTGTGTGTGCGCGCGCGCGCTCATTTGAGTATACGTGAACATCAACATATATAATGTGTGTGGACAGTGGATCTTTGCCAGTCAGACTGACTTAATGATGGGTTTCATGCCTTGTAGAAGAAGCCAAAGACCTAGAGTTGAGTTGTAGCTCTACCATTCACCATGTCTATGTCTTTGGGTAAGTGCCTTATCTTCACTAAGTCTCGGTTTCCTTACCTATAAAACAGCAACTATAAAAAAGAAATTATAATCTCAGACTCTCCCACAGAGCTGCTTTAGGGCACAAATGATAATAGGAATTTTTTTGTAAGCTGAAAAGCACCATTCAAATTTAAGCTATTATTAATGGAGAGTGACCAAGAAGACAAATCAAAACCAACTGAAATGTCACAGACTTTCAAAGAAGGATACTAGCCAAAATAAATGTGAGGTTAACTGCAGTAATGATAAACCTAACATGAATAAAAAAAACAATAATGGCCATTAAAATGTACTTGTTAAAAAATGGCAAAACAAAACAGCCGAACCAAGGTAGTTATTCATTGTGGTGTCAGAGTTGCCAATCCTAATCATTTTGTGTAGCCCTAAATGATTCCCTATATTTGGGAAGGACTGCAGAGAATTTCAGTTTCCTCATGTAACCTGTAATATATATAACAGAATAATGTGATATATGTCATTTTAAATGCCCCTCAGCATTTTCTTTGTACGTTTATCCCCATGAGATTTTGGCTTGCTGTGCAAAAGAATGTTTAAGTATTTAAACCTTCAGTCCTTGCCCTAAATCCAACTTTCCATTTGCAGGTGTGTGTGTGTGTGTGTGTGTGTGTGTGTGTGTGTCGTGGTGGTGGTCAAGCCTCTCTCATCTGCTCTTGGCACTCCCTCGCACAGGACCTGTAGTTTCTCAAGGCCTCACAGCTTTATCACCCCTGAAGCAAGGGGAAGTCAGGCAGAATCTTGGTCCTGCTGTATTCACCAGAATTGTCTTTTTGGCTTTCCCATGCCTCTCAAAGAAGGTTCTCTTCTGATTGCATTTCTCAGAGCAATTCATTCATCAGGTATAGTTATTTAAGGAGTCCCTACTAAATGTTACTAACTCTCTGGGTATTGGAGAGAGGAGTGAATTAGATGAGGTCCTTGATCTTACTGAACTCACGCTCTAGTGTGGGGAGGCAGGCAATAATAAACAAGTTAAAAAATAAATTTTATAATTTCAGATTTGAGTGCTGTGAAGAAAGCCAAGCAGGGTGAAGAGCTTGAGAATGCCTTGGGGTGGAAGACACTGTTCTGGGAAGGGTGGTGTTGAAGACATCTCTGGGGAAATAAGTTTTGGATAGAGATGTGAAAGCTGAAAGGCTTACTTGTCTCTCTTAAGACACAACACAACACACACACACACACACACACAAAGCCTTACTTATCACACCAGTAGTTATAGGTGCCTTTCACTAATGTAAACCATTGTTTCAAAACTTTATTCCTCATCTGTGTCTATCTTCATTTTGACATCTTTATTGTATTTTTTTTCTTCTTGAGGGTTTCTTTTTAATCTTTCAGATTTCAACCTTGCTGTATTACTTTGCTAGGGCTGCCATAACCAATTATCTTAGACCGAGTGGTTTAAACAGAAATTTATTTTCTCCTAATCATGGATGCTAGAAGTTAGAGATAGAGATGTTGGCACAGTGGGTTTCTTCTGAGATCTCTCTCGGCTTGTAGATGGCCATTTTCTCCCTATGTCTTCACATGGCTTTCCTCTGTGTGTTTGTGTCCTTTATGAGGACACTAGTGATGTTAAATTAGGGCCTATCCTACTGACCTCATTTTAACTTAATTTCTTCTTTTAAAAAACCCTTTCCAAATACAGTCACATTTGGAGGTACTAGGGGTTAGGTCTTCAACATAGGAATTTTGGTGGACACAACTCAGTTCGTATCACCTAGACCATTCCTCTAGACCAACTCAATTCCTACTTCTACAAAGTCTTCCTTACCTTTTCAACCATCATTATCTTCCTCTTCCTATTGAAAGTTTAACACAAAGTTAAATGCAGCTCATCAACCTTCTGTTTTTCCCATTTTATTTTATCCATTATACTTCAACATGATTGTAAGCTGAGGACAAGGCAAATATGTGATATTCTTTCCATTTACTCAATATTTATTGCTAGATCAGTCTTCACAGTCAAAACTCTTAGTGTTCACAGTCAAAACTCTTGGTTGATGCGGCTTTAAAAATATCTACTTCAGCCTCACTCTGCATTTAGAATTCTACCTACGACCATTGAAATATGAAAGCCTTCATTTTTCATATTTGAATATTAATAATGATGGAAACATTCAGAAAGCAACCTATTACCTTGTACAACTATTGTTCTTTTTATTACCTGGTAGGAGCAGCTAGTAGGAGGGATCATCTTTTTTGAATCATAAATGGCAGTGGACATGTAGCTTACTTTTAGCAGGAGATAGGAAATGGAAATTAAAAATACATTCCACAATTGGATAAGGCAAAAGATGTATGGTTATGTGATCTTTTACTGTCATGCAAACAAAACCACCGTAGGATCATTTAACTAGGAATATGTAACTTTATTGCATAATTGATTAGTATTATAGATATTAATGAGCCAACTATGTTGAAAAGGATATGGTTTTATTGCTCTTTGCTATGTTAACCAATTTTGTATCTAACTGTATGTTACTCAGCATTCTTTTTTATCAGCCCAATATAATTTAAAAAAACAAGTTTTTAATATTTTATTTCAAACCAACTTTGTCACCATGTTAAATAAAACTTAGACATGTTCACTTATGAATGAGAATCATTTTTAACATTTTGACAATTACATTTTGATGGAGACACAAAAAATAGCAAAACACATAAATTTAAGTAGTGGTGGATAATATGGAGAAAAACAAAGCAGGAGAGGATAGGTAAGGAGGTAGATAGTTATCATTTACCAAGGTGATGTTCTCTGAAACCCATTTTACTATAGAAACAGCCTTCTCTTCTTGGATGGACTGGTACCTGGGCTTTAAAGGAAAAGAGAAGCAGCTCTAAATAACAAAGGATAGAGAAATTCTGGGGGGTTCTGGAGGAGATTAAGTGTGTGCAGAGTTGATTGCTGCATGGAGAAGAGCCCCAGAAAAGGAGACATCCAGTGGAGGAGCGCTCCAGAAAAGAAAAAACTCATTTCGCATGGGCTTTTTAAGTTCATTATAGGAATGTATTGTAAGTCCCCTCCTCCATCTCCTCAAAGAGGAAGAAATTCTAATCCTTCTGAAGAAAACCTAATTTTGTCAGAATGGATTTTGAGGGGTTAGGTGTAAGAATGGTTCGATGCTGCTCCAGGGTGGCAAGGGGCAAAATCGGTGACTGTATATGAGAAAGCCAGAACCAAAGGACGGTTGAGGCAGGAGGGGCAATGAACATAAAAGTTATAATAATATTAGCTATGCTTTTGAGCACTTAACTTTATGCCAGCACCATGAACATACTTCAAGTACATTATAGTACTAATCACTATATATAACCACTAAGTTATTATATATTAAGAAAACCATTAAGTTTTTCTTGATGTTAAACTCAAATGATATCTCCCCATCCTATATTTATAAAACTGATTATTTTACTATTCAAGACTGTTAGATTCCAATTTAAAAAACTGAAATTCTTTGATTACTTTTAGGAGCTGTCATCCAATACATTAGCTACCAAATCTTTCTCCTTTGCTTTACAGGGTACAGCTCTAACTATCCTGTCACTTTTCTCCATCTTGCCCTCCAAATACCAAGGCTGCCTTTTTAGCTGAAAGAAAGAATTTCTTTGTTATATAGGATGACATCTTGAACTGGATCCCTTACTTTTTGGTTTTTTTTTTTTTTTTTTTTGGACTAGGGACACAAGCTTGGAAGGCATTCATGAAGTCAGAAAGCAACTTGAGAGGTCCCTTCCCCCAAAAAATACTTGAGAAGACCCTTAAAAGAGAAAGTTCTAAAGTGGAATCCTTTTTTTGCTTTGTTTTGCTTTTCTCCCTATAACATGAACACATCATTTTTCTCAGAGCGTCAAGCATCTAAATTCTAGTTCTGACCTAAGCTAGTCCCCTATCCTGCCGAGGCAACAGTTTTCCTCATTTGCAGAATGAGGGCATTGACTAATGACTTCAAGGTCCCTTCTAGTTCTAAAATTCTATGGTAGCCGTGACCATGAATAACATACCCACACTTCATAGCTACATCATTTCATGAATGTGCATGCACAAGCCTTTTGGAGGTCATCAAGTGAAATTAATCTCTCAACTTCTCCCTTCTTACAGCTGGAGATGGTATAGGAAGAGTTTGAATAGCTCCTCCCTCCAAGTATTCCTCTGATGATAAGCTGCACCTGACCAGAAGCAAAAGGAAGAACCTAAATAAGAAAACAAAGTTTAGGGACCAAAAAAAAAAAAAAAAGTCATTTATAATTTTTAAAATCATATTGAAAGATTAAATAAAAATTGAAGCTTATTTAGAGAAATCTAAAACATGGCTACAAATGATTTTTAAAAAACTTCTTATGTAAGCTCAAAAATTCCCTCAGAGTCATTTAGTAGTATTGATGTATACCTCGTGTCAGAGAAATGACAAATGAATACAGAGTATGCATCTTGGGAAGGAGAAGTGGGTAGCGAATAGGTGTGACATAGTCATGTGTTTTAGAAAGAATAGTGTTGACTTTGTAAGAAAAATTGAAGATACAAAATTTAAAGGCAGTTTTATAGTAAAGCAGGCTATGATGTGAGCATCCCAGGAGTAAGGTCCTCCCCATTCTGTGGGTCTGGTGATGTGCAGCAAGGTCAATTCTTTCCTGGTATGTACAGAGAAGAACTGAAGAGCCCTCTGGAGGGCATCTTTCTGCCTTCTCTGCACTAATACAATTTGTGTAAGTTATACAGTGTGAACTAAAGCTGTTTTAGGCCTTTGCAAGGGAGAATGTGTGGAGAAGTTTCATTTAATGTAATCCAATGAACTGGTTGTTGTAAAATTACTTATTTAGAGCAAATATCTATAATCTATTCTGCAAGACATAAATTTAATGGAACATTTGCTTACTATAAACACTTTTATCTCACCCTGAACTCTTATCCAGACCAATGGGATTACAAGTGAATTTCAACCGAGTTCAGCAATATCCTTGTTACACAGACAGTTAAAACTCAGTAGTTGTGTTTGAAGTAGCCCTTTGTAGTAACAAATAAATTGAAACAAGTGATAAAGTCATACTCATTCCCAAAATATCTAAGGTCATGGAAAATAAAAAGCTTGAAACAAGTTAGGTAAAAAAAACAAGAGCACATAACATGTTCCCTGAATGGCCTTCATCTAGGTCCTGAAGTTTAGGAAGTCAGGGGTTCTAGGGCAACCTCTAGATAAGGGAGGGAAAGACAGAGAGGAGAAGATGGCTTGCTTATGGACTCCAACTTTCTGAGGAAGACTGTCATATTAGAAGCGCTTGCCTTTTATCCTTTTCTGTAATCCTGAACTTTTAGATGCTTCAGTATCGTGCAGCATCTTACTCAAGAAAGGCTTAGAGATCAGGTGAAAGTCAAATGAGTTAGTGATTGTTCTTACAATTAAAAGTTCTGATGAAAGTTTTGAAAATTGAGATGGTTGAAATATCAACATTGTGCTCAGTTCCTACCCAGCATGGCCACTTCCTGGAAGTAGGAGAGAGAGCCCTTCACCAACTTCTATGTTTCTCCCAATACTTTCCTAGGATGTTGGCAAGGAAGGACTGAAAAGCATGGGAAGATCTTTTTTTTCTGTCCCGTTCTGATTGGCACTTAGTACTTCTCTATCAGTACATCCAGAAAATTAAGTAAGCAAGCCAGCTTCCTGTGTTAGCATTTTCTTTTTATTAGCAGGCTATTATGGCAGTAGATTGTTCATTTTGGTATTTTTATAGGAAACTGTGAAACAAACAGAATTCTTTGAACCAAGGAACAAATCCTAGCCTTTCACATATTCCATTAATACTAAAATATTTGTTAAATTACTGTATGGTGCATATGTGTCTTTGTGGGTTTAAAGATGAGAGGTACAGGTCACGAGGCCCCAAATTACTGGTTATTTTCTTTTTTGCTTTTGAGCTGGTTATTTTTGGGGTTCAGTTGTCAAAGTTTTATTTAACTAAAATTACTCTGAGTCACATAACCTTGAATGACTTAATATTAAAAGTCAAGCCCTAGAATTTCTATCCCACATGGTCAAAACATTAAATCAAATCAATAGCACTTGGAAATAAAAATAATTAATCAGTTTCTTCCAAAATTGCCCCACCAGCCCCCACTTCAAGCTAATCTCTAGTCAAAACAGTAACCCCACTGCAGTTGTGATATTTTAGCCCTGGAAGTTTCCGAATTATAAAAGAACTAAAAAAAATCACGACAATTTCTTGGTCAGTAAAAGTGAATTTGTTCTTTATCTGTTACACAGTTCAAGAGTAGCAGAGATCATTCCACAAGACTGTTCCCAAAAGTGAATTTAAATTAAAAAAAATTTAGTTCTCAAGCTGGGGCTAAGCCTAAAACACCAAAGTTGTGATAAATTGTCAGCCACAGAGAGGGCCGTCTCTGAAATCCACCACTTTTCTACCACAGCTCCATCTAAGTAATTAGCCCACGTGGTAACATCCTGCCCTTTGAACACAGGCAAAACACTGAAAGCAACCAAACCACAGCTATCTTGGTATTGAAAGTTCCATTTTTTCTAAGGGTGGAATTTATTTTGAAGGAGAGAGAGATGGATGTCCTGTCTGGGAGGAAAAATCATAAGGTTTTCACAGTTAATTCACTAAACATTTTTCAGAGAAAATGGCAGTGGAGAGAGGAAAGGATAAAGAATTATGTAATCAATGCCAGTTCTTGAGGATACATCTGGTAAGGAGGCTGAGAGTGGGTAAGAGACTTTTCTTTTTATTACGAAAATTCACTACAAGGCACAAGAATTCACAGAAACATGGAGATTCACTGATAAATATGCTCCACAGTTGTTATTTTGAGGGCCTAGAGTGTGAACAGGAAACTGAATGGGAGACCAGAGATTTGGGGTGTAGTCACTTCTCTGACACGATACCCTTGTGTGCCTTTCAGGGCCTTGTCTTCCTAAACTATAAAATGAGGAAAATGAACCAGAAGGAAGGGGGAGCCCTAGTACCTAGAGAAGCAGGGAGACAGGGAAGTGAGGAAGTTGGCTGGGCAGTTTGTGGTGAACAAGGAGCACTGCTTCATCCAGCTTTTGAACTCCTCATTGTGGACCTTGTTTGGGCAGGTCTTCAAATTGATCAAGAGAAGCCACACACTGGGAAACAAACCTCTTTGTTTAAAAATTTTGACCCAATTCTTTCTGTTCCTTTTTTTATTTTTGAATTTATTTTATTTTATTTCAATTTTATTTTATTTTAGAGAGAGAGCATGCAGAGGAGAGGAAGGAGGCAGAGGAAGAGAGGGGGGAGAGAGAGAGAGAGAGAGAATATCTCAAGCAGGCTCCACACAGCATGGAGTCTGATGTGGAACTCAGTCCTAGGAACGAGGAGATCATGACCTGAGATGAAATCAAGAGTCAAGAGTGAGGCACTCAACCGACTGAGCCACCCAGGTACCCCTCAATTCTTTTATTTTTTCTTAAACACTGATTAGTAGGGGAAAATAATCACTCTGTGGGCAGGATTCCAGCCTTTAGGCTGCTGGGTACTTCTTTTTTTTTTTTTAATTTTTTAATGTTTTTTATTTATTTATTTATTTTTTTAAATGTTTTATTTATTTCTAGGAGAGAGAGACAGCGTGAGCAGGGGAGGGTCAGAGAGAGATGGAGTCACAGACTGAAACAGGCTCCAGGCTCCGAGCTGGCAGTCAGCACAGAGCCCGACGCGGGGCTCGAACCCACAAACCGCGAGATCATGACCTAAGCGAAAGTTGGAAAGTCGGACGCTTAACCGACTAAGCCACCCAGGCGCCCCGATTTTTTTTTATTTATTTTTGAGAGAGAGAGAGCATACGCAGGGGAGGGTCAGAGAGAAAGGGAGATACAGAATCCAGAGACAAGCTCCAGGCTCTGAGCTAGCTGTCAGCACAGAGCCTGATGTGGGGCTGGAACCCATGAACCATGAGATCATGACCTAAGCCAAAGTCAGAGGCTTAACCAACTGAGCCACCCAGGCTCCCCTGCTGGGTACTTTTATACCGGATGGTCTCAACATCTCTCTTGCTCTAAAAGGCTGTATGGGGGTGTCCCACATTTTTATTTGCTTAAATTTCTAAGTCCTGGCATTGTTTCTCTACTCAACAGTTATTACTTAGTTTAATTACTAAATTCAACAATCCTTTTTCTTTTAATGTTTATTTATTTGGGGAGAGAGAGAAGGAGAGAGAGAATGACCGGGGTTGATCCAATGACCATGAAATCAAGACCTGAGCCAAAATCAAGAGTTAGATGCTTAACCAACTGTGCCACCTGGGTGGCCCAAATTCAGCAATCTTATATTGAAATTGTAAGCTACTGTGTTAAAAGCTGGAAATATATAAACATAAGTGAAAGTAAAACAAGGATCTGTCCTCAAGAAGTTTCTAGTCAAGTGTTGAAAGTTAAATCTTGATCTAGCCTAAGTGTCCCACTAAAGACAAAACAGACCTTAACCTGTTTGGTCTGGTTGGGTGGGTAATGTTGGTCAGACACAGGATCCTTGAGGGATGCTCTCTAGAGTAAGGGTTGAAGAATAAACAGGAATTGTCCAGCAGAGGAAAGAGGCAAGTGGAGGGCATTTTGTGCCCCTTCCTCAAAATTATCTAAAAGTAGACACTGGCAACTAAAACAATTAAAGAGCAGTTGTCAGGACAAATGCTTCAGAGTAGGAACTCAGGTAACCTGCCTGAATTAAATCCCAATTCTATCACTTCCTAGCATGGTGATCTTTGGCAAAATTACTTAACTTCTCTGTGCCTCTATTTCCTTACAATAAATTGGGGACGTGGTAACATTACCTGTTTAATGAGGTTGTTAAGGAGATTGAGGAAATGAATAATGTAAAATGCTTTGGAGAGTGCCTAGATATATAAGCACATATAAGTATGTGTTAGATATTAAAGGAGAAGGAGGAAGAGAAGTAGTAATAGAAGAGGGGATCATGAGCACGTATCTCACAACACTGCTTTATTGCTCTCCTGTTTTTGAAGAACTTGAAAGGTGATGATTTTTGTCCTCATTCTGCTCCAGATATTTTATGAAAATTGGTCGAGATTCTGAAGACATTTAAGGTAAAGAAAGTTCCTCATAAGTGGGTAATAAGTATTGTGTCTGCATTCCCACTTGTTACTGCAGCCTGCCCCCCCACCCCCCACCCCATATGAGGGTACTAGTTCAAATGCTGGATGCCTTCCCATTTCCCTTCCTTCAGTGAACTGACCACTGAGCAGTTCAAAGGGCTTTGGCTTTGAAATTCAGAGAGCTTAAGGCATTTCTTGCAGGTGATAGCAGCAAGTCGGCCTTGTGGAATTGGCTTCAGGACCAAGCTATATTTTACTGCTGAAGGCAGTAAAATTTGCAAGTATAATTGTTATGGACTTTTAGGTCAGAAAAATTGGCAGCTCACAATCACTTTAAAAAAATTTTTTTAATGTTTATTTAGTTTTGAGAGAGAGAGAGAGAAAAGGGGAGGGGCAAAGAAAGAGGGAGACACAGAATCTGAAGCAGGTTCCAGGCTCTGAGCTGTCAGCACAGAGCCGGATATGGGGCTCGAACTCACAATCTATGAGATCATGACGTGTGCTGTGAAGTCGGATGTTTAACTGACTGAGCCACCCAGATGCCACTTAGGATCACTTTTTTAGAAGCTTTTCCATGGTATTTTTGGAGACTCGAATGATGGTAATAACAATACTGCTATAGTTAATACTTCTTTAGTATTTACCATATTCCAAGACTTGTGTCAGAAAGATTCATGCACCCAGCCCCTCACCATAGACCCAGTAAGCCATAGACCTTGGCTTAATCCAAAACTACATTGAATTTCATATCCAAAAAGCTACAGAATCAGTTTAACATACACTTCATTTGTTGTTAGTGCAAAGGTAATCTCAAACCAAAATACCAAATAAATCCCAAACCATGTTTAGCGGCAAGCACTTATTGCAAGAGAAAACATTAATTTCCCAAGTAATGAAGCAAATCTGTAATGTATTTTATTTTGAACAATGAATTTTGGTCATAAATTCTGGGAGCTGGTTATAAGGAGGGAAGCTCCATATAAGAGCTCTCTCAAGGGTCTGGAGGGCTCCAATCAGACTCATCTCTGCAAATTCTTTCTGCACCCAGTTCATAATTGTGTACAAAGTAGGCTTTATAAATGCTTGTCAAATGAATATATGAATGGCACTATATTTCTATCCTGCCTCTCCTCTCTTTTCTAATACAGTAAGATCTTGAGTGATGGGAAGATTAAGAGAAGAACATCACAATTTGCAAACATTGAATCAATGTTACTCTTCTATCTGCCTACTGTTTTCATTCTTACACCCCTGATTTTGTGTCCTGGTGTCTGCTGCCAGCTCACAAGAATGGAAAATCCTACATAGAAGCCATTCTTCTTTGGAAATTAATAAAGAATGTTCTTTTTGATTAAAAAAACCCCACAATCTAGTAAAGAACAAGGAAGGGTTGGTTGAAGATTTTAAAAACCTGAGATCGGTGGTAATTTTCACTCATTGCAGGGTGCTTGTCAGTCTCTCTGCTGCTACTCTGAAGGCCTTAGACTTGTCTTGAGCTGAATGGCTACATCATGGAAGTATTTTCTAAATCCCCAATCTTTTTTTTTTTAATTTTTTAATGTTTTATTTATTTCTGAGAGGAAGGGAGAGAGAGAGAGCATGAACAAGGGAGGGTCAGAGAGAGAGGGAGACACAGAATCTGAAACAGACAGGGAGAGACAGAATCTGAGCTAGCTGTCAGCACAGAGCCCGACGCAGGGCTCGAACCCATGAACCATGAGATCGTGACCTGAGCCGAAGTTGGATTCTTAACTGACTGAGCCATCCAGGCACCCCTTTAAGTCCCCAATCTTAACATCCTGTTGAGGACCTTAGATCTCAAGCAAAAATCCATCCACGAAAGTAATCTCTGAGAATCCATTTCCTTGTTTGTAAAACTGAGTGTTGGAGTAAATGATCATTAATGTTACTTTTCAGTCTAAAAACTCACTATACTGGGCCGTATCCAACCTAGTCCTTTTTTGCTCTGTCCTAATCACACTGGAGACTGGAAAGAGGCAGACAATAGGTTGTGAAGTCAATTATAACATGAAATTGGGTGGGCAGGAAGAGGGGGAGGAGGGATGAGCATTTTACTATTTCACGTTCATGTGAAGTCTTCAACAACACTTTGTGAAGTTTGACGGTTCTTTCCCCTGTGATCGCCTGTTTGGTGGGCCATATTCTTGCCATGAATTTCTGTCTCCTTGCTGTGGAAGCCAGCCAAGGACACATTATTGACCACCTGCTCACTTTCTTACACAAGACAACTCCCCAGACTTATTTTCTTTGCTTTCTCCTCCTGCTGGTTTATGGCTTTCCCTTATGTAGCAATAAAACTCTTGGAAAGAGTCCTCTTAGGGATGAATTAATGCCACTTAAGTATATTTCCGTCAGCTGCCCTTTGATGGTTCTGTTTAAAAATAAAGGGGGAGTTGGGGCAGCTTGGTTCTTATTGAAATTTTCCTTCCCTTTGCTTTAAAGTTACCATTCCTCAGAAACTCTTAGTTACGCTCCAAGAGAGCTTTGCTAACAATAAAAAAATGTCTGGGAAATATTGTCAGAAGACAAACTTACCATCTTTCAGTATTTTTTTCCCATTGGAAAGGTATTTACATTATAAAGAGGCCCAGCCCAGCCTGTGTGAGCTTTCCTCGTATTCCTTTAAATCTTTAAATTTATAAATAATAAATAAAAAAATGTGTCTGAATTCCAGAAGAGCAGAACATGATCTTGTTCTCCACCCTAATAGCAAACAGATTAAGGATCAGGTATCATGATCCCATTTCAACTTTGTATAGTCTGCAATTTATTTTTAATTTTCCCACATTTTATATTTTATTAATTCATCTGAATCTTATATATAATCTGTGTCTGCTCTGAGCAAAACATCCTAAGAGTTTCAATTTTCTCTTCTCACAGTCCTAGCCCTGAAAGTTGGAAAATAATGAGCATCTGTCCTGAGCTTGACACTTGCCTTTGTGTGGCCTTGGATAAGCCACTCAGCTTCTCCAGGCTCCAGGCTTCTCTGCTGTAAGAGTAATAGAATCTGGATATTGAGGAAAAAAATCCCCAGAGTTGGGGGTTTCAGCTACTGTCATGGAAATTACCACTAGAATAAGCTATTTCCATTTATTGCCTCTTTTGTTTGCTTAGAAAGTTAAGCTAACCAGATGATACTCAGTGAGGATTGGGGTAGTGTCACTATGACCCATCCTACTGATTCCACCAAGCCCCTTACCACAAACCACTTCAGTTTTCTTATTCATCTCATTTACAAACATTTTTTGAACCCCCATGCTAGCAACTATGAAGGATTCAAGCATGACTAATATGCTGCTTCTGCCTCAATGGCAATCCAAGGCAAAGACAAATGTGGAAAAAAGAGACAAACTGGTACTGCTTCCTTTCTTAATCTGACTTTCTTTCCCCCATTTCTTTTGTATCTGTTCCCTTTTCCTTGTTCTTTCCCACTCTCCATAATTCCCTTGCTCTTTTCCAGGTTTTTGAATCTCACTTTCAGTTTACAACCTCTTCAGCCCATTTTAAACCTGAGCCCAAATAAAAGCTAATGCCTTCAAAGGCAACAGTGGGACACATGGATCAAATCACCTTCCTTCCTCTTTTGATTCAAGGGCAGACTTCTTATAAGTAAAGAAGAAATGACAATGTGGCATCATTAGCATGGCATTAAAAAAGCACCCATCCTTACCTAGAGTCAAAATATCTGCTCCACAGTTCTGCTAAGTGCTTGAAATTCCTGTTAAAGTTTCAGAATCTGGGAAATTTAATACATTCCAAAGGTTGTTTGTTTGTTTGTTTGTTAACAAATGAGTGATTGATAATAGAAAACAGGACACAAGCACCTAGGACTCAGGAAATTTAGGGGAATGGGGCCTGGGGAAGTCTGGGGAGGTCTGAGTGGGTGGGCCTGGCTGAGAAGGTAGACAGTAACATGGAGATACAAGGTAACAGGTATCTTAGGGAAGTTGGAGGAATGAGATAGAAGCAGAAAGCCTCGCCTGTCACAAGGCTAATAGCTCCAGAAGACAATAGCTGATCATGATGGCATGATTAATTTGTGCCTACCAAACTACCACTGGGAGGCAAGAGTTGATGCATTAGGAGAGATCCCCTGCAGGTTGGACTCTCGGGAAAGGAGTTCATCTCCAGAAAAGCTCCATGGAAACTGGCTACAGATCAGCTCTAAGTTTGTGCTTCAGATGACAAACATAATCATTTGCAAAGCTTGAACCCTCTCTGTCAGATAGGAGAAGGGCTGGCACTCTCTTCAACCATGATTGTTGAGTGGCCTGGAGAGGGCTGGAGCCAAAGTTCTGCCATATCATAGTTGTCTTTTATCTTAGCCTCTGATTACGTCGGGGGAAGGGCTGGTGCTTCCTTCGTCATACACTTTAAATGCCTCAAGGCCAAGGGGAAAGCTCTTTCTCCTGAAGTGTGACTTCCAGGCCTGCTGCATATTTGTGCATGACGCTAGCCTGGCATGTGCTAAGCACAACAGGGAACCCTCCTACCTGCTACTGCTTTTCTCTCTGTAAATTTTCCCTGATAAATACTACTTGACCATTTGCCTTTATTTGCACAATAACCTCCAGATCTTAACCCAGTGCTTTACTTGGAGATTGGAGTTCTAAGATATAAAGAGTGCAGAGAAATGGTCTCAGTCATTAATTGATCAATTCATTGATCCATTCATTCAACATTGTTCAGTACTAGAAAGTGCCAGGTGCTATAGATAACAACAATCAGTGGAAAATGAGGTCCCTGTCCTGGAATGATTTACTGGCTAGAGGGATTGGCTAGCTGAGGAACTGACTGCTCAGACTCCTTTCCATCTCTGAGAAATTAGTCACAGGAAAACATTCGACTCCTGTTCGTGTGTGTTAGGCTGACCGATTCACTTGCATGATAATTGCCAGCATTTTTACAATCTCAAACTGGCTTCCCTCCATCTTCCAGCATGTGATTAGGCTTTTTATGCACTCTAGTCCTTGATGTGCATCCATAAAAAACAAACTTATTTTAATATCAGTCTCAACAAGACTTGCAAAGAATGCAAATAGAAGACATCGGATAGCAAACATAAATAACTTTTGAATTATCTCTATGAGCATCTGGTCTTATACAGAAGCACATTAGAACATGAATTATCCATAAGAAGTCTGAGGCAGGCAAAGAAGGACTAAACCTACATATTATTTAGCATATAATGATATTCTGGATTTTTTTAGAGGAACCATACTAGATTCAGGCTGTTGAACTTTACTTGTCCTAGCTTCTACCAAAAGCAAATGATAACGTAACTTGTGAAGAGAATTCTACCACCTAGTTGTCTTCCAGTCTATCATTTCTTTCCCCATCTACCTGTAGTTATCAATGGAGCATAATGATAGAAAGACACAAAAGTTGGTTA
Source organism: Hyaena hyaena (assembly GCF_003009895.1). Taxonomy (NCBI): domain Eukaryota; kingdom Metazoa; phylum Chordata; class Mammalia; order Carnivora; family Hyaenidae; genus Hyaena; species Hyaena hyaena. Next base: position 1,276,942 of record NW_024081037.1, read on the forward strand.
TTTGTTTGGTTCTGAGCTCTGATTGTATATGGAAATGGGTATTTCTAACATCTGTTAAAGGATCTCTTGGATTAAACACATAAAGTATGGTTATGTGTTATAATTTATACGAGGCTTTTCCTTCAAAGAGCTGAAGTTTCTACAAAGTTACTTTAAAGATCCTCAAAACAGGATCTTCTGTGAATAGTATTTATAATAGCCTGGATTTTAATTTATTTCGTGTCCTGTCAAATTCATGAAACATTTAGGTATAGACAACAATGAGAGAAGAAGCATCATTCAAAGTGCAGCAGAATCTTGTTAAAGGAGGGTTTGACTCACTCTTGGCTACCACTGCCTTTAACATCTGGAGTACCTTGCTCACTGGGACATGGAAACCAGGCATTACCCTTTGCTCCTGCCACTGGCACTACCAGGGGTTAATTGAAGTCATGTTATTATTAATTCATTGAACACATATTCCATGAGGGATTGGAATGTTTTAAGCACTGTTTGACTCTATTAATAGTAACAATAGTAAGACTAATAAACTTTAAATAAATGTATATAAATACCAGACACTGTGTTAAGTGCTTTACCAAAATGATGTCGTTTAATACAACCACAACAACTATTATATTCATTTTACAGACAAGGAAATGAGGACCCAAAGAGTTTACATAACTTGCTTGAGATCATCACACAGCTAGTAGGAAACAGCAGTATTCATTCTGATGGTCTAGCGTCAGTGGTTTCACTCTTTAGGACTACTCTGGATTAAAGCCAGGAGAAGAATCCATTCATCAATATCTAAGGAAGGCAGGTCAACTAAGTTAAAAGTATCCCCGAATAACTGTTATGTTTGGGTTGCTTGTTTCCGTCACTAAAAATACTGCCAGGAAGGTTGGAAACATGGCTCTCCACATCCCCAAGACCTGCTCCACATATAGCAAATGATTAGAAGAAATTTATTCATTGTCTAACTCCCTTGCTACAACTGTAAACTCTATCGAAAAAAGGGGCTGGCCTGTGTTGTTCACTGTGGTGTTTCCACAAGTGATGGCACATAGTATGTACTCAGTAAAAATTTGGAAAATGAGTGATTGAATGCACAACTCCATGGATAGTAATCCATGTTCTGAGTATGATTGTTTTGTGGGTGTGTTTACCTGCATGTGCTCACCTCTAGAGGGAAGCCCTTCTTTTCTGTTCTCTCTTTTGTTGTCACCTCTGCTATCAGATAGGACATGGCAGTTCATTGACCACTTTTATTTCTGCATTCCCGATGGCTTAGCACAAAATTTAGCACGTAGTCATTGGTGAATACATATTGTTGAGTGAATGGATAAGTTTGTAGGCAATGTTGATGAATCTCTTTAAAAAACAGGTTATGCCTTGTTGACATATAATCCAACACAATGCCAACATCATGAACACTGGTGTCTAGCAAAGCTGTAGTCTCGCCAGCCTTCCAAAGTCCCTGCTGACTCATTTTCCTTTTCCAGAAAGCTCATGAATGCTGGGCAGGCTGCCAACAAGCGGATACCAGAATGTCTGCCCATACCAAAAACAAGAAGCCTTGTTAATCTGGTTTCACTGTAAAATGATGGCAGTCTATGGCAAGGGTTAGCCTCCCTGTTCTAGTGTTCTGTGAAGTGCTGTGCTTGGGAGAATAGCAGAAGGACTGACATTGCTTAAATGCCTGTCATGTACTAGGTGCTAGACATACAGCATCTTATTTAATTGTTACAATACTGCTATAAAGAGTTATTGCCCTCTTTAAGTGGATAAGAAACCAAAGACTCAGAAGATTGATTTACTTTCCTAACTTTACATAGCTGATATTGGCAGAACTAGGATTTCAACTTCTTGCTGACTCCAACTCCTGTGTTCTTTATGCCATAGACAAAGCATAAGATAGTCAAATGATGGAATACCCTCTAGGACGAGATTCATGTGGGTTAATAAAACCCTCTTCTGAAACACAAATACTCTCTAATAGAGTTATCCTTCTAAATTATCTATGTGTTAAAAATTTTAGTGTTAATAATTTTGGTAAGATTAGGGGTGCCTGGGTGGCTCAGTTGGTTAAGTGCCTGTCTCTTGATTTCAGCTCAGGTCATTATCTCCAGGTTCGTGAGATGGAGCCCCCAGCTGGACTTTGTGCTGACAGTGCAGAGCCTGCTTGGGATTCTCTCTCTCTCTCTCTCTCTCTGCACCTCCCCCCACCTCATTCTCCCTCCCTCTCAAAATAAACTTAAAAAAAGATAATTTTGATAAGATTAACTTACTTATTCTCTCTTTTAAAAACTTTTTAACTTTTATTTAAATCCAAGTTAGTTAACATATAGTGTAATAATGATTTCAGGAATAGAATTTAGTGATTCATCACTTATGTATAGGACCCGGTAAGTGCCCTCCTTAATGCCCTCACCCATTTAGGCCATCCCCCCACCCAACACCCCTCCAGCAACCCTCAGTTTGTTCTCTGTATTTAAGTGTTTTTTATGGTTTGCCTCCCTCTCTCTTTTTATCTTATTTTCCCTTCCCTTCCCCTATGTTCATCTGTTTTGTTTCTTAAATTACCCATAGTGTGTGAAATAATATGGTATTTATCTTTCTCTGATCGAATTATTTTGCTTAGTATAATACACTCTAGTTCCATCCACATGTTTCAAATGGCAAGATCTCATTCTTTTTGATTGCCGAGTAATATGTATGTATATATGTATGTATGTATACATGTATATATGTATACACACACACACACACACACATACACACAACCTCCTCTTTATCCATTCATCAGTCCATGGACATTAGGGCTCTTTCTATAATTTGGCTATTGTTTATCATGCTGTTATAAACTTATTCTCTAATAGAAGTTATTATCCCATGAGGAAGCTACAGGTAGGGATGGATGGCTGGGCAGCTGGAAAGTTTCTGAAGGTGTGGCCCTTCAGGAGGAAAGCCTAGAGGGAGTAAGAGGCTCCAGGCAATGAGAATGCTAAGGACTGTGGTCTGAAGACTGCACCAAACTGGGTCTGCACTAAGATTTTGTATCAGACATTCAGAAGGCAGTTTGCTGGGAAATCTGACTGGTAGGCTGACTGGCAGGATAGTGTGAGGTGCAGCTTAGCAGGGCACAGGTCAGTTACTTGTATGAAATCTGCCTTTCATAGTCTGTGTGATGTTGGGCAAGTTAATTTATCTCTCTGCATATTACACTTGGGTGTTGTGAAAAGTACATGAAAGTTTTCTGTGTACAGTGCTCTTAACATTGCCTGGTGGCTAGTGATCCATAAATGTCAGCCCTGGGTGAGTGACTGCCCAGACCACCAGAAGACCCCCCTGTGCCATCAGCAGATTACAGGCACTGAGTCTCATGTGGTCATTTAGGAACATGTAGAATCAGACCAGGTGCTTTGGTGCTTGACTGTGGGGACAGTTACACAAAAATAGAGAAGGATAGTCTCTTTTGGAATTTAGCTTTTCTAGTTTGGGTTTGTGGGGTCCCCATATCCAGGACTATAGGACCTTTTTGGGTTAAAGGAATTTCAAGTTCCTTGCAAAGCAACTTCAAGTTGCTCTTACAACTCAATTAATTTACCTTAATGTCATCAATCATTTTTTTGTGTGTGAAAAAGGTAAGATTTTAAACTATTTGTAATAGCTTATCTCATATGAAATGAGATTCGTTATATGCTGATCTCAACCAAATTTTAGTGTGCTGATGAGTTTCACTGCATTTTGCAGTTTATGACAATCTCCTTACATCACATTCAGAAGACAAATGTGCCAATATTCTTTTCACAGGTCCTAGAATATAAATCATTCTTGTAGTGTTAGCTTCTCATGCTTACTAATTCTCATGCTTACTAAGAGAAATATATCTTATGATTACCATTAGTATTGTCTTTTCTTTTCACTCCTTTATTTTGGGGCATCTCCTTTGTCTTTTGAAAGATCATGTACTCCATTACTTTGTACATCATGTTTTAAGGCCCAGTGGCAGAATGCATTATGTGTTGATTTGCTTTGTGATAATCAATTGAAACAGTGATGATGGGCTGCAATACAATTGGGAGGGAGCAAAATTTTCATCATAATGAAATGTGACCTTACAAAAGGAACACTCCTAAACCTCTCCAGGATTGAGCCAGGTCATCACAGGTAAACGGGGAATATTTGAGGTCCCCCCTTTATTTCCTTCCTTCCTTCCTTTCTTCCTTTCTTTCTTTCTTCACTTTAAAAAAACATGTTGAGTCTACCAACTGTTACTAACAGAATTATTAAAAATCTTGTCAACTCAGAGTTATTGCTATTCCTAAAGAAAAGATAAATGTATGTATTTTTAAATCTGGACATATGAAGTTTTAAAAAATATTGTTGTAGAGTTCTCCTGGCTACTTTTCCTTAGCTCTTTTCCAAGTTTTGGGCTGGAGAAACTTGAAAATGTCTCTGCCAAAGTTAAATATTAAATGAAAACCTTGTGTCTGAACAACTCCAGGATTAATAAACTGTGGCAAAATAGGTAAGTTCCCAAATCATCAGAGAAAAATATCTCCAAAAGGAACAGGGTTGTATCATAAGTGTCACATTCTGAGCTATGGGATAAAACCCCCAGGAAAAAGATGGACCATGGATTGTTTTAGTCTTGGAGGATACACCATCTCTTTAAGGGCTTTGTGGTACTACACTTATTGTTAAGCTAGTGCACACACACACACACACACACACACACATACACACACACACACACACACACACACACATACACACACACACACACATTTGAAAGAGCCAAAGCAGTTAATGGTTTGCACAAACATGCAATGCAGTGCTATAAGAGGGTTTTCTTCCTCTAGAGGACATCATCTTTAACCATCAGTAGCACTAGCTTCCAAAAGTGGAATCCAATTATTATGGTGCATATTAATTTTAATAGCACCACATTTCCCCTTGAGATTCATTATCTTTCTCAAGAAAAACACTAGAGGAAAATGAAATACTGTTGAGGGATTATACAATGAACCAGGAATATAAAAAGTTTAGTTTTCATTTCTAGGTTAATTCTAGTGATCCTTTGCTTCCTAGTCTTGAATTCAAGCACGGACTGGTTGAGCTGTTCGAGTTTCAGTTTTTCCTTGTCAAGTGAGTTGTATTGATTGGAGAAAATGTGCTGACAAGCAGCCTGTGAAGTAGAGACAGTCTGTGGACTGGGAAGTCTGGGCTACCCGGGATTTGGATTCTGGTTCTGCCATTTACGAGGTGTGTAACCTTTGGAGCCTTCATTTCCTAGTTTAGAAAATGAGACTAATCATCCTTATCAGGATACTATTTGATAACAAATGTCTGACAGTTAGCTGAAAACTAGCAGAAACTCAATAAAGGGTATAGCTATTGTAATAAACATATAGCTTTACATTCTTGCTATTACTGTAGTTCCAGGAACCAATAGGATGTTAATATATCTTTTACCAAACAATTATGGTACCTTAGGCATATTCTTAAGCAAAACCATCTTTAAAAGAAATAATCTGATCTGGCTTTGCTGAACTAGCATCTGATATATAAATGCTTGCATTTAATGATGTTTAGAACACTCTCTTGAAAGAAAAAATTTGACCTTGATGCTTTTGAGTAGGCTTCAGAAGAGAAATCTGTTGTGTTGGAGAAGAGAAAGGCATTGAGGATACCTAGTAGAAATAAAATGAAATGTTAATAATTTAGGAAAAACTATAAGAGGCCAATGAGACTACATGGAGAAATATACAAAAGAAATAGAAGAAAGCTATTAAGTGTTAACATTCTTAGAGTGGAATCCAAGAACATGGATATGACCAAAAGGATTTAAAGGACCAACTGAACATTGCTTTGGTTACCTTGCCAGCAGGAACCCCGTGACTCATGCTAATGTATTATAATAAGGAAACCCACATGGCAGTGAGGTAAATAACAACTAAATGTGGTACAATAAGTGCTCCAAACTTCATTTGAATAATGGCCTCGGAAAGAATCTGGGAAGAATTTGTACAGCGAAGTTTAAGATTACGAGGGAAGGAATTTGGGTTCCAAAAAGGATTTAAAGTGGTGTGTATGCTTTGGAACATCTTATGTATTACTGTCCTGCTGTAATTCCCTCTGGCTTCATTGTGGAGAATGTCAACAAAACAGTACATGCTTGTGGATTCCCATTGCATTGTTTCTCCCCCTAGATTCCCTTTGCTAAATGGATGGATGTTGGTCTGGCAATAGTGGTGTGTTTGTTGGTGTGAGTTCGAGCAATTGTAGCTGACTGCAGCTACGACTGACGTTCCTGCGCCTTGTATTCTCAAAAAGGTGAAGCCTGCTCACATGAGAGAGGAGACTAATGAATCAGATGCTTCTGTGAGCCATATTGTCATAACATAATTTATTACATTGCCTACACTCGGTCTAAGGCATCAGGGATTATATTGTTATTCCTGGCTGAATCCTGTTAATTATTATCAATAGTAACTATTCTCTATTAACCATAAAGCAAAAATATCTTTAACTACTTTATCAATCCCTTTAAAATGCAACTATTTTATCTGCTAAAAGATATATTTGTCTTTAAGTTATGGGATGGCTTGGTAGGACAGCTAGCATTCATGGAGGACTTACTATTTTCCAGGAAGTACTGAAAGCACATTATATTGAATTCATTTAATCACCTTGTGTTGATTGAGTAGTTTTATCTTCAGAAAAATCTCCCTGAAAAGAAGGCTGTTATCATAATTATTCCTATTTACCTATAAGGAAACTGAGACACAGCGGGTTTAAATAACATGTCATCAGTCCCATAGCCAAATCGAGGCAAGATTGGAATTTGAATTCAGGAAGGATGCCTCCAGGGTCTATGCATTTAATTACTACACCATATCACCTCTATGAATCAAAATTTTGAATATAGAATAGATTCTGGCATATATATACACTTTCTATATTCATTCCACCTGCAATGACTGAATTCAGAATTTTTATACAATGTTGTTGTTCTGCTGTTTACATATTCCTTTACATGCCATATTAAACATCAGGGTTATTGAATAATACAATAAAGCCTCATTTATTTAAAAGTTTCTGAACACCTCTTTCATGTAAAGAACTCTAATAGGAACTGGAAATAAAGAATAATAAGACACAACCCCTAATCTTTTGGGAACCTTAAAGGCAAGGGAATAGGTAAATTCTCATATATAAAGTACCTCTTTAAAAAGTCCACTTGGGGGGTGCCTGGGTGGCTCAGTCAGTTGAGCATCCGACTCTTGATTTTTGCTCAGGTCACAATCTTGGCTTAGGTCATGAACTCGCCGTTCATGGGATTGAACCCCACATCATGGGGCTCTGTGTTGACAGTAGGGAGTCTGCTGGGGATTCTCTCTCCCTCTCTCTCTGCTCTTCCCCAACTCATGCTCTCTGTCTCTCTCAAAATAAATAAACATTAAAAAAATAAAAAGCCCAGTTAGATGTTGAGAGAATTTGGGGATGTTATGGTTTCTGTGGCCTCAGGTGGGTAATGGCCACTGGACCTTAGAAGAGGGAAGCTGTCCTTATCCCACAGGAAATGGAAAGTTCTAGGTCAGCCAAAGAGATAACTGATATTCCAGGTTAAACCTTTAGCTACTAGGAGCAAAAGCATTTATTTGGAGAAGCAAGGCAGAGTGGAAGGTGTTAAGTGACTGAGCCAGTCCTTGAATGGTAGACCATCTCAAGAAACAGTAGAACATGTTGCTGGATACAGACTCTAGGATCCCTCTGTGTTCAAATCTCAACTCTGAACCTCCTATAGGATCTTAAGCAAGGTTTTTTTTTTTTCTCCTTAATCTTCTTAGGCCTCAATTTCCTCATCTATAAAGTGAGAATAATAATAAAAATGACAATCTCACAGGGCTTTTGTGCAGATTAAATAAATAAAACTGGTAAGGGGCTTAGAATGATGTCTAGCACAGAGTAAGTAGGATGTAAGCATTAGCTGTTTTTATTTTGCTATCATCCCTGATAGAGGTAGGAGCTGGTCCAGGGGATCAGACGGGCAGGAAGAGCATAGCCTACCTCACTTGGAACAAATGTACACCCAAGCAACCCATCCGTCTCTCCCTCACATTTCCCAGAGTACATTTCTCTGATTCCTGCTTGTTTCATCTTCTAAAGAAATGTATGACAATGAAATATGTGTGTGTACTCCCTCCTCTTAAAGTTATTTCCATGTTAGATGATAATTTATTGTTGATGATGTCACCTTTCAAATATTTAACAGATTCTGTTTGTTCATTGGGCTTGGACCATGGAAACTGGAGCAGGAAATCAGATGACTGCACTTGCAATTCTAAGAGCAAATTGCATAATCCTCAGTGATGTTGAGGTACAAATGCCTTGCCTTATGTGAAACTATGGCTCTTGAGCATCTGAGATGTCTTTCTAAATCTTCTGAGATGTCTTTCACTCTAACTTGGAAGCTAGGGATGAAAAGCATCCAGTAAATACTTAGCCACTACAACGAGCAGACACTAACTCAGAGAGGGCCAACAGGAGCCTCTGCTCTGACTTTCCTGAAACTGTGCCTCTATCAGCTGCCATGAAGGAGCCAAGGGATTGTACTGTCCAGAGATCACACTCTTCTGGACCTGCTTTGGATATGCGAGACCCTGGAATTCTCTACCCAGACGATCTTGAGCTTTTTGCAGTGACTGCAAAGGCTTTTTCTCTGGGTTCACTTCTTAGATGGATTGTCCTGGGGTGTGCAACCTCTGGGCCCAACATGAGGCCAGGAAGCAGGTGTTTGTTAGGGATTGTGAGTGGAGTTGGCTATACAATAGGATGTTTACATGCATGGTTGTGAAACCTGTACGGTCTATGGTTCATAGTCTATGACCCAGCTGGAGATGAGAACAATGAATCAGGGTTAGGTTGATATCCCTGAACCTCTGCATTCTGGTGTAGCACTTCAAGGAGTCTGAGAATTCTAAATTTGAACATGGCCTTCTGGGTTGTTACTAATGTATATTTGCCAAGGCAGAGGAATAAAACATAAACTATTTAACAGTTGGCTTGATTCATAACTTTTAAGATTTAAATGTATGGTATGTGGGACTCCATTTGTACTTTTTCCCAAAGCATCACAAATATTAGAGGTGGGCCTGATTAACAAAGATACACATAAAAAATCCTATGTCCATGGTGCTCTTTACTGACACAGAAGTGGCCAAGAAACAGCAGACAGTTCAAAAGGAAGAGCTGAGAAGAACTAACAAAATACTGTGGATGACTATTCATTACTATTTTTATTCTTTCTTTGTCTTGAAAATGAGATTTCTGGAAAGGAAAGTATGATCATAATTAATAAATCAAAACCAATAATGGGACAGTTTAACTGGAATAAAAAATAGAAGAAAGCAGAGGGAAAATCCCCAGACATTGGTTGTATCTGCTCTCTGTCAGCCAAAGCTTGGTGTCTGAAAATTATTGCTGGGATATCTGGAATTCTTAACAAAAGTTCCAGGAAATCTGGGGGCTTCTGGACAGCATATGTGAAGTCAAGAGGAAAGAAATATTTCATCTTCTGTGAAAGTCACAAGTACAAAGAACAAGGTGTTAACAAGGTAGCAGCTAGGTGTGGCAGGGTGAGTCTGTTTTCTTCTTTTCATGTTTCTTATATTTTCTTTAAATGTCTGATGCCAAAGTTTATTGGAGAGAAGAGAGTACCCCTTCCTTCTCCTCTCAGAGTTCCTGGGGGGAAAGTAGCATGTGCCTACTTGGCATGGTGGTACTTCTGGCATGCATTCAGCTGCCAAGTACTCCTGACATAGTAGTTCCAACTTGAACACCAGCTGCCAGTTTATATCTGTACTATGCACTAGGAGGTGGAAACTAGCAATAGCTAGTGTAGAAGAAACTTAGTCTCAGAAATCAGATTCTTTCCATGTGGATTTCAATCCTGAGGATCAGCTGGGGACTCCTTTGCTAAGTCCATCTAGGGGCACCTGGGTGGCTCAGTCGGTTAAGCATCCAACTTTGGCTCAGGTCATTATCTTGCGGTTCATGAGTTTGAGCTCCTCACAGGACTCTGTGCTGACAGCTCAGAGCCTGGAGCTGGCTTCAGATTCTGTCTTCTCTCTCTGCCCCTCCCCCACTTGCACTCTGTCTCTTTTTTTCTCTCAAAAATAAATAAAAACATTAAAAAGAAAACCATTAAAAAAATCTACCTTAGCCTCTCTGTTCTCTATCATTGTGACGTCTGGCAAATCAGTAAATCTCAGTAAACCTCAGTTTCTTTGTGCGTACTATGAGAATAAAAACTTACCTCAGAGGGTTATTGTGAAAGTTGTCAGCACAGTGCCTGCTTTACAACAGACGCTTCCTAAAATGTCTCGGATCCTTTTCCAAATAACGCAGTATTTTAAAATTGATGTATGTTTATATCAAACACACATTGTTTCTTTTTTATTAAAAATTAAATAAAATTAGCTTGTGACTAAATTTAAAATTATTATTTAAATAAATTTAAGTTATCTAAAAAGTAAACTTCTACTCTTCCCCTTCCTCAAGTTTATTCATTCATTGTCTCTACATCATGTAAGGATATATAGTTCCGGAGAGTAAGTCTCGTTGGAGGGCCAAAATGAAACTAGAGGATGTTGTTTGATTATTTTCTGCCTGTCTTCCAAGGATCTCCTGAGTTAAAAATGCATCTGGCTTCCATTTCCTGCAGAATTTTGCTTATTTGAAACGTTCAAGAAATCAATTGATCCGACTTCAAACAGACTAGGTTTTGCTGGCTGTGTAAAAACCCAAACCTCCGTTTGTGTCACTCCCAAGTCTGGACTTCACAAGCAGCCAGCTCCTTTCGTACCTTAGTAAAGGACTTCTTTTTGGCCACTTAGGCTTTGTGCTGAGCCAAGTGTCAGGCTGGGAATTGAGGCAATAAATCTCTGTGATTCCTCATACTTGGAATTTCTCCTGTTGCTTCTGATAAGGAAATGACAGAGTCTCTCAGCTATATGCATGAACCTCAAAAAAATTTGTAATCCAAATCATGTTTTGCTCACAAAATGGAAAACAAAACGTGCTAAACCTGGCTTTGAGTTAACCCAGATGGTTTTGAGGGCTCGGGTAGTGAACATAGAAAGTATCTTTGTTTTTGACTAGATCTCACTTGGAAATTTTTAGAATGAAAAGAAATTCCTCTTATCTTTTAAAATATTCTGATCAAATCTTCATCAATTGTGGGGGTGGGGGGCTTGTGGCAGCAAAATTTTTCCTAGGTGAAGTCTTTGCAAAGGATCTTCGCCTTCCTGTAGTAAGAATAGTCCTCACTATTCATCGCATTGCTTCCTCCACCCCTTCCCACACCTACTCTGGTACTTCCAAGTTTCATACTAAGCCCCAATGACTGACTGAAATAAATGTGATTTGGGATCAGCAATTCCTCAAATATGGAATGATTTTCCCAAGATCTATCCACATTCTCTGAGATGACTAATGAAACCAACCCAGGTCTGGCTAACTCCCTGCATGATCACAGTGAAAAGATATTCCCAAAATATCTTTCCCCCCTAAAAAGTTTTCCTTTTATTTTTTTAAGTTTCTAGTTGCTTTTGAGTATGTTCTATCCAACAACATCAACCGACAACATTCACTGTCTGGCATTTTAGTAGAAGTGGTAAAAAAATTACTTGGAACAAAAAGCTTCATTCAGCAGCCATCCCTCAGCTCTAGCTTTTATTTGTCTGAGATCCACACCATACACAAACGAGATCATTTAGATCGTCCATAGTCAGAGTCCTGCAGGGACTTGGCTAGCATTGACCTGAGGTCAACTAGGCTCCTTTCAAAGGAACCATGGTTTTGAGCCTTACTGTATGGGAAACACATTTAAAAGGAGTTTCTTTCTCTCTCTTTAGTCTACAGTCAGTTCCTGATTTTGATTTTGTTAGCACAAGGTAAAGTCAATGATTCAGACACATTTGCCATTTGTAGTGAATTGGTGGATCCATTCTTTTTACTATTGAGATAATTGGCTTGAGTTTCACTGATTTAACTACTTCTTTTGGTGTCATGCAGATACAGCTTTCTGAACTAGTAAAGCAGAGTCATTGTGTGACCAAGAAAAACAGGTTAATCTAAGAAAATCATGTACATTTGATCTTGGAATATGTTTTCTACTTATATTTGAACATGGAGGTGTCTGATGTCCTAAGAGTTCATTTCAAACAAAATATAGAAGCCATAGAGAAATCTATTCAGAATTTCCATTTTTACCTTTACTTAGTTTTCCCTTTCCCTCATGTCCATGCTGTGTCCTGGGACAGAGTAGATTAGGGAATTAATTTGAGGACATTTTGGGGTTTACTTTTTACACTTAGCATAATAAATTTTGGAAGCTCTGAGAGAACTAAAAAATTATATAGCAAACACAACTCCTTTACTTTGCATTTATTATGCATTTGTCAAATGTATTCACTTAAAAAATATTTCTTTGGTATCTACTGTGATTCAGGTATTGGAGATACGATGACAGATAAGGCCTGTAAGATTCTTGTTTTCACGGTGCTTATATTTTATGGAGGGACCCAGGCGATACACCAAGTCGGATAGTTTTAGATGGAGGCAAGGGCTATAGAGAAAAGGAACTGGATCTTGTGATTAGTTCAGAGTAGTATTGATGCAACTTTAGACAGGCAGTCAGGGCGGGGGCTCTTCTGAGGAGGCAGCAGTTGAATGTAACAAAGGAGCCAGTCATGTGACACTCTGGACAGTGTGAAGGCAGAGTGCCTAACAAGTGTCAAGGCTAATAATAGTCCTTTTTTGTGAGGATTAAATGAGTTAGTATATGTGTAGAATGGTTAGAATAGTGGCATCCACAAATGTTAACTGCTTTTCATTCATTAAAAATTGATGGAATATTTCCCAGATGCCAGTGTCAGTGCTGGGTGCAAGGATGAAAGAGTTGCATGGAGAGTCCCAACTTTCAGGAGTTCACTTCAGACTCTGGTGCAAGTGATTCTCAATCTGTGTGTAGTTTACAGACCATGTGCATCTTACTCACTGGCCTTCCTTTTTCCCAGCCCCCTCCCCCACAGAGTCTAACTAGATAGGTTGGAGACCAAACCAGAAATCCACATTTTTTCTACAGGCTTGCTCCAGTTGATGTTTAGGCCCACTGAAAGTAAAGAACCATGTCCTAATGGATAGAGTGTGACCAACTTGTGGTTCTTTTTAATATAGCACATGTTATAGCATCAAGTATAAGCAATTGCCCCACTGCAGAGTACTTCTTAATACTCAGTAGCTTTGCCCAGTTTATGGAGCCATGAATATCATGGAATTATGTTGCACAATTAACATTCTGTAATGGTTAGGCCTAACTTTTTTTTGTTGATCTTCAGCTGGCTGGGGATGCTGTGTGTTTTGGATAAACTTGCTTTTTGGCTACAGTTTGGAAGGTTTGCCTGACACTCTAAAGTGTCATTTAAAATGTGCCAAAAATAATGGCTTTTACCTTTTAGGAAGAATGTGCCAACCAATGTTTGCCAAAGGCTCTTGTATTCTGGAAGAAATTCTACTTGTAAGTAAATGTGCTTTACTGAAATTCCTCCCTTGGGCTCCACCATGTACCTATTTTTAAAGTGTAGTGTCATCAAAAGGGGAGATAGGAAAGATTTATTTTATTATCTGTCCTTGGCTTTCTAGTAGAATGTATCCTGTTCACTTTCTCACTTTAGAATGACTTATATACATTTCTAAAAGAGCTTAGATACAAGATCTTGAAGAATATTTGATACAAGGACAGGTTCATGCTCATATACTCAAGGCTGAGTGCCAACAGCCTCTAATACCCAGACTGTATCCCAGTCCAGTCTATGCTGTAGATGAGGTTTCCAGTACTTTCCTATAGAGGACTTGGTCTGGGAAAGGTGAATCCCATTTAATTCCCTTTTAAGTTCTTATTTTTTCTCCCTTTATTAATTTCCATCCATAGCTACTCAACAGCTGTGACATATAGAATAATGAAAATGGAAAAAAGGCTGCCCTTGCAAAGGAGGTCAGAAGTGGTAAGGGTGAATAAACTGACGTAAGCTTAAGGCAAATCTGAGTCTTAGACAAGAGCTAAGAATCTTAGAATAGAGGGGCGCCTGGGTGGCTCAGTCGGTTGAGTGTCCGACTTCGGCTCAGGTCATGATCTCACGGTTCATGGGTTCGAGCCCCGCATCGGGCTCTGTGCTGACAGCTAGCTCAGAGCCTGGAGCCTGTTTCAGATTCTGTGCCTCCCTCTCTCTCTGATCCTCCCCTGCTCATGCTGTCTCTATCTCTCTCTCAAAAATAAATAAAATATTAAAAAAAAAGAATCTTAGAATAGACAGGGTGGCAAAACTAATCAATTTCTGGGGCTGCAGCCTGTCAATTATTCAACCTTTTGTTGAACTCTTCAGATTGGTAATCCCCTCACCAAAGAGTATGGAGAATAGGTGGGAAATGTAGACCACATAAACACTGGTGAAAGATAGAGATAAAGATCTGTTAATGGTCAATGTCAGTGAATGATATAACTATGTAGGCAGTGAGAACTGAATTGTTACACCAGAGTAAAAGAGTGTCTTAGACAAGAATGGTTCCCTCTTGTAATTTTGATTACATTTCACCTGACAACATGGCTTTTTTAGACAAATAGAAAAGATTACTTTCCTTCCTTAGCTTTAATCATTTATTTAAGCTTTTGTGTATTCATGTTCAGTGAAGATTTGTTCAGTGCTAAATGTGTGCCAAGTGCAGAGCCAATTGCTGGAGACACAACAATAAAGAAGACTGGCCCCTGTCTTTATATAGTTTATATAATATTAAATTTTGCTGTTCTACACAATGATCATAGCTCATTAGTATCCATCAGACAAGCTAAAATGTTGAAAAGGAGCTGTTCTCTCTGTATAAGTGGGACCTGATAAAGGAACTACATTTCCTTGGAATTTGTGTCCCTTTAGTTTTTTCTGCATATGACTCAAATAATTTCTGTGTCCATTTAAAAACTACTGTTTATTCAGTTTTGGCTCCATCCCAGATTTACTGGCGATGTTGGCTAAGTCTTTGTACTCCAAAAGTGTTTTCTTGCTCTTATCAATCATGCATGGGTGATATGACGACACTGTCCCCAAACCTTTGAGGCCGGTCTCAGTACAACACATCTGCCTGCATATTCAAGACTGTGGTTCCCAAAAAAGAGCCACTGGCTCACAAACCCAGTACATTCCCTCCCTGATTCCACTGTAACATTTCTTTCTCAAGAGTTGAAATCTCAGGCCAATATTTAACATTCCTTTGAAATGAACTGTGGACTTGTACCTTGTACTTCTTGAGAGTGTGGAGAGCTATGCTTCCATTATTTGTATTTATAAACATGTCCTAAACAGAAGGCTTGATTTCATAATTCTCTAGTCATGGGTTTCTGAAACTCTTTTACAAAAGAACATTTAGAAACATCACACCAGCTTAGGCTGATTGTCTGGTTCAGAATTCTATCTTAGGGCAGGGCTCCATGTGGTATCAGGGTATCATTGTTGCTATACATGGCTCATTCTTTCAAAAGTGATAAGATAGCTTAAAAATTCTTAAATTTAAAATTCTGAAATCAGATTAACTAGTACAATTAGAGAGTTCCGAGGTTTGGAAAACTAATTCAACCTCAGGCTTCTCTATTTTGGGAAATGATATTACTACTTAACCAGTTGCTCAGACTCAAAGCTTAGGAGATATTCTTTTTTTTTTATCAAAAATTCTGAGGGTTTATGTAGCCATTTTTTAAATTTAAAAATTTTTTTGTAAATGCATAATAACATTTCCAATTTAATTTTTGAAGTAAGCTATGATTAAATGACATTGCATGATTCACCAGATAATGTTGAAAAGCTAATTTTGTTTTCCTAGAAAATAGTTTCTCAGAGTTATTGCAGTTTTTAAAGTCTGATGTTATTTGGACAGCAACAATACTTTTTCCTTCCTTCCTTCCTTCCTTCCTTCCTTCCTTCCTTCCTTCCTTCCTTCCTTCCTTCCTTCATCCCTCTCTCCTTCCCTCTATCCCTCTCTCCCTCCGTTCCTCTCTCTCTTTCTTCCTTTTTTTTCTATTGTGGTAAGAGCAGATAACATGGGATCTATCTTAATAAATTTTTAAGGGTATAGTACAGTATTGTTAGCAGTGAGTGCAATGTGATACGGTAGATCTCTAGCATTAATTTATCTTGCATAACTGACACTTCATATGCATTTGAGAGCAACTTTCCATTTCCTTCTCCCCCCAATCCCTGGCAACCACCATTCTATTTCTGCTTCTATGAACTGGACTATTTTAGATACCTAAGAGATGTTCTTGATATATCCTTTTCTCACATAGCCAATACATCAGCAAGTTTTAGGACCTATCTGTAAAGACACATCCTGAGCCACTATTACTAAGGCACCATCATATTTTGCCTGGACTTTTGTTATAGTACCTTAACTAGAGTCCCTGCCTCTACTCTTGCCCGGGTCTAATCTGCCCAGAGAAACCAGAATAATGATTTAAAGATGTAGACCATTAGACACCCTGTCAACACCCTCCCGTGCCTCCCTACTGAAATTCCTGTGAACTCTGAGTTGCCTCCACACCCTGCAAGGCATGCATATGATGGCTCTGCCCTCTTCCCGGACACCATCTTGTTAGTAAATGTGCTCTGGCCAGTGGTATCCTTGCTATTCTGGAACAAGCCCAGCTGGCTTCCAACCCTAGGACTTTCCACTCACTTCTGTCTCTGCCTGAACTCCCTTTCAGATCTTTGCATGAATTGGCCTTCTTCAGACCTGTGATCAAATGTCACCTCTTCAGAGAGGTCTGCCCTGATCATGTGATGTAAAGCAATGCTCTCAACTCCTCTGGTCATGGTTTTTCTTAATTACCCGACATAGTATTATATATGTATTTGTTTTCTAGTTTATTGTCTTTTCTTCAACAAGACAGAATGTAAACTCTGAAGGTGGAATGTCATCTCTGACCTCCTTCACTCCTAAATCCCCTAACCTTAAAATAGTGCCAGGCACACAGCAGATTCTCAACATACATTTGTTGAGTGAATTAATGTAGACTTTCTACTATGCTTAAGATCTAATTAATCTTCTAATTAATCTTTCTAATTCAAAGTATCAGAGGGTAGTCATCTTGTGTCTAGGTTTTGTTGTTAAAAGAAACTATAATTGTGGGGCAAGCAAAGCTAAAAATTGGGATATACAGACCCTCAATTATTTATTTACTTTTTGAAGTTGTTTAAAATTTCTGTGTTTCAATGTCCTTCATTTCTCAAATAAAGTTGATAATAAAACTTACTGAGCCTAATTCTGAGTTTGCTGTGGTCATTAAATATATGCAAATACCATAAAACCTTGGTTTGTGAGCATAATTCATTCCAGAAACATGCTAGTAATCCAAAGCACTTGTATACCAAGCAAATTTCCACATAAGAAATAATAGAAAGCCAGACAATTTGTTCCACAACCCCAAAATATTCATATAAAAATGATTACAATACTGTAATATAATACAAAATAACAAAATATAAAGTATAAATAAAAATAAATTAACCTGCATTTACTTTTGAAAACCTTAGTGACTAGTGTGAAGATGACAAGAGAGAGGAGGGTTATTATGTAGGATGATTTTCACTATCACTAACGGAACCACTGCTATTTGTTGGTTCAGTGGAATCTTTTTCTGCATAGGGGCCACTGTATATGCTCACACGGATGTTGACTACAGTACAGTATTAATAAACTCTTGCCATATACTGTGCTTAATATAATTGGAAATAAAGCAGCAGAGGAAAGGGTCTACCTGACCTAGAATGAAGTAAAGCTTTCCTAGGCTTACTCTTGTATGGAAAAGCAAAGGACTGTCCATAGGTGCTTTGAAGCGATAAAAAATACACTAGTGCCAGTTGTGGGCATCTTCTAACTTTCTGAAAAATCACTGATTTCTGCCAAATAGCAAGGCCTGAGACTGAGTATAGGAGACAATCATCCATAATCCTGCAGTGAGAGAGAGAGAGAACCATTGGCTCAGTTGTGATCATGTGATGTTCAGCGTCACATACTACTCATATTGCAAGACATCGCTCTTTTATCAAGTTAAAATTTATTAGAAATGTTTGCTTGTCTTTCAGAACACTCCCAGAACAAGTTCCGCAATCCAAGTTTTTACTGTACTTGGAATGAGATAAAAATCTATTACAGTGAGATATTGATATTTTACTTTACTGTATTTTAATTATTACCTTTTATTCCTCCAGCTCTGTCTGCATGTTTATTTTCCTTCATTATCAAGAATCTTTATATCAGCATATCTTAGCATATTATACATACACAATACAAAGGAAACTGTTAGCACTTTGTTTTGGTAAGCATTCTATATAGTGTTTGGCTTACTGAGGTAAGAAATGGTTTAGTAATGGAAGTGTTAGATAAGAAGCTAAAAGGATTAGCAAGGACCAGGTTTTTAAATCCAAGCAAATCTCTGATAACAGACTTTGAAGTGAGGGGAGTTGAAACCCAATCCACCAGCAAACATGTGAGTTTTCTGCCCTTTGGTGAGGACTCTTGAGAAGCTGGAACATGCAGGGGTGCAGAGTTCAGGCACACAGGCAAGTGCATCCAGGAAGAGAACTGAAGCATAGATCTCCCTGGGTGAGCTCTTTACTTGACTGCAAATGCCATGAGTGTTATTATTTACTGCTAGCACTGCTGGGCAGTAGATCAGAAGATCAGATCTTCTGTCCTGGCTCCTTTCCCACATGTAGGACCATTTAAGAAAAAAACACTGCCCATTGCCTCCACATTTGCTCTTGTGATCACATACACTGGTTGACTCTAACTAATAAAATCCAATCTGGT
This sequence comes from Hyaena hyaena, assembly GCF_003009895.1. NCBI lineage: Eukaryota > Metazoa > Chordata > Mammalia > Carnivora > Hyaenidae > Hyaena > Hyaena hyaena. The sequence continues at coordinate 1,295,851 of NW_024081037.1, forward strand.
TTTAAAGAATTCCCAAATAATGTAAACTACATTTTATTTGTATTTTATAGATGAAGAAAGTGGAGTCCAGAGAGGTTAAGCGAGTTGTCCAAAGTTGCATAATAAGTTAGAAGTTGATTCCAAGTTGTTGATCTTTTTGTTGCAAGACTGTGTCTCTGTGTGGTAGAAGCATTTCTTTATTCACATGAATTGACTTCATTTAGAAGAATCAGAAAAAACTCATTGATTCAGTGTGTATTTTATAAGTGTTTTTTTTCCCCAGATATTGACCTGGGACTGATAACTATTTACAGATAACAATTGTTTGGGTAACTGTTTTAAATGGCCAGTATAAGAGAGGCTGGCTGGAGTCATCTCTCTCCAGGAGCTGCCTAGGTTCAATTCCAGCTGTACATGTTACTGGCTGGGCAGCCTTAGGCAAGTTTCTTAATTTTTTTGTACATTGTAGTTATATTTCCTTTGTGGGAAAATGGAGATAATAATTGTATCTATCTCATTGGGTTGCTGTGTATAACCGAACACATATAAAGTATCAGAGCACTGCCTACTACATAGTAAGTGCTATATATGTGTTTACTTTTATAGTATGTAGATACAAATGTAAATGATACCAGAGTACATTAGAGCTTATTCTTAGGGGTTCTCAGCTTGAACATAGTTTTGTAACAAAAAAGCAGTGTCCCAATGAAAGCAGGATTTCATTGTTGTCTCTAGATGCAGTAATTCAAAACCATCACTAGATGGCAACTGTAATCCATTGTGACTTGAGCAGCAGTGAGTTTCAGTGGATGGGTCAAATCCTGCAATCTTATTTTCTGTGCCTCACATGCAGCATTGTGAACTCAGGCTGCCTCTTCCCCATAAAGTAGACCATTAACAAAACTGTTATGGTCAGCAATGTTTGCCTTCTGTGTCCTCTCCTGGAACTCACCCACAGGCTCTCAGTCCTCCTGATGGTAGCCTCACCGATGCCTGGGTTCACTTGCCTTCATCCTATTGTGAATTTGCATTATCAGGAGGGCTTTCAGCCAGGTGACTATGGGACAGTGTCACAAGATTAGAAGCTTAATTAGTGGTTTTCAAGAGGTGGTCCTTCTACCTGCAGCTTCAGCATCACCTGGGAACTTGTTAAAATGCAAATAGCTGGTACCCCATCTCAGACCCCTTAGTGTTTTAACAAGATCCTCCTGATGATTCTGATGTCTGCTAAAGCTTGAGAACCACTGAGATGAGCCAATGTTTAGCATCACATAAATGTTGGCATGGGGTAGATCCCCAGAGAATATTTTGCACAACCCGTTCATTTTTCTGAGAAGAAAACAATCCAGAGAAGTTAAAGGATTCACCGAACACCACAGGGTTAGGCTTGTGGCAGAGCCAGGTCCCAGGGCTGCCAAGGTGCATCTCCCAGCTTTTCCCACCCTTACCTAATTTCCCCCTCAAAACTGAGGCCACTAGGTACACATTCTAGCCCAATCCCTACTCATGAAGGAAAAAAAAAAAGTCTTCCATCTTTTTACACAGGAATTGGTTCACTCAATTGACATTTCTACATGGATAGGAAAAAAAGGAGTGTGATGCATTTTCAGTCCTGTGTGTGTGCATGTGCATGTGTACGTGTGTGTGAGTGTGTGGGTGTGGGTGTGGGTGTATTGGAAGTGAGGAAGGATCCAGTTAAAAAAAAAAAAGTCACATTCTCAACTGCCAGGAGAGGCATATGTGCAGGGTACCCTGGGAAACAGATGAGTGCAACTAATGCAGGTGAAGGGATTAGGGAAGATACCTAAGAGGAGGAGGCTCCAGAGCTGAACTTTGGGTGATGGGTTGGAGTTCAGCTGGAGAAGCAAGGAAAGGACATTCAAAGAGAGATCAGCATGTGCAGGGGCATGGGGCCATGAAACAGTGTGGGGAATCACAAGAGTTTGGTTTGATTGAGGGAAGTGTGTATGCGGAGGAATTGCCATGTCCAAATAATAATAATATTACTACTATTACCAATAGCTGACACTTACTGAATATTAACTGTGCACCAAGTACTACACTAATCATTTTACATATACTACTAATTTAATCATTAAACAATTTTATGAGAGTCTATTCCTTTTTTTTAATGTTTTCATTTTATTTTGAGAGAGAGAGAGAGAGACAGAGTAAGCGGGAGACAGAGAGAGGGAAACACAGAATCTGAAGCAGGCTCCAGGCTCTGAGCTGTCTGCACAGAGCCGGACGCAGGGCTCGAACCAACAGACTGTGAGATCATGACCTGAGCCGAAGTCAGATGCTTAACCGACTGAGCCACCCAGGCGCCCCTCCTATTCCTATCTTATAGATGACAATGGAAACACATGTACTGTTCTTTTTCCTTAAAATCAAGGGTTACTATTTCCATTTCTTGGCCAGACATTGAACTTAAAAAAAGAGCCTTAAAATTACTTGTTTCAGGATGGTCTCCATAATGCATAGTAAGTATATATTTCAAACATGAGAGGAGTATGTTTTTAATACATATAATTTTATTATACGTATATTTTTCATAAAGGAATAAAATCAAGAGGCTTTGACAGCCTTTCTTTTTTAACTCAAGGAATAAATGTCACATTATTCTTTGGCCTATCAGAAGCTGTGAAAGTAGCTAGTTTCTCATAATAGATGATTTGTGTCTGAAAAGTGTCAAAGAAAAGCTCATTTCAGTTATTTGACTCATAGAAGAAAGGAAACTAAGTAAGGAGTGAATGCTCTGGTCTGATATATTGGCTTTGTTATGTCTTTTTTTTTTTTAACTGTATAAGCATTCAGTATGAATGTGCTTTGCATATATTATATGGATATTAGTCAATACTAGCACCTCTCCTTCCTTGTATTGGAGTACCCCCCACCAAACTAAAAACTCACATTTTAAAGTTCTGGTAGGATTTGGAATACCTAGCTCTTCCTAGGTAAGCTTCCAGAAATTCTTGGATTCTTTGTGATATTTTTCAGTGATTTCACTTTTTCCTGAGAAATTAATGTTTCTGCTCCTTAGTTTTCTCATCTGCAAAATATAGTATTGGATGAGATAATCTAGACGTCTCCTTTCAGCTCTAATGGTCTGTGAATTTGTGATTTAATGATTAAATGGCACACAGAACTCATTTCTGAGTTTTCTTTATAGTAAAATTTTAGTGTTTCCATAAAAGAAGTTATCAAAACAAATATTTCTCCCTGAATTTTAAATTGGGATGATTAGAATAGCTCTACATTTCACTTTTTAGGATCACTAAGACCCTATCCAGCCTTAAGAGATGATTTTATGATACATTCCCACATGACATTTTATACATCTCCAGGACTAAAAACTAAAGGCCAGTTTTAAGCAGATGCCATTGAAAATGATGGACGGCCAATTTGCTTCAAGGTGGAAGAGTTACATCTTATAAGATGCTCTGCTTTTCTGATTGCTGCAGTAACAATTTAGAGTTCATATTATAACCTTGATCTTTACACTTGTGTTCACAGAGGAAGCTAAACCACTTTCTCAAGAAAATCTAGAAAGTCTAACTCAATTTTCACTTTTCTTGCCTAAAGAATTCGAATAGTCCACAGGTTGCTTTATCTCGAGTCAAAGGAAGGGCAAGAACCCCTGGAAGGAGAACCTATGAAAGGTATTATTATTGCAAAATTTTGTGATTGAGAACAAAATTTGCATTTCACTCCTCTGAGATAATTTTTGCCTTTCTTGATTGCAGTCGATTTTGGAGTGATTACAAAAGCTTTTCTATTTACTTATTATAAAAAGAATGCATGTTTATTCTGGAATTATTACAGAAAAATACAAATAAAGACAGAGATATCTAAAATTCTGCCATGCACAGTTGGCTATTTCTTTTTCTTTTATTCTAGGTGAGCAAGAAATTGGCAACAGGTTCTACATTATATTTTGAAACCTTATTTTAAAAATTAATATATAATTAGCTAAGTTACACAATTTTTAATCTCTACCTTCAAAGGTAACATATTACTATCATTGTACTAAAAGTTATAAAATTCTTTAGTTTTCACTGTTTTGTGATTTTCAGTGCCATTTTGATTTAAGCCCTTTTCTGTTCATTTTCATCCTCCTTTTTCTAGAAAATATTTAAGATTATTTCAACCCAATTTCCTTCAAATGGGTATAATATAGAGAGGAAAGCATACCTCTGAAATTCATTCCACATTGTTTTTTGGGGGGATTGGGTTTGTTTTGTTTTTAATGTTTATTTATTTATTTATTTTGAAAGGGAGAGCACAGAGAGTGAGTGCAGGTTGGGAAGGGGCAGAGAGAGAGAGGGAGAGAAAGAGAATCCCCAGGAGGCTCCACACTGCCTGCATGGAGCCTGACTCCATGGAGCAGGAACTCCTGAACCATGAGATCATGACCTGAGCCAAAATTAAAGCTCAGATGCTTAAGCAACTGAGCCACTCAGGCACCTTTGTTTTTTGTTTTTTGTGTGTGTGTTTTTGTTTTTTTAACATGAAACCTTTGCATTATAGACAATAGGCAAGTTTCAACACACTGGGAGCAGTGCTATAAAGATTTCTGTTATACAGAAACATTTTAACATAAAGAAAATAACAAAAAATTTTATTGCTACCTTTAGAAAGTGAAGAGTAACTCCTCCTTCATATAATCTTGTAATTAAGCATGTATTTTTCAAAAACACGTTCACAAGCCTACCAACTTGTATACTCTTTGAGGGCAGAGCTCTGGTCTTATTACCCAATACTCCTTCAATGTCTAGAACGGTCCCTGTTCCATTGTGTTTCCTGGATAAGCATTTGTGGAGTCGAAATGAATTAAATGGACTCAATTCCAAATATTTTAATTTCTGTGATAGGTTGCATTGTGATTTCAAATAGCACGCAGTAAGAAGCAGCAATGGTTAAGAGTTTAGCTTCTGCTCCCTTTTGCTAATTTTCAAATCCCCAAATGAGATAATCTTGATCTAACTCTCAGTGTAGTGCTGAGTCCACATAATCAATGCCAGGTAGATGTTAACTTTCAGTGATCTGGGGTATCTTTTGTTATATACTTTTCTGCCAAATAAGAACCCATTTTTTCCTGAGGACTTTCTGTTAGATTTTTCAAAATGGGAATAAGCTACTTCTTTAGGAATTATATATAAAATGTCTTAAAGAGTTGGTAGGGGGAATAAAATATACAATATTTTATAATAAATTTATATATAATTACTATTTTACATTGCCTGTATCACCTAATACTCCCATGTCTCATTCACTCATAATGTTTAATGTGAACATATTTTAAAATAAAATGTGCTACAGAGTCATAAATATAATTTATAGTTCTTTCCATGGTACTTTTACTCTAAGCCTTTCAAGCATCCCGCAAGTCTACCATGACCCTTTTCAATGAATGAGCAATTTGAGGCATCAACTAATGAAGTCTAATTTTTCCCCTCCATGTGGAAGATAAATGAAAATGACCAAATTATTGCTGTGAATCTGCATTGCGCTATGTTTGACAGAATCTTTGAAATTTGTCTCAGCCACATCAAGACAGGTGCATAAACAGGCCTAGTACTGTGAAAACTCTGAACAATGGAATTCTCTAGTCCAGCTCTGTCCAATAGAAACAATGTGAGCCATTCAAACAATAGAAACAGTGAGAAACATGTATTACTTCACATTTTCTAATAGTCACATTAAAAAAGTTAAAAGAAACAGGTGAGATTAATTTACTATTTTATTTACCTCAAGAATGATATAAAAAATATCGTTTTAATGTGCAATCAATATAAAAGTATCAAGAAATATTTAATCGACACTTTTTTTTCATTCAAAGTCTTAGAAATTCCACATGTATCTTACACTCATAATACATCCCAACTGGGACTAGCCACATTTCAAGTGCTCAATCACATGTGGCTCATGGCTACCATACTAGGCAGTACTATCTCTCTCATTTCAGCTTTGGAGTCACCAGAAGGCGGCAGTGTGGTACAGAGGTAAGATGACAAAGACCAGCTTGGAATCATATGTGCCTGTTCCTGGCTCTGACATTTGATATTGAAGTGACTGTGAACGAGTGATTTAGTGTCTCTGGTTCTCAAATTTCTACTCTCTGTAATGGAGGTTGTTAATAACTGCCTTACTCCTCTTAGGAGACTGGGTAGAAGATTAAATAAAATATTGTATGTGAAAGTGCTCTGTCAGATCATAAAGCACTGTACATATGTAAGGCATTATTACCCCTGTTATTGTAGATTTACTCTCATGACTTGCCCAAGGCCACATTCCCAGTGGGTAGGAGAATCAAGGATAGAATCTGGGGCTTCTGACTTCCAGCCATCTGCTTCAGCTAAAGGCTGTTTGTACCAAGCTAACTTTAAGAAACAAAACAAAACAAAACAAAACAAACCCCAGACATTTTATTAAAAAAAAAAAAAAAGGAAGAAAGTGTCAGTAAGAAGTGAATTCCATATTAAATAGGGTCTTCTTGACCACTGTTCTGAAGTTAAAATTAAACATATAGGATATTTATATACTTATAAATCAGAATTACAGCCATCAAGGATTGGACTTTATTGCTGTCATATAATATAAAACCCCACATTCTTCAGTGTTTCAAACAACTTCTAAATTGAACTTGTGGTTTCCCCACTCTATTTATCTCCAAAATATAGTACAACCACAAGAAAGCCCTTCTGTAGTGGGCTTGATTAATAAAACAGATATGGATAAATTCAGCACATTTTCCATGGATATTTTTGGTTACAGATGTAGCTCATTAATTCCCATGTGTGAGACACCTCGCTAGTGTGAATCCAAAAGACACCTTAGTCTCTGAACATAAAGTGTGAATAATTCAGTTTAATTCACCCTATTGAAGTGCTTACTGTGTGTAAGGCACATCAGGTATTTTAATGAGTGAAAGGAGTTTATTTTTATGATAACTGTCACTTAGAGATATAACTTGAAGGAAATATGGAATTTATGTACCAAAATGTCTATGACATATGATTCAGTAATCTGTATTTTCAGAAAGTAAAAAGATGATCTGAAGGGTAAATCCTGATTACTTAAAAATAAGGAGCACCTGGGTGGCTTAGTCGGCTAGGAGTCCAACTCTTGATTTCTGCTCAGGTCATGATCTCACAGTTTCTGTTAGACTCTGAGCTGACCCTGCAGAGCCTGCTTGGGATTCTCTCTCTTTCTCTCTCTGCCCCTCCCCTGCTCATGTTCTCTCTGTGTCTCTCAAAATAAACTTAGAAAAATTATTTAAAAAAACAAAAAATAATTCTAAAAGTGACATTCTTTAACTTTGAAGGGCACACAGCTGATTAACTCTCACTGTTTCCATTTTTCTAACTATAAGTCTATCATGGTTTTCATATTTATACTTTTTTGCTTATTTTCTACATTCCTTTCAAATGAATTTCTTCATAGAACTTTAAAACCACACAAAATATTTAGAGCTTTACACTATGTGAAATTAGGCACAAACCAAGTTCATTTTCACTAAGAACAGACATATTCAAAAAGTTCTTTATTCTTTTTTCTGTCAAAATTCCTTCTTAGAAATGACTTTCTATTGGTTATTTTTATTAGGAAACTATCATATATAAGCTTTGAGCCTGCTGACTTGATGACTGTGTTAAATAAATGTAACTTCTATTTTCATTTGCTGAATCATTGCTGTTGACGATTGAATGAAATCATTTTTTGAGTAACCTTTACATTTTATTGCTTTTGCACCCTAGTTTAAAAACAAAGCTTAATTTTTAAAAAGTCCAATAAAGTGTATTTTTGATATTTCCACCATAACTTTACAAGCAATTCCTCTCCTCTGCCCTATAATAACCACCTCCTGCATTTTTATGATTTAGTTTAACATTATTATTGTAATTTTTTACTGGGTGAGCCCATCAATGTCCTTGGCAACAAGATTTTGTTACAAGAAATCCAGAAGCTGAGCCTCTGGTTGATTGCAACAATTATAAAATTTCTCTGGATTGCGTTCAGAGCCTTACCCTGACATTATGAATGTAGCAGAGTCATACCTCCTTCATCAGCTTTTCCAAAATATAAGATTGGTTTGAGTACTATAAGCTGTTACTTAAACGAGCATATATTTTTTACTCAATGGTTTTGCATTATAAATATTTCATTTGATTAACATCTGGCTTTGATGGAATCCAGCCAAGATCATTAGAGGTACCTGTAGTAAAAATGTGATACCTAAGGAAAATCATTAATGTACTTGTATTTCTTCAAAAATTCTGAATGAATTCATTCTAGACAGGATGTGGTCATGTGGCATTAACTCTTAAGGCCAGATGCTGTGCTTTTTCTTTTTGTTCAAGTACACCTTGAGCAGAATGTAAGAATCTGAGGAATCTTAACTATTTATTCTTTAAATTACTAAATAAAATGAAATAGACTATGAAAAGTCATTGTACTATTGAATATTAGGAAATATTGAGTTGCATGTCCAAAAGTCACACTTAAGACCAGGCAATGGTAATAAGCATAGGATGGCTGGGGATACTATGAGATAATGTCTACTCTTCAGAAATGAATGGTATTTTTTTTCCAATTGATGTTTAAAAGTTAATGATGTGCTTTATATTTTAATTGCTTCTACTAAGAGATGAATTAAAGAATAAGAAATACTGGCATACTGTTGTTTTCAAATTGTGGATATATTCAATACTGAATACGAATAAAACTGCTATTTGTTACATCATGCTCTGTTTCACAGATCCTAGATTGTCATTAGGAAAATTTAATACATGACACTTCAGTCATCTGAAAGGAATCATTTCTTCATTACAGCTCATAACTTAAAACCATAAAGTATCAGCTAGGGAAAAAAAAAACAAAAACAAACTTGGCCCAATTAAGAGAAATTTGATAATGGTAGGAAAGTACATACAGACATGATGGGAGATGATAAGATTATTTTAATTTTCTCATTTGCACTGGAATTATTTATTTTACAAATCTCCAGATCTTTTATTACTTAAAACCCTCTGCTGAATCATGAAAAGAAGCTTAAGTTAGCAATTTTCCTCTGCAAAATCTAGCTGCTAGCATCTGGTGAACACTTGGATACCTAGTCAGGGCCTATGGAAATAATTATTTTAAGACTGTATTCAACATGCCTGGGCTTAAAAATCAGCTAGAATCACACTCTGCACATGTATTTTACGCTGGGGAATTTTAAAAGCTGGCATTAATAGCCATGGTCTCAAGGCTCTTACGGCAATGAAGATGAGGATGGAACACAGGACCTGAAGGCAGGCCAGATACCCCAGTGTCTGCCAACTGTCCCTATGTTCCCAGACAGCAACATCCTTCCGTCTGCACTTGGCCTATGGCCACTGCGCTGCCCTCCATTGCTTCTCACACTTACATTGAGACTTGGCCGGCCTGAGGAATCGAGAACCAGTGTCCTTGCTTGTGCCTTCCTGGGGCTGATTTCTGTCTCTTTACTAGATGTTGCTTCACTTCCTGAACAGCTTCTGAGGTAGAGAAAAGAGGATACTTTTACTCAACTGGAAGACAACAAGAAGCTGAATTATTATCAAAATATATTGTTTTGGGATCAAAGGAGAAATTATATAATAGGGATATAATTTCAATATATAGCACTTCAATAAAAAACTGCTATTATTTACCTGAATGTAAGTGATCTTTTAGAAGATATTAGAGACCCTGGTATGCTGATTAGGAAAGAATAATTTTTTGTGTTTCTACGTATGAAAGTATGCAGTTATTTTAATACATATAGTATATAGAGTTTTTTCCAGATAAATAATCTATTGTCTTTCTTTATTGCTTTTCATGATTATGTTATGTGTTAAGTTCTCATTAATGTAATTACTTCCCATTAGTACACATTTGAAGTAATTAACTTAATTCCCATTAGTACACATTTGAAGTAATTTAGAAAGGATTTGGGATTTGCTATACAGGAAGAAAATTTATGAGGAAGTAATGCCTAAGGGAGAAAAGTTAGATTTATTTAAGAAAATTAAACTTTTCCATCTAATTTGCATAAAACAGTATTTGAGTTAAAAACTATTTTCTTTGTTACTTATCAAGTCTGATCTGATAGAGCTTTAATTTGGCAACACTTTTGGGTTTTCATTTGAGCTTTTGCTGTCATTTGGTTAGTTGGATATACTTTAGAAATAATCTGTAATTCAGACTTTATCACATGGGACTTCTCTCCACTTAAACTCAATTTTCAGAAATTTAACTTTGTGTTTTGGGTACAGGTACTCTTTATTTTATTTTGCTAGATTTCATATGAACTTGATTAGGAAACAGGCTTAGCATTTGTTGCTCAAACAAGATTTAAACAGGAACAACTTAGACACTTAGATAAATATAAGATTTGAAAGCCATGATTGGTTGATTAAGAAATAAGTGCAGAGCTGAGTATCCAGTTCAAAATTTCTCCAATGTGATATAAATAGTACATTCTAGAGTAGTAATATTCAGTAAAATTTTCTGTGATAATGGAAATGTTACGTATTTCACTATTCAATTTGGTAGCCACTAGGCACATATGGCTATTAAGTTCTTGAAAGGGGGCTAGAATGATTGAGGAACTGAATGTTTAGTTTTATTTCATTTTAATATTATTTAATATCTATTTGTGGCTAGTGGAGAGTATAAGTCTAGAGTTTTCCTGTATTTAACATGAAATGAAGAAGTCATTGAATGTCTTCTAACTGCTGAATGTCTATAAAACACAAGTGTCCCCAAAACACAAGGCTCAGGTTCTGATGTGTGTGCACAGGCCTAATGGCTGGATACAACACGTTCTGAACTTTGGTTCAACTTGTGGATATTCAGACATAAATAAAGTCTGGGTTAACCATATGTGATTTGAGAGTGCTTTATCTCTAGAAAGCCATGGGATCTCAAATTATTTCTAATAATAAAGTTCAATGATGGTAAATGGACTCAAGGACTTGACTTTTCTAGTTCATTGCTTGTATAGTGTGACTGGCAGTTAATAAAGAGAAATATGAGGGAGATTCTGCAAAAACTGCTTCAATGAAAAAGAAACTCTTCATATTCAGACTGGGTAGGAGGAACAGGCTGATACACACTTCTGTGCCTTTTCCCAAATTATTCCTCAATATATATTCATTGAACACTGCTATGTGCAAGGAGACACAATGTTGTATTTGTGTTGGAGACAAAATGTTAAAAAAAAAAAACTAAAACTAAAACAGAGGGCCCTTCCCCTTATGGTGGTTAATTGTATTAGATAATAAGATTTTTTCCAATGTTTTCCTCCAAAATTCATTTTTTCCTGGATATGGTGAAAATAAAATAGGAGACTGATACACAGAATAGACAGAAATGCTGATCACTCTTACATGTGGGTCATATATCTTAAGCATTTTATTTCTCTCTGCAGCTTTCACAGTCCTGCACCCAGGGAGATGACAAAATCAGTTTTTGGAATGCAATACTGCAAGCAGAGAAAATAACCCAATAGACCTCAATGGCATTTTTAGAACGTGAAATGAGTGTCGCCATTTAGCATTTACTGAGTGTTTACAACATATGTTTAATATGAGTTCTTTCCTCTTTATTCTCCAGAAGAATGTCTTTTAAAATCGTTACTAGTTTTTTGTTGCTCTTACCGGATGACACTTTTTTTTTCTTTGCCAGTTGAAACACTGTAAGAAAGAGTACTACAATTACCATTTAAAATGAATCAAATCCTGGGGACCTGGGTGGCTCAATTGGTTAAGCATCTGACTTTGGCTCAGGCCATGATCTCATGGTTTGGGAGTTTGAACCCCATGTCTTCTCTGTGCTGACAGCTCAGAGCCTGGAGCCTGTTTCTGCTTCTGTGTCTCCTTCTCTCTCTGCCCCTCCCCCACTTATGCATGCACTCTCTCTCAAAAATAAATACCCATTAAAAAATAATAAAAATGAATGAAATTATTCAATATTTAAACATAATTGCAAGACCCGAAAAGAACAATTAGCTACACAGGGCTAAAATAGCTCATTGTATTTTAGTTCATTTTGAAAAACTGAGCCAGAAATGTGGCAAAGTATTAAGCAAGAACTATTTAGTTAGACTTCTTTTCTTTTTTTTGCCTCTACACAGCAACTACATAATTAAATGTATGGTTCAACCTACATTTTTACATGAATTTTCAAAAGTGTCACTGATGGAAATTTAAGGACGAAAAGGATTAAGAATTAAACTCAGTGGGGGCGCCTGGGTGGCTCCGTCAGTTAAGTGTCCAACTTTGGCTCAGGTCATGATCTCATGGTTTGTGAGTTCAAGCCCTGATGGAGCTCTGTACCGACAGCTTGAGGCCTAGAGCCTGCTTCAGGTCTGTCTCTGTCTCTCTGCCCCTCCGCTGCTCCCACCTTCTCTCTCTCCCTCTCTCTCATATAAATAAAACACTAAAATTTTTAAAAAAAAAGAATTAAATTAAGTGAATTCAACTACAATACATAGTACTTAAAAGTATCTAAAGAACTTAAAATCATTTCTCCAAATATATTATTTGATAATGTCCTTGATTTTGTGTACAGGCACTTTGAAAATAATTTTTTAAAATGGCTTAGAAAACAATGAAAACTCGCATAAAAAAGAGATAAAGTTATACAATACTTAAAAACCAATTGCATATTAAAACTTATGAACAAAATTAAAAGGTAAAGCGGAGTTTGCTTTACTGTTTGAACAGTTCCATACCCTATGGAGGGTTGAAAATATGGACACAAGTTCTTTGATCCTCTTCTGTGTTTCACCCCATTGATTCTGGGTAGATTTGTGTCTGTTTTGACGAACAGTGCACAGTGAAGATGACACCATGTAACTTCTGAGCTTGGGTCATAAAAGGCCACAGAGTTGCTGCCTTGTTTCTAAAATACTGTCTAAGTAAGAAGTGAGACTCCCGAGACCATTGTGCAAGAGCACACACATTCTGGTGTGCCAGTTGTCAATGCCGGTAGAGCTCAGGCTTCCTTCTCTCCTTGCCAACTCACTAAACACGTGAGTAAAACCTTCTGGGGCTCTTCAGAGCAAGTAAGGAGTTAAGAGCAGAAAAAGCAAGCAGCGGAGGCCCATAAAATTATGAGATAAAATAAGATGTTTGTTGTTTTAAGCCACTACATTTTGAGGTGGATTGTTATGCAGCAATAGATAAGTGGAGCATACCCTCCTGTCCATATGATGTTTTTACAATGAAAATTTAAAACTTGAAAGTGAAATACATGCCGGGAGGTTATATGCAAAAATTGATAAAGACAGTCTTTATTTTTTTAAAGACAATCTTAATAGTCGTCTTATATAAAGAGCTCTTACAAATGTGGTTGGGTGACTCAGTCGGTTAAGTGGCTGACTTTGGCTCAGGTCATGATCTAATAGTTCATGGGTTCAAGTCCGGCATTAAGCTCTGCACTGACAGCTAAGAGCCTGGAGCCTGCTTTGGATTCTGTATCTCCCTCTCTCCCTGTCCCTCTCCCACTCACGCTCTGCCTCTCTTTCTCAAAAATAAATAAACATTAAAAAATTAAAAAATCACCAAGAAAAATGTAGTAACACCATGTAGGGAAATTGGCAATTAAGCAAACATAAAACTCACAAAAGGAAAATGAAAAGACCAAATCACGTGTAAAAAATGTTGAATCTCATTAGTAAGTAAAAGAAATGTGAATTAAACAATAGAGATAAAAGTCTGGTTATCAAATTGGCAAAGATAAAAAGACTATATTTAATGTTGGTTTTGGGTTAAATGAGAGTATAGATGACACAAACTTTTTGGAAAATAACTTGATATTACAAAGTAGAGTTTTAAAAATATCCTATTATTTGGTATGCCTGGGTGGCTCAGTTGGTTAATTGTCTGACTCTGTACTTCAGCTCAGGTCATGATCCCATGATTCATGAGATGGAGCCCTGTATTGGGATCTGCACTGACAGCACGGAGCCTGCTTGGGATTCTCCCTTCCTCTCCCTCTGCCCCTCCCCCATACTCTCTCTCTTTCTCTCAAAATAAATAAACAAACATTTAAAAAATCATATTTTAGGGCGTCTGGGTGGCTCAGTCGGTTAGGCATCCAACTTTGGGTCAGGTAATGATCTCACAGTTCGTAGGTTCGAGCCCCGCGTCGGGCTCGGTGCTGACAGCTCAGAGCCTGGAGCCTGCTTCAGATTCTGTGTCTCCCTCTCTCTCTGACTGTCCCCTACTCACTCTCTCTCTCTCTCTCTCTCAGAAATAAATAAAAACATTAAAAAATTTTTAAAAAATAAAAAATAATATTTTTTGATACAGCTAAGAATCTAGGAATTCGAGTGAGAAAGTAATGAAAATGAGGTAAAGTAATATATGAAAGATCACAATCTTATTTTTTAGGAGTAAAAATAGAAATAGGCTAAGTGTCAATTAGTACATTAAATAAACTACGTACGTATTTTATATTACAGAATATTATTTAATATTTAGAATGGAATTTCAAATATAATTTGTTAATTCTGATCTAGGGAAACCATAGTATAGTAGGAAAAACCAGGGCTTTAAGTCACATAGACCAAGTTTTGAATCCTGGATTTGCCATTTACCTTTGCTGGATATATGGAAATTTTATTTACCTCTCAGAGTTTCAGTTTTCATATATGAAAAATGGGGCTAAGTAACTATTCCTTCGGTGGTAGTGATAATTAAAAGAGATTATGTATATAAATTATGTATATAAATATAAAATTAGCATAATAGTTTCTCAGTAAGTGTTGTTGCTTTTCTTACAATCCAAGGACACCATCTGAACTCCATATCCAAATTCACATCATTTTCCAAATTCACTAAAATTTCTTCCACTCTAGCTCCCTCTATTACCCCTTTCTACCATAGTCCAGTCCTTATACCGTAGAGAGATCTCAAAGACAAAAGCAAACAAAAATGAGTCAATTTTCTTGCTTACAGTTCTTTAATGATTCCAGTTGCATTAAAAATGTATCTACTCTTGGGGCGCCTGGTGGCTCAGTCGGTTAAGCGTCCGACTTTGGCTCAGGTCATGATCTCACAGTTTGTGGGTTCGAGCCCCACGTAGGGCTCTGTGCTGACAGCTAGCTCAGAGCCTGGAGCCTGCTTTGGATTCTGTGTGTCTCTCTCTATCTGCCCCTCCACTGCTCATGATCTGTGTCTCTCAAAAATAAGCATTAAATATTTAAAAAAATGTATCTACTCTTGCCCCATTCTCTACACAACAGCTGGGAGAACTTTGAAAAAGTGAATCGGATTGTGCTATACACCTACTTACAACCCTACTCCTTGCACTTAATAGTTCCTCATAGCACTTAGAACAGACCTAAACTTGTTCCTTGGCTTCCATGCCCCATATGATGCCTACTTTGCCTTTACCCAAATTCTACCTCTTCTTCCCCTTGCCCTTTATTCCCCAGCCACACTGGCCTACCCCTTATTGAAAACATAATGCTGGTCCCCACCTTCAAGCCTTTGCTGTTCTTCTGTCTGGAATGCTCTTCCCCCAGAACAGTGCATGGTTGAGGCTTCACCATTTAGATTTCAACATGAATGCCATTTCCTCAGAGAGGTTTCTCTTGACCATCCAGTCTACAGTCAGTCACTCTTCTTCATGTATCTCTAATAATCCTCTTTAATTGCACAGTAGCAGTTATATCTTTCTTACTTAATTATATATTCTCTGCATTTATAATCTGCTCCACACCAATGCTTCCTTTCTCCCCACCCCTCCTTGAGAGCAGGGAACTTGTTTCTTTTGTTTACTGTAGCATCCCTTGCAATGAGAACTAGCCTGGCACATGGTAGGTGTTCCATGAGTATTCACTGGATGCATTGGAAGTACTTTCTGTACTTCTGAGACATAGCTTAGCAGTGCAACAGAAACAACATTTGACATTTAAAAAAAAAAAACACAGAAATTTTAAATTGTATGGACATTTTTTTAAAGCTTTGATGGTTCTGATTAAAGTTAAGCACATTGCTCCAATTTTGAAAAAAGAAAAAAACCACAAACAAAATCATAACAGTGTAAAATTATTTCAGGAGTGTGATGAGAGCTCTCCTGTCAAATCAGATGCTTTTAAAAGCATACCACCACTCAACAGGCTCCTTGCTTTGAAATGAAAAATATGCACCTCCCACCAATATTTTTCCTGCTGCAGAACATGTGATTTATTTACTGGATAGGGAACAAGTCTTAGTAAAAGACTACCCTTTCAGCACTGAAAGTGTTGAAAAGAGGGTTTCTGTTTTGAGGCTGGTTTAATATAAGCCTCAATTAGATGTCCTAATGACCCCACTGGGTAGATGAGAGTTAAAGCTGTTCTTCTTGTCACTCAGTCTGGGGATTGCAGGCCCTTAGTGGTTGGGCCTCAATGTCCAGGGATGATCACAAGATCTTACAGTAGTTAGATCCATTTCTATAAAATCCATGAGAAAAATTCTGAATTGCCATTTATAGATATGCCATACCATTTCAGAAATTATATAACATTCAGACACTCAGGCACAACTTTGGAGAAGTGTTTCAACATAGTCTGTCCTCACCAGTTTTGAATTTCCTCCACAAAGCAGGCTGGCCACATTCTTATGATTCTTGAAGAGAAAGGAAATACATGTTTATTAAACATGTCCTTTGGGCTAGTCTTGCTAATTGTGTTATCTGTACCGTTTCACTTAATCCTTATGACTGTGTAATAAATGAGTAAAGGCAAGAAGAAGACAGAATCTATTCTTTCACATAATGTGGAACAAAGTTGGTGAAGCAGGAATTAGCAAGATGAAGGAATGACTTATTCTTATTCCACTGACATTATACCATGGTTTATTTAAAAAAATTTTTTTGTTATGTTTTATTTATTTCTGAGAGAGAGAGAGAGAGAGAGAGATAGCGTGAGCAGGGGAGAGTCAGAGAGAGAGGGAGACACAGAATCTGAAGCAGTATGCCATGGTTTAGTTTCAAGTTTTTCAACACTATACTTCACTTTACTGATTTAGGCAGTTGTCTGGAGCATGGTAAATGTTCACTGATTAATAATACTATTAAATTGAGCATCTGAGTTATTTAAAAATGCCAGGATGCAGAAAAAGACAATTGGATGAAGCAATTTGAGGTTTCTGGAAGCTGTTTTTATCTTCTCATAGAGTACTATATCTGATTTGGTTTCATTAATAATGTTTGGAGAACTGAAGGACCCATTTCCTTTTCTCTTCCCATCCAGAGAATGACTTTATCCTTCAGCTGATTTTTACAAAGACTTAAGATAAAACTAGGGTTGAGAATTTTATTTCTACTAAGGCAGGATCAATTCTGAATTATCAACAAAGTCCTGATACATTAGAAGAGAGGAAAAACAATCTCCTGAGGTTGTACTAAGCTAGTATTGAAGGTCTGGCTTGCTAGATCACTGGCCACCTTTTAGGTACATTATGGTTTTAGGTACAGAGATATTAACTTTCCTTTATTTTAAGATATACATTATTTTCACACAGTTCAAAAAGTCAAATCTAAATGATCTGGTAGATGAAAGGACTTGAAAGATCTAATAGCTAAAGTATATCTGAAATCTTCGGATTCCATTAGTTTGGAATCGGGAAAGTAGAAGTGAGAAATTAACACTTTAATGTGTGAAAAATTTGAGAATTAGTGACTTTGGTTCAGAGAACTGGAGAGGTGTAGCTTCATGAGTTGAAATCTAAAGTTAGGTCCTCATCATGCAACTTAAAGAGGTGATATTTGACAGAAAATAGTCTGTTATTTTCATTCTAGGTGCATCTTTCTGATACTTTTGCAACAAATAGAAATATAGCAAATATTTCCCAGAAATTCCTCATCTTTGCCCAGAGATTATACTCCTCTTCAAATGAAACCACTGGATGAAACTTCAGACAGGATAAAATATTGGCACTATAATGGTGATTCAAGATGTGGTCATCTATGAAGTACATGTATGAGATCTCCCAGTATGAAGTCTCCTTTCAGTTATGCAGGTATTTGACATTGTAGAGCACTGCTTAAATTGAACCAAAACTGCAAAGTAAATGGGTTCCTTTGTTTGGGCTAACTTTATTATGACATCATTGGGTTTAATCATATTGTCATTTACATTATAATCCATTCATATATTTATGCAATTAATTGAGTAATTGATAAATTAGACATACCTTATCTAAGATGACCTATAAAGCCATTTGTTTTGGGCAAGGTTTTTTAAAAAAATGCCTTGGGTGAGTAAAATTAGATTTGGCTTCACCTCTCATTAAAAGTTGATTTGTTGTTATCTAAGACTAATGGATGATACTGATTCAGTAACAGCCAACCAATTAAAATGATGCCCTAACATAATCATTTTATGTACCTTTTAAGTAAATCTTTTTAGTCACTTGTGGAATAACTATGATCCAAATCATGGTAAGAGGAAGCAAGAAGGAAAAATAAGTGCTATGTGTGTTTGGGATATGAGTGAGGTTCTGAAACACTCCTGAACCTTCATAGGAAAAGCAAGATAAGAACCAGACTCTCTCAGGACACCAGGACATGGCTGAGCTCCATTTTTGGTGGAAAGGTATTTACTTCGATGTTCTAGACATAGGTTATTTTTGCACTTGAATGCGATGGTTCCTTTAACCCTTTAACAATCAAACTGTATTGTTCCTAATCTGAGGTCAAATTTGGTCTCCAAGGAAGGGGGCCCCTCTCAAAAACTTGCTCTAAAGTAAGCCATAACTCAATAATTATAGTAATAGCTATTAATTACTGAGGATGTCTTGTGAGGCAGGCTCTGTGCTAAGTATATTTTACATACATATTACATCATTTAATCCTTACCATGAGGCTATAATGAAGCAATCCTCTTATATTTAAGATTGTTCAAACTTTGAATGAACTCATCACACAGACAGACATACAAACACACACAGACACACAGACACACAGACACACACACACACACACACACACACACACACACATTTTGAGGATAGATTATGTTTTGCTCCCTTCTCCCTCCCCAGCCCACAACAAGTGTGTCTAAAAATAATTGGTGCCTAGAAAATATTTGTTGAATTAAATGAAATGTCATTTCCTGTGCTTCCCCTGAGGGAAGGGTTCTCATCAATCACTTTGTCCTTTGATGTAACTTTGAGACTCTTAGGAATGAATAGACATTGGAAAAATTTTAACCCAATACTAAGAAATGTGGATTGACTCATCTCTGTCCTCTTGGGCCAGTGAGGAAGACTGGAATAAAGGAAGGCTGGGGGTGCTGTGCAGGGATTGGGAAGAAGAAACAATTATTAGTTCCGGTGAAAATGGCTTTTGTTCTTTCCGGGCTGTAAACAAAGAAATAAGAAGGCAAAGACACTATGAACTTGATAGTCTTGCATGGAGTATCAAACATAACCTCTTGGGGCAGTGGGCACTGACTGGTGATGCTCTGAGCTGAGAACCCCAGCAAGGTTGGGCTTATATACCAAGAGAATGGAGTGCCATAGTGGAGGGCAAGCTTCCAAATACTTGTCGTCTTGCTTTCTGTGCCTTTCAGACCCTGAATTATTAGGTTTTCCAGTTGTTGACTGTACCTTTGTCCGCACTGCTCAGTTTCTAATGATCCCTGGAACCCATTATGACTTCAGGGTGTTCCATATAGGAGGACCATGGGATGACACAGACTCTTTTTTTATTTTTATTTTCTAAATGTGTATTTATTTTTGAGAGAGAAAGAGAGAGGCAAAGAGAGAGGGAGACACAGAATCAAAAGCAAGCTTCAGGCTCTGAGCTGTCAGCACAGAGCCCAGCATGGGGCTAGAACTCACAAACTGTGAGATCACACCCTGAGCTGAAGTCAGAAGCTTAAACAACTGAGACACCCAGGCACCCTGACACGGCCTCTTTGAATTGAGTCCTCTCCTTCAACTTCAATTAATCCATGAAGTTCTAAATTTATTATTAATTTTTGGAGCATTTAGTCATGCCAGGAACCATCACCGTAGAGCACAGTCACACGGTGTCCACCTGCATGTATACCCACAGCATTGCGCAAAGCAAGTTAAACAGACTTCATTCCTCGCCTCCAGGAGCTCACAATAAAAACCAGACAATAGATGTGGTTAACACGACGGGGCAAACAGATGCACAGCTGTATAAACAGAGAAGTATAACAAATTAGAGAATTTGGGTATGAATTGTGAGTGCAAGTGCTGTTCGTGAGCTGGAAATAAGAAGCACTGCAAGTGGCCTAGAGCTCGCTGGAGTCCACGTGAGGGTAAGGAAGGAGAGGGTGACAGTAGTAATGGAATTATCTTGTCATCTGTAACAGAATCATCTGTTTCTTTCAGTTAGGAGGCAAAGAAGCTCTTTTTTGGAGTGCGGGGAGAGGTTTTCTCCTGCAGAGGTGTTTCCTCTGAGGGCACATGTATTGTTACTTAGGCCTAGTTTCTTCTAAGAGATTTGGTTGTAACCAGCCTAAAGAAGACAAATAAAAATCTATTAAGCAGAGCATACTGCCAGAGAGACTCCATAAGCCTTCTCTCTACTGGAAACCAGATTAAAAAGAAAATAAAAGCCAGAATATATTATAATTGTACATTCCACTTATAACCAACTATCATATGCCAAATGATTTTCTGAGGAAATGATTACTTTGGGTGAATTTTTGTTTACTAAGGAACAACATTTCTTACCATTGTCTAGTGTTTATTGTCTTTGACATCTTAAACATTGTCAGGAGTTTATCTGGATTTACAGAATTCAGCTGAAAGCGAATTCCAGGCAGGTTTCTACCTCAACCACCCTGGGCTGATAGGTATCTCTCTTCTCTTAAATATATCCAGACAGGGAATTTGAAAACTTCCCTAGGAATCTTTTCCAGGGTTCATAAAACCGTCAATGCCAGTAAGATCTTTCCATCTAACTTAAATTCCTTTGGTTGTAATTTAAATTCATTTCCTCCTCTTCTTTCCTCATTAGAGAGGAGAGTATGACCTCTCCCTCAACCCCCACCCCCACCCCAGCCATAGCCATTCCTCCAAATACAGCTGTTAAACACACACCTCAGGCTTCCTTCCTGGACATAAACGAGTTCTGTCTCAGATGTCATCTATTTATAATTTCTTTTTAACATTGGCTTCTGCCTTTTTCTCAAGGTAAGATAATCTGCTATGATCCCCTACCAGTGTGAATTTCCATTGTGATTTTGTGAGGTTTGTTCTACAAATATTGACATGTTAAGATGCCTCATTTCTGAAGTTCCAGTAAGATCTTATGTATTAGGTCATAAAAATCTAAAACAACATTGGAATTTATGTTGCATGCCTTCTTGGAAGGAGTGAGATGATAATCTCAGTGTATTAATGGCCACATCCTAGCCCTTACCACCTCAGGCAAGCAATTTACCTTGAGATATCACAATGTGGGGATGCCTTGCTTTTCACAACTATAAGTGAGGAGAGGAACAAAATAATTTCAAAGTTTTAATCACCTTTAATGTTCAAAAATTCTATGAGTATGTTCTAAGCAGTTCTTTTGCCAAAAAAGAATGCTAGTTCCCCTTAACTACCATTCTTTTTACTCACAGTGGCCAACATGTGTCATCCTATTACTGATCTCTTAAGTAAAAACCTCTAAGTTCTATTCAAAAAATTGTTATTAAGGTATGACTTTCATATCTTAATACAGCCCTCTTGAGTACCTACTTCTGTTTATATGATACTAGTGTCAAAGAGTACAAGTTTTTGCTTATGATAAATCATTTTTCAAATATTATGACCTAAATATTTTCTCAAGGTCATTGATATTATATATGAATGGGGTTTTTTTTTGTTTTTGTTTTTTAAATATTTTATTTATTTTTGAGAGAGAGGTAGAGACAGCATGAGCAGGGGAGGGTCAGAGAGTGAGGGAGACACAGAAACTGAAGCAGGCTCCAGGCTCTGAACTAACTGTCAGCACAGAGCCTGATGCGGGGCTCGAACCCACGAACCGTGAGATCATGACCTGAGCTGAACTCGGACACTTAACCGACTGAGCCACCCAGGTGCCCCTATATGAATGTTTTTTTAAATAGCTTTTATTCCACTGGAAAGGAGCCTATAATTTTCTATCTTTATTCACCTGGGTATATTCCCCATCTTATATGCTCTGGGATCTTTGAAAGTCTATACAAACACAAGGAGCATTTTGAGAATGTGATGACACATAGAATTCCCTTTAAAAGATAATTCCTTTATTTCAAATGCTCAAGTAGTATGGAATAAAAAATTATATTATTGAAAGAATTCTCAAAAGTAGGACATTGAAAAAATTCCACAGCAGAAATATTTTTGGGATGGATCTCTTTCTCCAGTGATAATATGTTGAGTGATCAATTTTCATTTCATTTCCGTTTAAACTTTTACTGAACTTTGAATTAAGCATCAACAGGAACATCAGGGTTAGCCACACCACCTCCCTCAGTTAAAGAACCCAGTGTCTGCTGAAATATTCTCAAGGATTTTACACTAAAGGTGGATATTTTCTTCTGCTCTTTTGCCTTTTCATGCCTAGCCTGGCCTTCCCTTGTCCCTTGTCTGGCAGATATAGCTTATTTTACATCATGTTCTGTGTGACTTGAAAAATCCTCTTTGTTAAACCTAATGGCTAATTCAACAGGGGAAGTCTGAATTTAACCATATTTCAGATATCAAAATGGGTTGAATAAGATTGTATGAATCTGAGCCACTCTTTCTATTATAAGATTGCCAGCACTCTATTGTCTGCCTCAAACAACACATCTACCTGAGATTTAAGCCACTGCCTTCACACCCTTGTGGCCATCACCATGCTCCTCTCCTCAGGCCTCTCTCAGCCCTGGTGGCTTTTGTGGCAACTGAGCATAAAGTAAGTGCTCTGGACTCACTGGTTTGATGACTGGTCTGCTTGGCAATCAGCTGACATTTCTCATAGTACTTTTCATGTTTTGTCCAGTCTTGCACTACACAGGTCATGCTACTTGTCTCCAAATGACAATTGAAATTTTTTTTTTAATTTAAATCAAATTTAGTTAATATGTAGGGTAATAATGGTTTCAGTAGTAGAATTTAGTGTTTCATCACTTATATATAACACCCAGTAGTCACCCCAACAAGTGTCCTCCTTAATGCCCATCACCCATTTAGCCCATCCCTCCACCCACCTCCCCTCCAGCAACCCTCGGTTTGTTCTCTGTATTTAAGAGTCTTTCACTGTTTGCTTTCCTCTCTGTTTTCATCTTAATTTTCCTTCCCTTCCCCTATGTTCATCTGCTTTGTTTCTTAAATTCCACATATGTGTGAAATCATGTATTTATCTTTCTCTGACTGATTTATTTTGCTTAATATAATACGTTCTAGTTCCACCACACTGCAAATGGCAAGATTTCATTCTTTTTGATCACTAAGTAATAACCCATGTGTATATATACCACATCTTCTTTTTCCATTCATCCGTTGATGGACATGTGGGCTGTTTTCACAATTTTGCTATTGTTGATAGTGCTGCTATAAACATTGGGGTGCATGTGCCCTGAGTAACATTCGTACTTTTGACCAGTAGGCATGCCTCCTGACTTGGTATCTGCAGCGCTACTCCCTAAATTATTAATGATTTAGAGATTGCTCTCCACTACTCCTTTCATCTTGTCTCCCTTTCTTTACCTCTAGTTCCCCACTCCTTCTCTCCTGCCCTTTGTTTCCTGTGTCTCCCACCCATCAGTTTCTCCCCCCAATGGAATCAAAATGAAGCACTGAGAGGGAAATTGGGAGGGAATCATTAGCAGGGTCTTTCCCTTCATTTGTTTTGGTTCTCTGAAGCGCCTCACTGTCCTTCTAAGGTCATGACTTAAATAATATTCCCTCCACCAGGATTTTAATTCCAGAAACAAAGCTTGCCTTTTCTTAGCTCATAGTCTAGTATTAGTTTCCAGTTTTGAACACAGGACCTATTCTTTAATTTTCCTGAGACACTAACCAGTAAGCAGCTGATTAAACCAATTGACATATAACTCAGGGTGATGGAAAAGATTGTTTTAATTTAAGTTCTCTCAGATATTTATGCTAATTACATGAAAGGCTGTTTTGAGGTGAATATAATTTCCTTGGAATCCCATGCTGAATATCTATATATCATTGTTTTCCTTGTGTAATGTCTCCTTGAATGCTGATAAAAAGAAATTCAGGTTGGCTGGAGGACTACTTAGGAAGTCATCCAGAGTAATACAGTATTCATGCCCATTAAAACTTGGCATCAAGAACATGTTAAATGAAAGGTATATAGGATTCTGCAGCTTTTTTGTTCTACGTCTTGCCACTCACTTCCTTCCCTGATATTTCTCCACCTGTCGTTTAATACTACAAAGTAATAAAAAAAAACATGCTCAGTCTGAGGCTGGGCCAGTCACAAACCATAAGTTAACTTTCCACCCTTGCTGTAACCTTAGCAGAGTAAGATCAATTGATTGAAATATAACATGACTGAGGTAGCCAAGTGACAACTTCTGTGACATAATTGGACCTACTCTTGATATATCAAGAACTGACAACCTCCATAAGACTCAAGATAGCGTTGGTCTTAAGAGACCTAGCTCAAAGCAACTGTTAGAACTCTGAGAACCCAGAGAGATGGAGGAAGCCACTAGTGGTGACATTTCTAAAGCCCATTTAAAGGGCTCCACTAGAACCAAGTCGATGTCTCTGGTACTGTACTCAGAGCCCTGATGGTCTCTGCAGCTTCATTTCTACTCTCTCCTTTCTCACTTCATCTACACTGAACTACATACAATTAAAGAAAGTAAAATACTCTCACCTTCTGGGTTTAGCATATGCTGCTGCAGTAGTTTCCCTCCTCTTGCCTTGGTTTCAGTTTACCCAAGGTCAACTGTGGCACGGAAGCAGATGATCCTCCTGATGTGTATTGTCAGATGGTCAAGAGTAGCCTAACACTACATCACAACACCTGCATCACTCACCTCCTTTCATCTTATCACGCGGGCATTTCATCATCTCACATTATCATAAGAAGAAGGGTGAGTACAATACAATAAGCTATTTTGAGAAAGAGACCACATTCATGTAATTTTTAATTTCAGCTATTTAATGATTAGCTATTATTGCTTAATCTCTTGCTGTGCCTAATGTATAAATTAAACCTTATCATAGGTATGTATGTGTAGGAAAAACATAGTACATATAGGGTTCAATGATATCTGCTGTTTCAGGTGTCCACTGAGGGTCTTGGAATATATCCACCTTGGATAAGGGGGAACTACTGCACTTCTAATTTATCAGACTAATTCTTACTCATCAGTATGGATGTCATTTCCTCTAGAAAGCCTTGTATGTTCCCTTGAGTTTAAATTTGGTATTCCTTATACCTTCAACCAAATGCCTTATTTTACCGTATCAGAACAATCACACTGTATTAGGGCTGTCCATTGACTTCTCTGCCTTCCTTGCATGTTCTGCCTTTGTCTGCACCAGACCTGAAGGTTAGGACTCTGTCTTGTTAAATGTTATGTTCTGAGAGACTACCATTGTAAGGCTGTTATGAAGAGTAAATGAAACCACTCATCCATTTAGCCATTATTTACTCACTGGCTACTGTGAGCAAGGAACTCCTCTTGGTGTTTGAAATATAACAAGGAACATACTCGTAAACTTTTACAAACTTTATATCTGCTAAAGTATATTCAGCACAGTGTTTGATATTGTATTTAACACTAATAATGATAAATAATTGATAAATGATATAAATAAATAAATGATAAATAAAATATATCGAGTACTTACTATGTACTACATATTTACTCAAGTGTTTTTTCATGTATTATCACTTACAGTAAATCTTACAATCCTTATGGTAAATCTCTTAGCTACTATTATTATTATCCCTACCTAATGGGTGAGGAAAGTAAAGCACAAACATGTTAAGTAACATGCTCACACAGTTACCTAGTTACAGAACCAGAATTCAAACTCAGACAGTTTGACTCTTGCACTTTGGCTCTTGACTTTTTAATTATATTTAGTTAATACTTAATATCCTATTATTAGTATCATTATCATTATTGTCAGGCACTAAATAAATACATTCTAAATAAAAAGAAGCTGGATTAAGAAACCTTTTCCTAATATGTGCCCAATGCTACTTCATGCTTATATAAAGAAGTTGTGGCATTCTGCATGAATAAGTATTCATTTTTTAAACTAATTTTGGCTCATAGAGCTCCATAGTATTTCATCACATGGATTTAATAAAGTTTTTCTTTTTAAAAAATTTTTTAATATAGTTTATTTATTTTTTAGACAGAGAGAGACAGAGAATGAGTGGAGGAGAGGCAGAAAGAGAGAAGGAGACAGAATCTTAAACAGGCTCCAGGCGTTGAGCTGTCAGCACAGAGCCTGATGTAGGGCTCAAACCCACAAACTCTGAGATCATGACCTGAGCCAAAGTGGGAGGCTAAACTGACTGAGCCACCCAGGGGCCCCACAATAAAGTTTTTCTTACCCCAGAAAAAAAGTACACTTCTAAAGACGAGCCATATTGTCAGAAATTGATGATACAGAAGTAGACACCTCATTTAGATACAACTGCAAATCTCCTGAGCAGTCTCAAGTGGATTTTCTCTACATTTCAAAGAAAAGATTGCAGGATGGGATTACAAGTAGCCTATCTGCTTTCCTTCCCTGCCCTCCCTCATTGGTTGTAATTACTTCAAAACCTTAATCAACCTTAGCAGTTTTAAATTTTTGTATTAACTTTTGTGGATTTTCAGAAGATCATCAAGAATGGTTACAGAAGCAAGAAAATGTTTGTTTTCCTCTCTGCCCTCTTGACCAAGCCACTGAATAATAATTGAGTACCTATGATGAGCATCCTTCACAGTGTTCTGTCTCACTGCACTTAGAGAAGTCTAAGCTATAGTGCTGGCCTTCAAGGGGCTGTTAAGTCTAATTGGGAAGATAAGATGTACACAAGAAACAATGAGGGAGAACATCATACACAGCAGATATGTGTGTTCTCAGTTGTGCAGACTCATCTTGAACTCTGTAGGAATTCAGAAGAGAGGAAGATTCATGAAGGCCACAGAAATGAGGAAAGATATTGGGGAGGAGGTGGGAAACTGAGTGGGAAAGCCACAGAAGCGAGGAAAGATATTGGGGAGGAGGTGGGAAACTGAGTTTTGCAGAGTGAACAGGAGTTGTATAAACATAGAAGAAAGGGGAGATTGTGGCATATGGGGAAAGATTTGGCAATGGAATAAATATTTGTAGGATCATAAACACAGTGGTCTGGCTAGAAGAGAAGAAACATTTTGGAGATTGATGAACAACATGTGTCAATGTAGTGAAGGGTATCCTTGAGTAACAAGAAGATGAATAATAAAATATTTAGAGCTAGATGAGTCCTTGGAGAGTATCTGAATTGGGCAATCCCACTGAGAACAAATGATCTATCCCCCAATTTATTATTGGTTTGCAATACTGGGAAAGTCAAGCTCTCTGAAAGATTACCATTAGTTTATTTTTTTTCCCAACATTTTATTTAAATTCAAATTAGTTAACATATAGTATAGTACTGATTTCAGGAGTAGAATCCAGTGGTTCATCACTTACATATAACACCCTGTGTTCATCACAACAAATGCCTTTCTTAATGCCAGTTACCCATTTAGCCCAACCCCCCATCCACTTACCTTCCAGCAAACCTCGGTTTGTTCTCTATAGTTAAGAGTCTCTTGCTTTCCTCTCTGTTTTTATCTTATTTTTCCTTCCCTTCCCATATGTTCATCTGATTTGTTTCTTAAATCACACATATTAGTGAAATCATATAGTATTTGTCTCTGACTTATTTTGCTTAGTATAATACCCTCTATATAATTTTTCCAAATGACAAAATTTCATTCCTTTTAATGGCTGGGTAATATTCAATGATGTGTGTGTGTGTGTGTGTGTGTGTGTGTGTGTATACATACCACGTCTTCTTCATCCATCAATCCATGGACATTTGGGCTTTTTCCAAAATTTGGTTACTGTTGATAATGTTGCTATAAACATTGGGGTGCATGTTCCCCTTTGAATGTCTGTATCGTTTGGATAAATACCTAGCAGTACAATTGCTAGGTTGTAGGATAGTTCTATTTTTAACTTTTTGAGGAAACTCCACGCTGTTTTCCAGAGTAGATTCCATTATTTTAAAACAGTAGGAGAGGTTTTTAAGTTATAAAGCTAACTGCAACTTGGTCTTCTGATGTTATCTCATCACTAAGTTGTATGATCTTGTTAAAGTTGCTTATCTTAGTGGGGCCTCTGTTTCAATATCTGTAAATAGTAGTTGTTGAGCCATTTCATTTCTTTTTTAATAATATAATTTATTGTCAAATTGGATAACATACAGTGTGTAAAGTGTGCTCTTGGTTTTTGGGATACATTCCCATGGTTCGTTGCTTACATACAACACCCAGTGCTCATCCCAACAAGTGACCTCCTTGATGCCTATTACCCATTTCCCCCTCTCCCGACCCCCATCAACCCTCAGTTTCTTCTCTGTATTTAAGAGTCTTTTATAGTTTGCCTCCCTCCCTCTCTGTTTGTAACTACTTTTTCCCCTTCCCTTTGGTTCCCTTTTTCCCCATGATCTTCTGTTAAGTTTCTCAAGATCCACATATGAGTGAAAGCCTATGATATCTGTCTTTCTCTGACTGACTACTTTCATTCAGCATAATATCTTCCAGTTCCATCCACATTGGTGCATCTGATCTCTAATGATGCTTTGAACTCTAAGATTTGTGACTTCATGATTCCTTTTGCATTTTTGCACTTAAAATGGATGTACTGGGATAGGTTTTCAGTCTAAACTCAGTTAATAGCTTGAATTTCTTGGGGCACCTGGGTGGCTTAGTTGGTTAAGTGGCTGGCTCTTGATTTCAGCTCAGGTCATGATCTCACAGTTCATGAGATCAAGCCCCACACCAGGCTCTGTGCTGACAGCATCAGGCCCACTTGGGATTCTCTCCCCCTCTCTCTCTGACCTTCTTTCCCTGCTTGTGTTCTCTCTCTCAACATAAATACACGTTTAAAAAATAGCTTGAAATTCTCTTAAACTGATTGTTCAAAGTAGCATATTGGATGTGTTATGATTTTGTGTGGTCATGAAAAGTAAAATCATAATATCAAAGATTTTGAGGCTAAAATAAGCCTTGCCAGGCATGGGCTGAAATGGAAAACCATGTTCAGTCAGCTCCTACCTTTACATAAATGGAGTGATGTTGTGATGTTGAATAATATATTCTATTTACTGAATGCTTATTTTGTGCTAAGCATTTGACATGTAATATTTATATATTATCTTCTATTTATTACACAAAGCAGAAGTTTGATGACTTTCCCAAAGTAACTTAACTCATCAGTAGCAATGCTGAGATTCATTTCCAGGGATGTCCACGCACAAACCTCTGCATTTTTCACTAGGAAATGTCTTTTTTCTCGGTGAAGGATTAAGGGGCATACATTGCTAAAAGCTAACACAGGTCCTGGTTCCACATGGAACTGGGAAAATTCAAAGTAGGAAAGATGAAAGAATTAGGTCTTTCAGAAATCATTAGGAGTTTGAATTCCCTTTATATTTAGGCCAGAGAGTCAAATACCATGGCTGGAATTTAAAAGTGACTGAACAATCTTATGACTAATAATAGCATTTGTAGTCATGAGGATTGAGACAAAAACGGAGCAAACAGCAAGCTTTAAGGTCAAACACTCAGCACTAAGGGGTTAGCAAAATATTCTTTTTCCTAAGTTCAAATGCCATGCAAAGCAATGCTGAGGACTGACTGCAATTGTGGCTTACATCATTAAGAAGTCTTCTGAGGAAAAGGGTCATGAATTGTCTGGTCTGACAGAAAGGCTACCTACAACATTTTCTATCCGGGTTTCTATTTTTTCCAAAATTGTTGACAAGGTATGCTGATTGAAATTCTACCTAATAATCTTTCTTTGTGTGGCACATTTTCAAGTATGCATATAAAAATTCCACTGTCAGTATTATTCAATGAATCTAGGTATTATCTTCATAGAGGGAATGATTTTGCATTTTGGTTCTAATCATTCTGATGGAATGTTTGTCTTAGAAGTAATTTTTTCCAGTGCAACTCCCTGGGTGCTTATTCAAGATGCTAGTCTGATGGATGAACTTTTGTTGGCTCAAGGAATTCAGATAAACAGGGTGCTCCCAACCAACATGAGAATTGGGAATTCTCAGAGAAGTCTTTTGCATATGTTCATGTGCCAATTGGTTGCAGTTTATAAATCTACTAACAGAACTATCACCCTACTCTTTACCAGTTACTTCTGGCCCGATAGTTACCAACCGATAGATATGGCAGAGTATGGAAACTGAGATGGGGCACACTAGGCTTTAATTTCTATTCAGAAGGGTACCACAGAGTAAGGAGTTTGCTGAGTACAACTTCTTCCATCTTTCGAAGAAAGGGGTTATACTAGTGTAAGGGTCATTACACTAATAAAGGCAATCTAGGAATTGCCCCTAGAGTGAATACATAAGACCTTTTATATTCTGTCTTAGACTACATGAAATATAGAAAGATAGTACACTGGTTCAGAGAAGCAATCTCTGGGAGTCCCTTAGGCTTTGCAAATTGGTCTAGAGAGTAAACATTTCAAGTCCTCACCCAGTGCCACTTTTTACATTCCCACTGACTAATGACTCAATCAAATTGCTTCTTTCAGGGAACAAAGGAGGACTGCAAAATCAGAATGACTGCCTTTGTTGATTCACTCATTTTTTCAGATCCTAAGAAACAGAATTTTCTTTTTGCTGACCATTTATGCAGCCCTGGCCCCAACAAATGTTTGCTTGTTCTGAAATACATGCAGAAAAAAACGGTTGCATCGGAAGGCTTTCATTTCAGATACTAATTGCTGGAAACATAAATAGCCTCTTGGATCTCAAGAAAACACGGAATAAAGTGGAGAAAAGTTAACAGGACTCATTCTCTCTACTTGGTGTAGATTTTTTCATGGAGAGCCATGAAATGGCATTACAACCTCCCCAGTGGCATAATTACAGTACTTCAGAGTAATTCTTGACTCTCTTCTTGCCTCATCTCCCAATCTAAACCATGGTAAGAACTGTCAGCTCTATCTTTAAATACATCACTAATATATTCACCTCTCACTGTCTCTACTAGTAGTCCAAGCCACTATCATTTCTTGTTTGTTTACTCTTAACAGTCTCTTGAATGTTCCGCCTGAGACCATTCTTTTGTCCTCATCCCACCTGACAACTCATTCTCCACCTGGCAGCTGTATTGATTCAGTAAAATGATAAGTCAGATAATATCACTCCTCTACCCTCAAACCTTCCAATGGCGTTTTGATGCACCTGGAATGAAAAACAAACTCCCTTTAGCCGAAAAAGCCCTTATACGAACCTCCAACTCTATCTTATATACTCAATGATGCTCATTTTCCTATAACCACAATGACTTTTTTGCTATTCCTGTACCTCACCAACCTTATTACTGTCCCCAAGAGCTTTGAATTTATAAATTCCTTTGACCTGGAATATTCTTCTTTCAAAATTTTAAATGATCCAGGTCTGAACCCAAATGTCATTGCCTTAAAGGGCATTCCCTGTGTAAGGAGGTTCCTTCTCCCCCACATCATTCTCTATAGCATTCACCTATTTATTCTTGATGGCATTTGTCATCTGAAAATGTTTTGCTTATTTAATTGTTTTCTTATTTATCATCTGTCTACTAGACTATGTGCTACTTTAAAGAACAAACTTTGTCCTGTTCTTTGTTGTACTCCCAGAGGCTAAAATCATTCCTTAAATATTTGTTGAATGAATGAATGGATTTGTTGAATCCGTGGATGGATGGAGAAATGAATGATGGACAGATGGATGGAAATAGATCCTTGGGACTATGGCCAACAAACATAAAGCGAGCTGCTCACAGGTGGTCAGTAGAATCCAGAAGTGTGTTTAAGTTGTAATAGCCCCAGAACAAAGGTCAGTTCCTCAGCTAGATTCCATTTCATCATTACGTCTGTGGAAACTTTGGGAAGTACTAGATACCTACACCAAGAGCTCCATGAGTCATATGTTTCCTTGAGAATCTGAAAACATTATGAGATTGGCTTTAGAAAGTGCTTCCTTTTAGCCAGCTGGTCTTAATGCTTATACTTTACTTTCATAGTGAAGGGTGCCCATGGGGAAAATAGAATGTTGTGATGTTGAGATGGGTCAAGTTTTAGGAAGTCAAGTAGAGCACTAAGTCAAAAACAGATGGTCTGGATACAAAAAGGAATAGAACTACTTGTATTACAGCCACAATTGTGTGGTGGAGGTCTCTGGTCCACTAGTCATAAATACATGTGTTTTTAGACACGATGAGAGAGAGATATGTCAAGGGCTCTCATTTAAAATGTGAAAGTCTGAATTTGTCATTCAAACACGTCTATGGTTGGACTCCCAGTTGGATGTGTTTTCCATTTGCTAGATTCTAAGTGTTAACCTGGAGAGACGTCCAGACTGCCTTTTCTCCTCCCTCCCATCAAAGACACAAACTCTTGGCATTCTGTTTTTATACAGGAACCAGATTAAGTAAAACAGCATCTCTCCATAAGACAAATCCTCTGGTGGCCAGACTGGAGCAACCTGTCCTCCTGTGGAACTACACACTCTGTATTTGAATAGAACACTGTTAACATTTCTTTTAATTGTATTTTCTCCACAAATCTATTCCAAGAGCCTGTAATACTCTTAAAAGGTAAGCCAAGGAATTATGGTGGCAACTAATTCAAACAATACTACTACTCCTTGAGAGAAGGATTAAACAGGGCCCCTAGGCAGCTGTCTGACAGGGTACTTAGCTCTCTAGAGGTTGCCCAGTACCCAGGATCAACGACTGAAAGAATACTTTAGAGAGAAGGTACTGAAGGTCTTGACTAACTCAGGACCCAAGTAGCCTTGCTGTAAGCGTTTACTGCTTTCTTTCATAAAAACTTGTGGATTCTGTTCCTGAGGGAGCATCTGGCATTTAGCAAGCTCCTGGGATAGAAGAAAAAAAAAAAGAAGAAGAAGAGAAGAAATGTGTCTGTTCTAATTCCATCCTAAAGCTTAAACAGGCTGCACGTGGGGGTGTGAGGAGACTTTGAGTCTTGGAAGGTGGGAGGGATCACTCTTGGTTAAGTTCAATGTATTTCATGATGTTCATTCTGGCCCTATCCTTGCTGTTTGTGTTAACTTGGGCAAGTTAATTGAGTTTCTCTGTTCCTCAGTTTTCGCATCTGCAACATGGGTACAGTAACAAGTAACTCTCAAGGATGTAATCAGAACTCGGAAATAATGTTTGCAAAGCACATGGCAGAGGCCTGGCACAAAACAAGGACTCTATAAATGTTAACTGCTATTATCAGAGTTTTTATTTCTATTTCCTCCCTTGCTCTGGTTGGACAAGCTGTTCTCAGTATTGCTACGAATTTTTTTCTCAACATCTGAGACACAAAGGCATCCCAGAGCCTCTTTTTGGGGTGACTGGTGGTCCCAGTTTGCCTGGTACTGAGAGGTTCCTATGGACACCAGACCTTCAGTGCCCAAACCAGGAGAAAACAGGCAAACTGGGCTGGGCAGTCACTCTACTTTTGGAAAGGTCCCATGCCAGATTGCCAGTTCTGTGAGGTCTTCGTTAGGCTAGGCAATCCTTCAAGAAATAGTCACTTCTGATGGTCTTTGAAATCTACCTTGTTTCTGGAAAATCTTTAGATCTTTTCCCTTACATCATCTCTGCAGACATGGGGCAAAAGACAGTGCTGTGTTTCACATGCCAAGGGAAAGCGGGGTTCTCTAGGCATCTTCAGTGGCTTGTTTTTCAATTCAGGGCTTATAAATCACGGGTCCGGACATCCGGCAGGCTGGGAGGTGGACCATGGAAAGGAATCAGGATAAACTGAAATGACTTCTGCCATTGGCTTGGCCAGTACACCTTGCCAAGAGGTTTTTCCCTCAATTTTAAACAGATCAGTGTTATAAAGGGAAATGTACTCCATATGTTGCTCATGACTTTTCTCTCAATTCACAAAAATGCCATCTTCTTAGAGAGGTAGAGTTTCCAGGAATTGTTTGGAATCTTTTTCCTCAAAGAAAGTACCACTCCAATAGTCACAAATGACTCAGTTTTTCTTCATGGTTCTTGGTGGGGATAGTAAAATCTGATTTTGCTTTCTCCCCCAAATGGCCCTAAGAGCATTCTCTCCAAACCTTTTAAAATCTCTTATTCCAAAGTATAACTTTGTCCCCTTCCAAAGAGTACAGATTTTTCCCTCATGTTCATTTTCAAGTTACCTGAATTTAATAGAGGTCAACAAAAACC
Source organism: Hyaena hyaena (assembly GCF_003009895.1). Taxonomy (NCBI): domain Eukaryota; kingdom Metazoa; phylum Chordata; class Mammalia; order Carnivora; family Hyaenidae; genus Hyaena; species Hyaena hyaena. Next base: position 1,330,271 of record NW_024081037.1, read on the forward strand.
AGACAGGCTCAAGTATTTTTATTAGTGGAAAAAGAAGTCACAAACCAAGAACGTTACTTCTATGTATTGATACCATCAAATATTGTTTTTGTTAAAATTTTTAAAGCCAGCCTTAGTTTAGAGGCATAAATCATTATTAGATAAATAGATATGTAGAAAATATTATCCCTATTTTGCTTATTTTTTCCTCTAAAAATATTCTCACAAAACCAATGAACATAGAATCAGGGGCGGGGGAGGGGAGAGGCAAACCAGAAAACAGACTATTAATTATATAAAACAAACTGACTGGAGGGGTGGCAGGTGGACGAATGGGATAAAGAGGTGATGGGGATTAAGGAGTATACTTGTGATGAGCAGTGGGTGATGTATTGAAGTATTAAGTCACTATATTGTATACCTGAAACTAATATTACACTGTATGTTAACTAACTGGAATTTAAATAAAAACTTGAAAAAAGGAACTATTCTCCTTAGCTTAATCTTAAAGTTCTTTCTAGCCCATGTTCTTTCCATTTACTTTGAAAGTAAAATTTACCTGTTTTTCCATGAGCCCATCAGGACTCTAAGCCCTGATGTGGTTCAGTTTGTCAGTAGTCTGAGGACCAGACAGGCCTGAAATACTTTGCCATTTATCAATAAGGGGCCCCACCCCCACCTCCCCCAGGTATTAGGTCACCTCTATTTGTTTGTCTGGTGAGAACTGGCTTCCTTTTCCAAGACTGGAAGCCAGATTGGTTCATCACCAGAATAGGAACCTGGAACTGACATTGGTTTTGCAGATGTGCAAAAAAATCCCAGGAGTTTTGAAAAAAAGAAAGAAAGGGGAAAGGGTTTTGAGAAGACAAGACAAAGGGTTTTTAGAGGTCTAAAAACAAAACAATTAATCATATGGTGACTATTACACTTGTTTCTATTAAGGTGACTCACTTTCTCTGCATTTTTAGACTAAAATTCCATTCCATTTTTATGCAACTACTGAATGACTATCACAATTCTTTTCTTTGTGTCTTTCTCTTTTATTGTTGTTTCTCAAAGTCAAAAAGAAGAGTTTCAAATTGTCTTCCTAATCCTGAACCAGAAAAGGAAGTGATTTCATGTGTGAGATAATGAAGTGAAAAAGCAGTGTTCAATCACTCAGAGATTTGCAATTAGAAAAAATAAAGTCTAGAAAAGATTCTTAGAATTGTCATAATAAATTGCCTGGGCAAACAAAGTTTCTCAGGATCCTTCCTTCACCATTTCTGATTTGAGGCCAGGTTTGCCTTTTTTAGTACCTAGACAGAATTCCAAAATGGAATGGAATGGAATTTTGGAATTCTATAAGTGAGTCCTTGGAGTGTGGCCAGAAATCATAAAATAAAATACTGTATTTTTTTTCCTACTTCACATTTCCCCAGTTCATCAAAAAATTATGACTCAGCAGCAGAAGTGTCCCGAGTCTTTAACAGTGCAGGCAGCAGGGGCCCTGGACTCATATAGCCAGGATGTTAACTTTAGTACTTTCTATTTGTGTGAATGTGGGCTTAGCATTTCTAATTCACCTATAAAATAAGAATAATTATAATATTAATAATGATAATAATAATATGTTTGCTCAGTACAAGCATTATTAAGTCAGCAGACTGGTTGTTCCTTCCTGACAATAACTACCAAGTGGATTAACCTCTTGGAATGTCAGTGAAAACCTCTTCCTCTATGGTTGCATTTTTTCAATTTTGGCTCGTTCAGTGTGTTTTTTGGAATTTTGTTTATGGGGCACTGGAAACAGCTTAGTTTGACAATGTCCCTTTTATTTGGACATAACTGGCATTTAAAAAATAGTAAAGCCTGTGGTACTTGGAGAATATATGGAAATAACAGAGCTGGTTTATTTTCTATGTACTGTAGCTTTCCATTTGTCACCACTTGCTCCTCCTCCATGGATGCCATATTTCTTGTGGGTCGGGTAAGGAGAGAGAATTGCAAAGTATCTTGGTTGGGGTCTAGGACATAACCCAGATTCATAGATGACAGTGCTTTGCTCCAGGACTCCTTGGTCATCTCTCTCTAGTCTAACATATGACCCAGTATTTCTGGGGTATGACATTTTTAGTGAGTTAAATAGCCAGGCAATCCTCATGCCAGTGAAGGGATCTGAGTGTGTGATTAAAACAAATTTCCTTGAGTATCATTGTAGTTCTCTAATTGGATTTTGATTTTAAAAAATGCTTTTTTTAAAGCTTTGTCTTTGAATACCTTTCAAAAGACATTACAAGAAAAGGCTCATCTTCTGGACAAAAATTACTTTTTAATCACCAGATTATACCCCTGTTGCTATTCAGAACATAAGTGGTGATCACACAGGTCAAATAGAAAGGATATGAGGTCAATTCAATACAGAGAGACACGTGATCACTCTGTGGGTTCTGGTGTCTGACTAAATAGTTCATATCATGCTTTATGACTTTTTGTTAAAAATTGAAGTAGATTAATTCCTGAAATTGAGGATTACATAAAAAACAGTTCTAAGACATTGATTTGCTTCAATTTAGCTCAACAAATATTTATTGAGCATCTATTATAAGCTACAAAGTGACAAGGTCTTAAAATTCAGCAATGTCCCCTGTCCTGATGGAGCTTACAGTCTAATATAAAATAAAGATGCTAAACAAGTCAATTTCTAGTAAGATAAGGGAGTAGATAAGAACTATTGGAGGGTAGAGCATAGGAATTCACTCAGCATAGAGCAGAGATTCTTAAACTGTCACATACATATGAATCTCCTTGCAATTATTAGAGATTTGTTTTCTGGGCCTTGGTCATTCTGATGTAGCGGTCCATGGGCCACACTTTGGGAACACTGGCAAAGTGGCTCAGGAAAAGCTGCCTTGAGAACTGAAGCTCAACTAAGACCCAAAGGATGAAAAAGAGTGGTCTCAAACTGGTGATTGGAGAAGAGCTATCTAGTCAAACAGGAGCAAAAACAAATGTGTTAGAGATGGGGAAGAGGGACACAGAATGATGGGCTTCCTTCCTGGAGGACCCTAAACCCAGTGTGCCCAGTTCCATTGCTTCCAGGTGTTAGTCTGAGGGAAATAACATTTTTGTAGGGTTGCCTTCTTAGGTGAGCACTTGGAAAGCAAGGCCTAGATTTTCAGGCAATACTTTCTAACACCAAAATGGAAAAGAAAGAAAGAAAGAAAGAAAGAAAGAAAGAAAGAAAGAACAAAAGAAAAAAAAGAAAAGAGGGAGAAAGGGAAGGAAAGTATGCACCCCAGGTCTAATTTCACCCTCAGACATTCCCACCACTGGAAGTGGAGTGGTTGGAAATGCCTTCATAAGCAGAATTTGGTGGTATAATTAGAAAATTATCTCTTCCTAGAACATTCTGTGAAATTCTGCCGTGAGGTGTCAACAGGTCTTTGTGGGGCTCTCTCCAGCAGAGATCGACTGACATGTAAAATATAGCAGAGTTCCAAAAAAGCCACTGTAAAATCACAAGTATGTAGAAGGAGTTTGGTGTGTTTGCCAATATGGTTTTTCCAAAAAAGAAAAATTCTGCAGAGATCAAAGAAGGGTGGAAGTAGTGGGTTCTAGCCTCAAGAGGAAGGTTTTATCATCAGAATAATTCAGGCTGGTGAGTTTCTGGCAAGGTAAGTCTTTGGGCCAAGAGAGAGAAGTGAATATCCTAAGTTTCTGATGTGAGGCAAGAGGAATGGAGACCCAGTGATGAAGGAGAAATGAGGAATTAGGCATAGCCACTTATCCTGAGTTATGTCCCTGACCACAGACTGTCTTGAGGCCTCTGGCGTCTTTTTCAGTTTCCAATTCTAGAACAGAACTTGCTCAGTGCTTCCTCAGATGCCTTCTCACCACATATCACCAGCAACCATATCTATGAGAAGAATGTTGGGGATGCTATATGGGCAGCACAGAGAATACTCCAGGATTTCTCTTAATCTTCCTTGCCCCCCTTTATATAAATGGAGGGGGAAATTGGGAGGCTAATCCAAGGAGAAAGGAAGTCAAAAGTGGTAGTCCCAGGAATGTGTGCTAAAGCGTGAAGGCTGAAAAGTGGATTTTGGAGTTCACAGATGGGAGAGCAGCTCTGGAGTGAGACCCTTAGGGTTGCAATCCTGACTGCATCTCTTACCAGCTATGTGATTTGTGGAGACAGCCTAACCTCTCTGTGCTTCAGTTTCTATATCTACAATACATGCAATAGTATCCACCTTACAGGGTTATTGGGAAGATTAAGTGAATGAATGTAAAGCTATTAGAGCAGTATCTGCATATAGTGAGTGCTTAATAGATGCTTACTATAATTTTATTAAACATATATACATTGATGTAGATTAGCAGGCATTTAATTTAATTATGTTTTTATTTATTTTATATTTTTCTTTCTTTCTCTCTATTTTAGAGAGAGAGAGAGAGCGTAAGCAGGAAACAGGGGCAGAGAGAGAGAAAGAGAGAATCTTAAGCAGGCTCCACATTGAGTGTAGACCCTGACATGGGGCTCAATCCAATGACCCTCGGATCATAACCTAAGCTGAAATCAAGAGTCAGATGCTAAGCTGACTGAGCCACCCAGATGCCCCTATTTTATATTTTTCTTACTTGATGGCACTTTCTCCAAATTTATCTCTCAGAATAGTACCCTAAGTTAGTCAGGGCCTGGGCTGCATCATGTAGATCAGAGTCTGACTTTCCTACACCCGTGTCTAATGCATCAGGACCAAAATAAAATGGAAGCAAGGGATAGTGCAGTGACTTCTTCCTGAACACACACGCAAGGCTTGTCGGGGAGGCAGTTATGCACTTGCCCTCCATAAGAAATAATAGGTCATTACAGGATGGATAAGGAGGATAATGTTCAGCTCACTGAAGTTTTGAAGGTTTTTCGTTTGACCTGTAATATGAAGAGGAAGATGTTCCTCTGTTGCATGTGAAATTGAACTAATACTTGAGGGCTTGAGGGCTTGGTTACTCCGTCCAGACTGGTGTTTTGTAACCCTTCTCCACAGACCAGCACAGCTCTACCCCTTCGTGTCAGCAATGGTGTGAGCAGAGGGTTCGTGTGTGTGTATATGTGTGTGTGTGTGAATTTTCATAATGATCATGTTTCCTTTTTACACATGGTCTGTTAGAAAGATCTGGGCCCAATAGGTGGCCCACCTCTCACAGCTGTACAGCCTGTCATGATGCACATTCAGTGTACCTTCTTTCTTCATACTCTGTTTTACTCTTCTACCTTTAGTTCCTCTTTGACCCATCTTCACATATCTGTAATCTATGTATTCTTACTACATTGTCTACATCATTATAAGCTGACCCAAAGAACAAGGAAAATCAAACATTTAAAAACCACATATTCTGTCAAGATGATGTGGTTTTTCCATACGATGGAATACTACATGGCAATGAGAAAGAATGAAATTTGGCCATTTGTAGCAACGTGGATAGAACTCGAGGGTGTTGTGCTGAGCGAAATAAGTCAGGCAGAGAAAGACAGATACCATATATTTTCACTTATAAGTGGAACAGGAGAAACTTAACAGGGGACCATGGAGGAGGAGAAGGGGAAAAAATAGATGGGGGGAGGGAGGCAAACCATGACTCTTGAATACTGAGAACAAACTGAGGGCTTATAGGGATGGGAGAGAGGGGAAGGGGAGTGATGGACATGGAATAGGGCACTTGTGGGGATGAGTACTGGATGTTATATGGAAACCAACTTGACAATAAACTATGAAAAGAAGAAAAAATAAAATAAAATAAAAACCACATATTCTGTAAATCAATCCAAGGCATTGATCACTCAGTGAGATTGGTACAGATCCAGGCAACTCCCTTACATACATTTCATTCTCTTTCTTGACACTTTATTTTTTTCCTATTATTTATTTATTTATATATTTTTTCCTATAATTATGTTTTCTTACTTCAATTAATTTTTTCAAATTTAGATTCAAGTTAGTGTAATAATGGTTTCAGGATTAAAATTTAATGATTCATCACTTACATATAACATGCAGTGTTCATCATCACAACAAGTGCCCTTCTTAATGCCCATCACTCCATTTAGCCCATCCCTCCTTCCCATCTCGCCTTCAGCTACCCTTAGTTTGTTCTCTATAGTTAAGAATATCTTATCATTTGCCTATATATGAGAATGTCCCTTTTGCAGTGCTTCCACGAAAGCCCAGATGTTACTCATGAATAGCCAAGTTTATATACCTTTCATAAGTAGTCACTGAATCTACTATTGCAGACATGTAAAGGTCAGGTCTGAGTTAATTTAGAAATGACATGAAAATATGAACATTTAGGTGACTGAACTGATGTAACTTGTGTTCTATTGAGAAGGCTACTGACAAGCTCCAAACTGAACTGTCCTAACCAGCCAAGGGGTCAGAACTGTTCAAGATCAAACAGAAAGGTCATTTGGTAAGAACACAAGGCCATCAGTCTGAAAATATGCTTAGCGTTTTGTAATCCTAATTCTGGAATTCTTCCCAGAGTTCAGCAATTTTTCCTCTATATTTCCTTGGGAGAATAATCATATCAAGTATGGTTGAGCACCTTATGTTTTAGAAAACGACCCTGAACTTGCAACTCTCATTAGCTGGGTTCTAACTAAGGAGAAACAAAAAAGAAGAAGAAAGAGAAGGAGAAGGAAGAGAAGAAGGAGAAGGAGAAGGAAGAGAAGAAGGAGAAGGAGAAGGAAGAGAAGAAGGAGAAGAAGGAGAAGAAGAAGAAGGAAGAAGAAGAAGAAGAAGGAAGAAGAAGAAGAAGAAGGAAGAAGAAGAAGAAGGAGGAGGAGGAGGAGGAGGAAGAGGAAGAAGAAGAAGAAGAAGAAGAAGAAGAAGAAGAGAGGAAACCACTTGGGAAACAAAGCTAGTTTTCACTGAGAAAAATTTCCTTGTTCTAAATAAGATTATGCCAGGAAAATAGAAGACCTGAACTGGAGATTAACATCTTTTCTGATGTTTCTGTCAAGAGTTCATGCTGTCCATGTTTTTCCAGTTTGCAACTGCAAACACAAATGTCTGTGGGTTTCATTTTGGGGGGGGGGTTATAGAGAGGACAAACTAGGTTGCCCTTTGCTCTTCTGCAGTATGTATATAGCCTACATATTTTTCCTGATCTAACAATAATTTACTTACCTGTCAGTTCACTGTAGTTATTATTAAGAACCACAAAATTTGGACTTTTTCCTAAAATGACTAAGATGTTTGTAAAAATATAGAAAGAGATACAAAAACATAATGTGTACTGTAAAAAGATATATTGACATTTTGAAACAAGTATTTAGTTATCATAATGTTTGTTCTATACTGGAAAGATATCAAAATTGGGTAAAGTGAATAAATAAAAATTATTCATCTTTTACTTTGTTTATTATGCCCCTAAAAGGATTATATCTGAGGGAGGAGTTTATTCACCCATGCAAATAAGAATGAAGTCCCCCCTACTTCTTTAAAAAAAGTGAACTTTTGACTTCTTCCAGTTTTGAAACATAAACCATGTTCTTTATGTGCAGACTGTTTTATAAATCAAATGTTCTGTCTTGTATTATAGTTTTCTCAACCCCCACTGTGATAGATCTCTCTCTTGGGAACTTAAAAAAATGCTGTCGCATGAGCTTTTCCCAGCATGCAAATAATTCAAACACAAGGAAAGGGAGAGAAATAAATAAAATAAAGTGGTGTGTACCCTTCTTCTGGACTTTCATACTATATTTACATTAAGGAGCAAGCATCATGCAAATTCTAATACAGAAAAAAATATAAAGAACTCTATTTACTACTGAGAAGAGTTCCCAAAGGTGTAAATCAGTAGTTGGGAATTCAGAACATAGATTGCCTATAGAAATGATGGAGGTTGGGCTCCAATCTGGTTCTCAGAGGCACACTTAATTCACAACAGAGGCTCCATAAATTTGTTAAGTGAATACATAAACTCTCACAGTGAGTTACTACATTAGAGCTAACTGAGTATTATAATGGGAAATGAGGTTTGGGAATCAAATAACTCTATCATTAGCTTATTTTGTGGGGGCCAGGAGCAGAATAATATATAAAATTGTCATATGTTTCCTAGGTATAGGGTCATGCCTGCAAATCTGAAAGAGAACCCCCGACATGGCTTGCTGGGCAACTTTCCCACCATTTAATATCTTCTTTCCCAAACTCCTGATGTCTAGTACCTACCATCTTGCTCTCCTAAGTTGCCTCCTGGGTACCTTGCCTCAGACCGTCATGGATACCTATTTATGGTATCCATGTTCAAAACTGCCTGGCTCAGTCTTTCTTCTCTCAAGTCAATCAAAACTCCTGCTCTATCAGTGGAGGGGCCCTCTGACTGTAAGTGGAGGGAAGTCCCTTCACACTCCTAGAAGTGTACGTAAGTAATTTACAAGATTCAGGAGGGCAGTGCAGAAGTGTAATAATGTAATGTAAAATGACCCAGGCTGTTCATAGTCTGGAGAGTCTGGAAAGAGTGGAAGTTATCTGACTGGAAGGAAGAAGTGAATGTTTCGGTCAGAGCTGCTTGGAACCCGAAGAGCAGAAGCAGCTGCCCTACATATTCAGCATTGTTATTAACTACTATCTTTGCATTTCCCCCACCTTTGGATATATGATATATAAACCTTGTCAGGTTGTAAATTCCCTGAGTGTAAAGAAACCCTATGTGTAGTACTTGTTCAGCTTCCCCTTCAAAGTGTAAAGGCATTCAACAGAGTCTCTTTGAGATGAACTGGGTTTTGGGTTATCTGGTGAGATGCATTTAATTGCCTTGGCAATGTCTAAAAAGTGAGAAAAACCCACCATGCTTGAAGTACAATCTTTATTTCATAATTATTTACGTATATGTCACCTAATTATTTAACATAATTATTTATGTAAAAAAGATAGCTTTTTACTAATATTATGAATTCTAATTTTGAGAGATATAAAATTCTGGCATATCATAGAAGGAGCTATTTTAGTTATGTTTCTTTGTGTTAAAAAAGATTTAATGAAGATAACTTTCTCTTCAAACTTTTGACAATCAAGTGTTTAATCTTCAAAAGAATTATAGGGGAGGGGTGGCTGGGTAGCTCAGTGGGTTAAGCAGTCAACTTTTGATTTTGGCTCAGGTCACAATCTCACAGTTCATGGGACCAAGCCTCGCGTCTAGCCCTGTGCTGACAGCAGCAGTCTTCTTGAGATTCTCTCTCCTTCTCTCTCTGCTTCGCCCCCTCATATACACACGTGTGTGCTCTCTCTCTGAAAATAAATAAACATTAAAACAAAATGCCCTTTTAAAAATAAATTTAAAAATCAAAGGGGAGACTTGAAATGGTTATAATACAAATTTTGTGAAGAATTTATTTATAAGTTTTAAATAATTGGAGAAATCTGAGTTATCTGGGAATGAAGGCTGAGAATCACTTGTGAGTAATATCAACAGAATGATCACTAAAAAGGAATTTCAGCCCTTTCTGTGTTTCCCTTAATTTTGCACCGTGCAGGCAAAGACATGTACAAGGTTCCCTTCTACTCTTGCAGTTGAAAGTTTAGGTACCTGCTACAAAATTATTATTAGGTTCTGCTAATAACACCCATATTCCTGACTTGTAATAGACTTTTTTAATGAAAAAACAATGTGACACAGGCATGTATTTCTGACTCATTGCTTAGAAAGTGCAATACAGTCCATGAAATAATGGAGGTGGAATGAAGAAAAATGAAGCTTTTTCTCTCAATTAGGACTACCCCTCATGGTCTCCATCCAATGACATTTGCATAAAATTTCCCTGCCTCAGCCTTTGACATCTTTCTTGTTAGGTGGTAGAGTGTAGAGATTAAAAGCATGACCTTTAGAGCCAGGTTTCCTGGGCTGTTATCCTGGTTCTGCTATTTATAATCTGTGTGTCTTCCCTCAGTTTTGTCTGTGCAAAATGGGAAAGAGTATGTATCTCATAACTCATGATACTTAGCGAGTTAGTACAAACATCTTTCCTTGGATCTTTAAAGTTTAATCTAAACAGAGTAGCCAGAGTGAGTCTTTTAAAACATGATTCAGATCCTATCTCACTTCTATTCAACACTCCCACAGAAATCCCATCTCTGCTAGTGTGTAAAAGCCCAAAGTCCTGATGATTGGTTTTTAAGCATCTTCTTGGACCTTCCTGGCTTCAGCTTCTACCATTCTTCCCTTGGATACTAAACTCTAGTCTCACTGGCTTTCTTGCTGTTCTTCAAACACACCAAGCAAATGTTCAGGGCATTGGTTCTTGCTGTTCCCTCTGCTTGAAACACTCTTCCTAGAAGTATTCATAGCTTCTTGACTTATTTCCTTTAGATCTTTCCTCAAATCTGACCCTTGCAGTGAGGTCTTCCTTGACTATGTCTATAAAAAAGCAATTTCAGGTTCTGGTTTCTGAGTTCATTTCCTCCAGACACACTGAGTCTACAGTTATATATGGAACAATCTTCTCTTAAAAAACCTAAAGCAGGCTGAGTGACAACTACATCTTGGGCAAATGATAAGAAACCACATCAAAGCAGGTAGAACAGTTTGGGACACAATCTTGCCATAAAACCCATTCCCACCATAGTGACCCAAAACTGAGAGGGAATGGAAAGCCTGGAGCTCCTCCCTGAGGAGTAAAGGGTTTAAACTCCACATTGGGTACCCCAACTTTTAAGACATGCATTTGAGAGCTGAGTCCCCAAAATATCTAATTTTACTTTATTTTGTTTTATTTTATTATTTTATTTTTACTTAATTTTATTATCATTTTAATTCTAGCATTATGAACATAGAGTGTTATATTAGGTGTACAATATAGTGATTCAGTAATTCTTATACATTTCTCAATGCTCATTATGATAAGTGTACTTTTAATCCCCTTCACCTATTTTACCCCAAAACATTTAATTTTGAAAAACAATGGGGTAGATGTGCCAAGACCTACAAAGTGTTAGCAATCTGGAAGACAGGTCTTAAAGGGCGCTGTGTGCTCAGACTCACCTGACCCCAAAAATAGCAAATTGCACCCAGAGATAAAGTGAAGGTGGCTCACCTGCTTATGATTAAAGCCTTGGCCTGACCGGCAGCCATCTATTTAATATACACATCTAGAAGCCTGCTGGAATATTCTGTCAAGATAGAGACTGGTTGGTGGGCACCATGTTTTCATTTCCCTTTGCCACACTCCAAATTACCAGTATCTCTTGGAAGAGAGCCTTTACATGTGTGTGGTATACTGATTTTTGCAATTGCTGCCCAGTGGATGCCTCTTGATTTCTTAGCTCTGGAGGCCAGGAGAGCTTGTGATCCTGGTCATGTGGAACTGTCATAATCTGTGTCACCCAGAAAGGAGCTCATAACCCAGTTTGGTATGCTGAGTTTTGTGACTGCTGCCAGGGGACACTTCTATATTGCCTGGCTCTGGGGGCCAGTGGGGCTTATGCTCATGTGCCCCACAGGACTATAACCAATGGAGGAAGAGTTCTTAAACAGTTATTACCCTTCTAGGGCACAGCAGGAGGCAACAGGTCTGGGACCTTAGTCTTTCTGTGCAGGAGGCCTATTAGCTAATTATAATGACTGTGGCCTGAGGGCCAGTCTCCTAATTAAACACACACAGAGGGGCTGACTGCAGTCCTTACCAAAGACCTTGGAGGGTGAGTGATAGCTTAGTGCTCACTCTCTACCATGCTCCAAAGCACCACTGTCTCCTGGAGGGAGCTTTACATGCATCTGGTACCTGTTTTTTTTTTTTTTTTTTTTTTTTTTTGTGGCTGATACCTAGAGGATGCCCCTTAATCACATGGTTCTGGTGACCAGAGGGCTTGTGTTCCTAGGTCCCAAAAGACTGTGGCAATCAGAGGGACTCTTCTTGGCAGGGCAGAGTGCCACCTCCAGGGCACTGCACAGATCGTGGACTGATGCACACCTTCCAGTCTTTCTGTGAAGGAGGTGACTTTGTCTTGGGGCTTTGGACTGAGAGGCAGGCTTCAGATGTGGCACACATTTAGTAGAGCTACTTTTAAGAAATGTAGGCTGTGTTGGGGCGCCTGGGTGGCTTAGTTGGTTAAGCGTCATGACTTTTGCTTAGGTCATGATCTCGCGGTTTGTGGGTTAGAGCCCCGAGTCGGGCTCTGTGCTGACTGCCAGCTCAGAGCATGGAGCCTGTTTCCGAGTCTGTGACTCCCTCTCTCTCTGACCCTCCCCTGCTCACGCTGTCTCCCTCTCTCTCTCCTAGAAATAAATAAAACATTTAAAAAAAAATTAAAAAAAAAAAAAAAGAAATGTAGGCTGTGTGGGGCACCTGGGTGGCTCAGTCGGTTAAGCATCCAACTTCAGCTCAGGTCATGATCTCACGGTTCATGGGTTTGAGCCCCATGTCGGGCTCTGTGCTGACAGCTAGCTCAGAGCCTGGATGGAGCCTGTTTCAGTTTCTGTGCCTCCCTCGCTCTCTGACCCTCCCCTTCTCACTCTGCCTCTCTCTCTCTCAAAAATAAATAAATTTTAAAAAATAATAAAAAAAAAGAAATGTAGGCTGTGGATGCCACCTTGACACTCTCCCTCTGCTTTGCTCTAGCTCTCCAGTATCTCCTATAAAGGAGCCTTTACACTCACCTAGACTCCCAATATTTGTGGCTATTGCCCACAGAACACCTCCAGATTGTCTGGCTCTGGTGGCCAGCAGGGCTTATGCTTGCAGCCACTTATAACTGTATATATTTGCATACTTTAAAGTTGCTTCCAGGTCTGGCTTCCAGTCAGCCTGAACCTAGGTGCTGAGACCTTCACCTTTAAGACCTTTAAGGTTGTGGCACATTCTCAACCACTAGCAACTATTAAAAATATATTAGGTTGCTTAAACAAGTACAAAGGTTTGAGAAATGACCAAGGGCTGGAGCAGGGCTGAATGAAAGGTTCATCTCCTACATGAAGTCACTCCTTCAAGACTGGGAGAAGTCACTGTTTCATCTACTGTATAAAAAACACAACAGAGCAGTAAGCACAATGAAGAAACAGGAATATGTTCCAAGTGAAATAACAAGATAAAACTTCAGAAAGAAATCTTAATGAAATGGAGATAAGTAGTTTATCCAATAAAGAATTTAAACTAATGGGCACAAAGATGAACACAGAACTGGGGAAAAGAATGGATGAGTATGGTAAGAACTTCAACAAAGAGCTGGAAGACATAAGAAAATACCAAACAGAAGTCACAGAATGAAAGAACACAATAACTGAATTGAAAATTACGCTAGAGGGGTTAAACTGCAGCTTAGGCAAAACAAAAGAAAAATTAGTGAACTGAAAGACAGGGCAGTAGAACTTAATTAGAGCAGCAAAGAGAAAAAAAAGTAAAGATATATTAAGGGAGTTATGGGATAGCATAAAATAGACTGACATTGGCATTATAGGACTCTCAGAAGGAGAAGAGAGAGGAGTAGGAATCTTGTTTGAAAAAATAATGGCTGAAACTGTCTAACTTGGGGAAGGAAATAGACATCCAGATCCAGAAATCCTGTTAGTGTTTCACACCAAGGAGACCCACACCAAGAGACATTATAATTAAAACGTCAAAAGTTAAAGAAAAGGAGGGAAACTTAAAAGCAGCAAGAAAATAAACTTGTTACATACAACAGAATTCCCAGAAGATGATCAGCATTTATTTGGCAGAAACTTTGTAGGCTTCAAAGGGGTGGTACAATATGTTCAAAGTGCTAGAAGAAAAAACTTCCAACCAACAATATGCTACCTGGCAAAGTTTACATTCAGAATTACAGGAAAGAGACTTTTCCAGACAAACAAAAGCTAAAGGAGTTTATCACCACTAAACTGGCCTTACAAGAAATATGATAGGAGAGAGCGCTAATTGGTAAGAAGAATACATATGAAAGAGTAAATCTCACTGAAAAAGTGAATATACTTAAAAGTAAAATTACTTATGAAACTAGTGTGAAGGTTAAAAGACAAAAATAGTAAAAATTACTATGACTATAATAATTAATTTAAAAATGCACAAGATAAAAAGATGTCAATGTGACAACATAAACATAAAACATGAGGTGGGGAGTGTAAAAATACTGAATCACAGAATGGGATCAAACTTATGTGGTTATCAACTTAAAATAGATTTTTATAAGCTTATATATATAAGTTGTTATATATAAGCTTCATGATAACCATAAAGTGGAAACCTGGGGCGCCTGAGTGGCTCAGTCGGTTAAGCATCTGACTTCGGCTCAGGTCATGATCTCACAGTTTGTGGATTCGAGCCCCGCGTCGGGCTCTGTGCTGACTGCCAGCTCAGAGCCTGGAGCCTGTCTTCAGATTCTGTATCTCCCTCTCTCTCTGACCCTCCCCTGATCACACTATCTCTATCTCTATCTCTATCTCTCTCTCAAAAATAAATAAAACATTTAAAAAATTTAAAAAAAGAAAAAAGAAAACCTATAGCAAACGCATAGAAAAGAAAGAGAAAGGAATACAAATTATCAAACCACAAAGTAAAAAAAGCAAAAGAAGAAAGGAATAGTAGAATTGCAAAAACAGCCAGGAAATAATTAACAAAATGGCAGTAAGCACATACCTATCAATAATTACTTTTTTTTTAATTTTTTTTTTTTTATTTCTAGGAGATAGAGAGACAACGTGAGCAGGGGAGGGTCAGAGAAAGAGGGAGATACAGACTCTGAAACAGGCTCCAGGACCGAGCTGGCAGTCAGCACAGACTCCGAAGCGGGGCTCGAACCCACGAACCGCGAGATCATGACCTAAGCGAAAGTCGGATGCTTAACCGACTAAGTCATCCAGGCGCCCCATATCAATAATTACTTTTAACGTCAATGGAATAAATCCTCTAATCACAAGACATACAGTAGATGAGTGGGTTAAAAAAACCGAGACCCATCTAAATGCTGCCCAGAAGAAACACACTTTAGATGTAAGGACATGCACAGACTGAAAGTGAATGGATGGAAAAAGATATTCCATGCAAATGAAACAAAAATAAAGCTGGAGACAAAATAGACTTTAGGACAAAGACTGTATGTATAATAGACAAAGAGGGACTTTACATAATGATAAGGGGGTCAATCCAAGAAAAGGATATAACATTTTTAAGTTTTTATACACCAAATATAGAATCACCTAAATATACAAAGCAAATATTAACAGACATGAACGGAAAATATTCAGAAATACAATATTAGTAGTGGACTTCAATATCCCATTCATATCAATAGATCAAACACACAGAAAATTAATAAGGAAACATCATCCTTAAATGCCATGTTAGACCAGATGCACTTAACATATATTTACAGAACATTCCATCCCAAAGCAACAGAATACACATCTTCTCAAGTGCACAAGGAACATTTTCCAAGATAGGTCATATGTTAGGTCACAAAATTAAGTCTCAATAAATTTAAGAGGGCTGAAATAATACTAAGCATCTTTCCAAACACAGTGACATGAAACTAGAAATTAATTACATGAAGAAAACTGGAAAGTTCACAAATATGTGGAGATTAAGTAACACGCTAAGAATAACCAATGGGTCAAAGACGAAATCAAAAGCAAAATCGGAAAATACCTTGAGACAAACAGAAGCAAAAATGTAACATACCAAAACTTATGTGATGTAACAAAAGCAGTTTTAAGAGGGAAGTTCACAGTGATAAATGCCTACCTCAAGAAATAAAAGAAATCTCAAACTATCAAACTTTATACCTCAAGGAGCTAGAAAAAGAACAAAGCCCAAGGTTGGAAGGAAGGAAATAAAGATTAGAGCAGAAATAAATGAAATAAAAAGCAGTAGAAAAGATCAATAAAACTAAGAGCTGTTTCTCTGAAAAAAAAAAATAGATACAACTGGTAAATTTTTAGCTAGACTCATCGAGAAAAATAGAGGACTCAAATAAAATCAGAAACAAGATGGGAGATGTTACAACTGATACCCCCAAAATACAAAGGACCATGAGACTACTATAAACATTTATATGCCAACACATTGGACAGCCTAGAAGAAATGGATAAATTTCTAGAAACATACAACCTACCAAGACTGAATCACGATGAACAGAAAATCTGAACTAGCAGGGAGACTGAATCAGTAATCAAAAACCTCCCAATAAACAAATGTACAAGACTAGAACCAGATAGCTTCAAAGGTGAATTCTACCAAACACTCAATGAATTAATACCATTCCTTTTTAATGTCTTCCAAAGAATAGAACGAAGTGGGGTGGGGACTCTTCCAAACACATTTTATGAAGCTAGCATTATCTTGATACCAAAATCAGACACAGATGCCACACACACACACACACACACACACACACACACAGAAATTACAAGCCAATATGTCTGATGAACATATATGCAAAAACCCTCAACAAAATATTGCAACCCAAATTTCACCAATATATTAAAAGGATCATAAACCATGATCAAGTAAAATTTATTCCAGCGATGAAAGGATGGTTGAACATCTATAAATGAGTAAATGTGTTATACCATATTAATGAAATTAAGGATAAAATCATGTGATTATCTCAATAGGTGCAGAAAAAAGCATTTGACAACATTCCCTGTCCATTTATGATAAAAGCCATCAACAAAGAGGGTATAGAGGGAATGTACCTCAACATAATAAATATATGACAAGCCTAGAGTTAGCATGGCACTCAATGATGAAAAGTTCAAAGCTTTTCCTCTAAAATTCAGAACAAGACAAGGATGTCCACTCACATCACTTTTATTTAACATAGTATGGAAAGTCCTAGCCAGAGCAATTAAACAAGAAAAAGAAATAAAAGTCATCCAAATTGGAAAGAAAGTAGTAAAACTGTCACTATTTGCAGATGACATATTACATATAGAAAACCCTAAAGACTCCACCAAAAAACTATTAGAACTAATAAATAAATTCAGTACAGTTGCAAAATACAAAATCTATACACAAAATTTTGTTGTGTTTCTTTATGTTAGTAACAAACTATCAGAAAAAGAACTTAATAAAGCAATCCCATTTATATCTACATCAAAAAGAATAAAAGACCTGGGAATAAATTTAACCAAGGATGTGAAAGATCTGTATATTGAAAACTACAATATTTAACATTGAAAGAAATTGAAGAAGACACAAATGAGAAGATATCCTGTGTTCATGGATTAGAAGAATTAACACTGTCAAAATATCTGTACTACCAAAGCAATCTAGAGTTAGAGTTTCAATGCAATGCTTATCAAAATTCCAACGGTATTTTTCATGGAAATCAAACAAACAATCCTAAAATTTGTGTGGAATCATGAAAGATCCTAAACAATCAAAGCAAACTTTAGAGAGAAGAACAAAGCTGAGGCATCTCACTCTGATTTCAAACTATATTAACAAAGCTAGTAGTTAAGGCAGTATGGTATTGGTATAAAAATAGACATATAGATTAATGGAATAGAATGGAAAGACCAGAAATGAACCCACACATATTTTGTCAATTAATTTATGGGAAAAAAAAAGCAAACATACACAATAGGGACAAGACAGTCTCTTCATTAAATGGTGTTGGGAAAATTGGACCATTACCTTACCCCATACACAAAAATTAAAAACTTGAACATAAGACGTGAAACCATAAAACTTCTAGAAGAAAACATAGGGAGTAAGTTCCTTGACACAGATCTTGATAATGATTTTTTAAATTTCATCCAAAATGCAAAAGGAACGAAAACAAAAACTAACAAGTGGGACATCAACCTAAAAAGCTTCTTTCTGCATAGCAAAGGAAACCATCAACAAAATGAAAAGGCAACCTACTGAACAGGAGAAAATATTTGCAAATCATATATCTGATAAGGGGCTAATATCCAGAATATATTTTAAAAACTCCTATAAATTAATACAATCTGATTTAAAAATGGGCAGAAGATCTGAATAAACATTTTCCTAAGACATATAAATGGCCAACAAGTACATGAAAAGATACTCAACATCATTAATCTTCAGAGAAATGCAAATCAAAACCACAACACAATATCATCTCATACCTGTTAGAATGGCTATAATTGCAAAGGCAAGAAATAACAAGTGTTGGTGAAGATGTGGAGAAAAGGGAATTTTTGCATTGTTGATGGCAATGTAAATATATGCAGATGTATATATGTATGTGTGTAAAAAGGACTGAAATCTTGCCATTTGTGACAACACAATTGGACCTTGAGGGCATTATGCTAAGTGAAATAAATCAGAGAAAGACAAATACCATATTATCTTTCTTACATGTGGAATCCAAAAACCAAACAAAAACTGAGCTCGCAGATACAGAGAACAGACTGGTTTGTAAGAGGTGAGGGGTGGGAGAAATCGGTGAATTTCTTCAGTTTAAATAAACCGAATAAAAAAAGGTTTTAACTAGTAAAAAAATATCCCCAAAAGAGCACCTAACCAAGTTTAGGGATCTTGGGATATGTGCCCATTGTTAGCTCCTTTCCCATAACTACCCAACAAATTAATTAAAAAAGAAAAGATAAAGCAATTCCACCTGGCGACGCTTGTTTCCTTTCTCCATGGCATTTTATACAATCTGATATGTTATGCATCTACTTGCTTTCTTATTATCTGCCTCCCCACTAGAAAGCAAGCTTCATCAAGGCGAGAGCTTCCTTTTTCTTTCACCGCTGAATCCCCAGCATCCTTACACATAGGAAGTAGTACTGAGTGAGCATGTGTTGAATGAATGAATGCATGAATGAATACACTCAGAATAGTATCTGCCACACCTGATGTTGCCTGTTGTCATCATCATCTTTATTACTATCTCACATGAATTGCAATCTCCCCTGGATTTTCTCTGGAATGTTAGTTGCCAAAAAAAAATCTTGGTTCAATTGGAAATGACAACTGATCGTTATATTCTCTTTGGGCACTAGTCATTCCTTAGCTACAGTTATATAGACAAGTAGAAACTATGTGGATTTTGTGCCTTGTATATTATGACCTGTCAACAATGTTTTTAATATGGTCAAGGCCTGGCTTATGCAAGATGGGAGCAGATTAAGTTTGGCATATTTCATCTCTGCTTTCTGAACTTTTCTCTCTTTTCTGAGTTTTCTGTCACTTAGGTCAAACCTTATTTCTCCCATCCTGGAAAGAAGCTGGTTTATATATATATATAAACCCTCAAAGTTAACTGTTAGTGATTTAAAATACCATCTCTCTCAGAATTTTTGCATTTTAAGAAAGGATAGTAGGGATAAGGTAATATTTACTTTGATGCTCAGAATCCCAAATGGTGGAAGCTATTGAAGTATGATGGAATTGGGGAGACAGGCAGGAAAATCTTCCTGCTGCACTTTAAGTGACATAATTAGGGAGATTACTTTGGCCCATGCATAGCTGGTGGCCTTAATCCCTCATTCGTCACTTACAAGCTTACTCCTTCTGAATAACAGATATGGGAAGGCAGAAGACAATAATGGACTCCAATAACACCTAAGTGCTCTTCAGTTAGTGTGAAACTGATGCAGTGAAAAGAGCATAGGATTGTGGGTTAGGAATTCTGGCCCTACCTTTAGTTAAGAAATAACTCAGGTTTTTGGCTCAGGTCATGATCTCGCAGTTTCGTGAGTTTAAGCCTTGCGTCGGACTCTGTGTTGGCAGCCTGGAGACTGCTTGAAAATCTCTCTCTCCTTCTTGCTCTTTGCCTCTCCCTCACGTGCACTGTCTCTGTCTCTCTCAAAATAAATAAATAAACTTAAAAATAAAAAAATATTAATATTTCATTGTTAAGGGCCTCAATCATACATGCATGGGATACGGTGGCTGATGATCTTCCAGATAAGATCTAAAATTAATGGTTTCTAGAATCCATAATTAAATGCAAGTTGATAGCTGATTTTGTTGCTGTTGTTGTTGTTGTTAATGGAGGGTAAGAAAGAGTGGGCATAAGTTTTTGTAAACTTCATTCAGATGAAGCCTGAGAAGGAATCTGGCAATTCAAGAATAATCATTAAATTTCTATTTTCAAGAGGACAAAATTAGGAGGATAATATGTCTCTCTTGGTGAAACTGCTTCCTCAGTGTGTCTAATTTCCTTTTCTGTACTAAAGAGGATGGGGTTCCCAACAGCGAAGGAGAACAAAGATCCTATCAGGTGTGTGTTTGTATCCTATAGACACTGAAACACTCTGGTGTCAGAGGACACACTTCTCTTTTTCCATTAGAAAAGTCTTACCCATGAAGTCTAGGGGTAAAGCTTTCTAAGGGAGAGTTTGCACTGTGTCCACCCATATCATGTTATGTTTGGCTTTGGTCAGCACCCTTATTTTTCTCCTTTTATGTTTTAAATGAGGTGAAATCTGCAAGCAGAAAGGAAAACAGAAGCACAAGATCTTTCACTATGTATGTGTTTTGTGAAAAGTAAATTGAAACCAAATGAATTCAAGGCTGATATTTGGCTTACTAGACTGACTGAAAGTGAGTGTTCTCTTTCCCAGATCCCTCACCCAGGTCCTCACTGGTCCTATTCAGTGAGCTTGTCCACTGGTCCTTATCAAAGGAAAAGAAATGTATACTATTGTCTGAACATTCCTCTTGTTTCACCTTTCTTCATATAATAAAGTTCTTTCTGAACTTAGGAACCAGAGGCAAAATCATGAATCTATGGTGAGAAGGGTGGCGGCCTATGCATGGGAAATTGTTAGAACTTTCTAAGTGTAAGTCTGACAACCTGCATGTCTGTAAACATGGAGATTCCACCATGTAAATTAAATGTGGTTGAGCACACACAGTGCCAGGGGTAAGGGTGTGTGTGTGTGTGTGTGTGTGTGTGTGTATTCTGATACGTGTACACACAACTCAAAGGATGCCTCAGAATGTGGCTTAGCAGTGACAGTGTGTTCATGTCTGGGCCTCTCATATTTCACAATCAACTGGTTTAATAAAAAGTCATATTTTCTCTCAAGGTTTTGGTAAAGCTGGGGTAAAAATAGAGAAAAGGCAGCCCACTGATCTGGTAGAACTAAGAATATTCCTTCTGATTCTGTCATTGGTGGGTTGGAGGTTAATGTCAGTAAGTGATGAAGATGAGATTTGAGGACT
Organism: Hyaena hyaena; assembly: GCF_003009895.1. Classification (NCBI taxonomy): domain Eukaryota; kingdom Metazoa; phylum Chordata; class Mammalia; order Carnivora; family Hyaenidae; genus Hyaena; species Hyaena hyaena. Next base: position 1,351,374 of record NW_024081037.1, read on the forward strand.
TAAGCTCCTTTCACAGTAGAAGCTGATAAGAAACATGCTGCTCTTGTGAAAGTCTGACCTCTCCCAGCATGTAGGTCACATGGGAGAAGGGTATAGGGCTGCACTCGGCACCAACAGCATGGCACTGGGCAGCCTGCCAGCCTGAGTGGGAGGTCTGTGCATCTGTGCCAGTCTCACTTCTGCCAGTACTAGCTGGAGGGGACTGGGGCATGGTGTTTCCCCGATCTAGGCCTCACTTTTCCTGTGGACATGATAAAGCTTAATATGCCAGTTTCTAAGGTTCCCTTGTGATCTCACACCTTGTCCTTGGCACCTTGGTTCTTAGACCAGCAGCATCTACATCACTTGGGAGCTCATTAGAAGTGCCATTTGAGGGGCACCTGGGTGGGTCAGTCGGTTAAGTGTCCGACTCAGCTCAGATCATGGTCTCATGGTTTGTCAGTTAGAGCCCTGTGGGAGGGGCTCTGTGCTGACAGGTCATGAGTTTGAGCCCCACGTTGGTCTCCTTGCTGACAGCTTGGAACCTGGAGCCTGCTTCGAATTCTGTGTCTTCTTCTCTTTCTACCCCTCTCTTACTCATTCTCTCTCTCTCTCTCTCTTTCAATCTCTCCCCCAGAAATAAACATTTTTAAAAAATTGAAAAAAAGAAGTGCCATTTGAGGCCTCACCCCAAACTAAATGCATCAGAATTTGTCTTTTCATAATACCCCAAGATGGTTCATGTGCACATTAATGTTTAAAAGGTATTGTTCTAATGTTCCTTTTTGTTCATCTAATTATTTCATCAACAACGATTATTTTCTTAAAACATTTTTTAAATATTTATTTACTTTGAGAGAGAACCAGAGAGCCAGAGCATGAGTGGAGGAGGAGCAGAGAGAGAGGGAGACATAGAATCTGAAGCAGGCTCCAGGCTCTGAGCTGTCAGCACAGAGCCCGACGTGGGGTTCAAACACAAGAACCAGGGGATCATCACCTGAGCCAAATTTGAACACTTAGCTGACCAAACCACTCAGGTGCCCCTACAATCATTATTTTCACCACATTATAAGCATGACTCTATATTGATCATGACTATTTCATCTACACTTAAAAGGAGTAAGAAACAATGTGTGTGTGCGCGCAATATGGAATGGGGGAGAGATTTTGTGTAGAATGGAGAATTAACCAGGTTTTTAAAAATGAGATTTTTAAACTTGACTTTTTTACTTAGGATGGAAAATTAGCTGTTTTTCTTAGAATGAAGATAGTCCTATGCTTAGAGTAAAAATGTATTTGAGAAAGTAAAATAAAGCCTAGGAAATAAATGTTTAAAGGATTTTTTATTTGAAATTCTAAGAGAAATTTTCAACAGTATTTGAAAATACAACACAATTACATTAAGTTAAATAAGCTTTGTACATTCCCTCTGTCCAAAGCACAGTGCTAGGTCTGTAGAGGACAGATAACCTAAGATTCTAAGGTTTGAGGATAGGAAGGGACCATGGAGATTGTCTAGTCCATCCCAGGTCCTCTCTGTACAGCTGAAAAGACTAAGGCGTATACAGATTTGCGAACTCTGCCCAATGTCACACAGGTAACCTTGAGGCAGAGCTGGTACAAAAAGAGAAATCAGGTCTTAGAAAGTAGATTGGGGGTTTTGAAGACCAGTTAAAAAAATGCTAATGAGGGCTTGATCCAAATGTTGGCAGTGTGAGTGGAGGATAGGGTAGAGATGAAAGAGAAATAGTTGGAATACAGCCTTTAGAGTTTGGACACTCCTTGCCTTTAGGACAATAGTAAAGGGTGGACAGGAATTGGAGCTGGCCACAATGTTGTGAGCATAAGTGATGGGAAGAATAGCATTTTTAAAAATGTTTATTTATCTTTGAGACAGGGAGAGACAAAGTGTGAGTGGGGGAGGGGCAGAGAGAGAAGGAGACACAGAATCTGAATCAGACTTCAGGCTCTGAGCTGTCAGCACAGAGCCTGATGTGGGGCTTGAACTCACGAACCACAAGATCATGACCTGAGCCAAAGTCAGAGGCTTAACTGACTCAGCCACCCAGGCTCCCTGAAAGAATAGCATTTTTAAAGAGCAGAGGAATGTGGCAAGGGGAGGTTTTAGCACTGAACATTGATCACATGGAAAAATTGGGGAACTTACCTATAACTATCCTACCAGTGGTACATGTTTTTGTTTCTAACTTCCTACCTCACTTTGGCAACAGTCCTTCTCCACTACTTCAAATTTGACTCGTCTTCAACGGCTTCCCCCTCTTCTATGGAGCCTTCCTTTACAATAAAATCTCACTCTGCTCTTCCACCGAATGCTTGGAGCTCTTACTGTCCTTATCACTTACCGCTCATCAAGAACTTAATGATATACAGCTGCAGGTGATCTGTTTTATTCATTTTTGATATACTCATTCAACTAATGTTCTGTTTCTAGGTGCTGGGAGGACAGACTGAGTCCCTCTCTACACGAAGCATAGATTCTGATGGGAGAGACACATCATAAGTGACAAAGATACAATAAATAAATATACAAAGCAATTTCAGATAGTGACAATAAAACAAAGTGATGATAGATGGGAGGGGCTACTGAATTTTTTTTTTTTATGGAGTGCTGTAGCTTGTAACTGTTTTCTCTATCTAACTAGATCACAAGTTCCTCAAGGGTAGGTCAGTTTTATGTTACATTGGCATCTTTCATAACACAGAGCAGCCTACTGATGACAGAGTAAGAGCTTATGACACTTCTTTTTTGAATAAATAAATAAGTGTTGAATGCTTTATCCTAGATCTTTTTCTGTCATCGACTCAGGTATTTCCTTTATAGTAATATCTGTATTCTTGGCTGGCCGGATAGCAGTAGTGCTATCAGGATGGAGGAAAAATACAGTATGGTATGAAGAGGATTATGTGTTAGGAAGAGAAGAAGAAATTAACGGATGTGTATTCACAAATCTCCCCCCCAAAATAAGTCCTCTAGATGTGAGCAGCTACCTGACTCTTGAGTATATCAAGGCTCCTTTGTCTGTTGTCAGTGAGAATTTATAAACCTCATTGTTAAAATTGTGTATTTTTCAAGCTAGAGTCACTCCTAAGTGCTGAAAGATTCTCAAACTACTTCTCTTGTGCCAAAGTATTTCCAGTTAACTCCCTGAAACATTCTTTTATCTCAGCTTCCTTGATCTTTTTAGGTAATGCCAGCATTTTTAACAATTTGGTTGCTTTCCTTTTAACTTTCTAATCTGACTAATTTAATTCTGAGTCATAAACTATAAAGTTTATTAGCAGATCTAATCATCCCAAAAGTTTCTTTAGAGAAGCTACTCATTTAATTTCTCATGGAGTTGACAGGAAACATTTCATATCTCAAATAAGCCCGCAGATTTTTGTTTGTGATTTCACATTTTCATATATTTTAGGTGGGGATTATAGCAAACTGACTAAATTACTACACAGGAAATCTTTTAAATGAAAAACAACAACAAAAAACAAACTTAAGAAAAAAAGAGGGTTAGAGAGGAGGATGCTGAAAGTATGACAAAAGAGATCTGAATGAGTTATGATGAAATCTGTCAAATGAATTCCAAAATAAATACCCCTGTTTCTACTTTAGTTACCACCTGAAAGTCTGGTAGTCATAATCTGGTGTGAGCATGACTAGTATTAGTTTCTGGTATGATGGTACAGGGCTTGAAGAGGGGCCTGGCAGATCCAGTCTCTGGTGAGCCACTGGCCACATGCAAACAGGACCCCAATCCTTCCAGACATTGTCCTCTGCCTGTCCCCTCAGGTGGATATTTGGAGGGTCACTCAGCCCTTCTTTGGTTCCCCTTTAACCTTATTTCAAGGTTTCCCCCTCACTGACTGCTGTTGGCTGCTCTTGGTGAAAGTATCTGAACTCTCAGTACCTTATTCCTTGGTCCAGACTTTTCATGTAGGTGTCTCTAGCAAATCCTTCCTAATTCTGGGGGTGAGACCCAGACAAGCTTTAAATCTCATTAATCTTGACATTTGGAGGAAGAAGTTATGTTTTAAATATCCAAGAATGTGTTACAGAAGTTGAAAATTGTGATACCAAATTGACTCTCTGCATTTTTTTCAATTCAGGTATTAGGATAAGTAATATTTAGAATTCTAGGTGTATTATTAATGAATAAAGATCTTTGCCTTTTACTGACCTAGCTGATGTTCCTTAATTTGTTATTTAAATTCTTTTAATGAATACTGAGTGATTCTCATGTGTCAGGCAGGAGGGGCAGGTACCTGTGGGTCTTGCCCTAATGAAGCTTATATTCTATGGGACACAGTTGAGAAAGAAAACAGAAGAAAAAGTGAAATGATTAATAATTGTGGTCTTGCTGTAATTGGAACAAACACAAGAATGAGAAGATGGGGGAAGGAGGAAGAGAGGGAACATACAAGTGGTCTTATGATTGTAAATTATGTTTTATTTTTAATTCTTTTAATGGAGAACTAGACCACTAACTGCAGGTTCTCACTCATAGAATAAGTCGTGATGAGAAAAACCTTTAGTTTTTTATTTTTTTGAGACATTGATACAGAAAAACTCCAAAACAAGAAGTCATTACAATTCAATTATCTTAGGGCTTATTTTAGTTTATTATTGAGAATGTTTTTTTTAATTGCTTAAAAATAATTCATACTTTTCTCTAAATTATAACCATTTTCTCCTCCTAATCTGTTAAGATTAACGTGCTTTGTGGAGACTACCATCACTAATGTGAAATACCTCATTAGTAATTTTTAATTTTTAAAAAAATGTTTATTTATTTATTTTGAGAGAGACAGAGGGAGAGCACGCGAGCATGAGCAGGGGAGGGGCAGACAGAGAGAGCAAGAAAAAGAATCCCATGCAGGCTCCTCCCTCCTAGTGCAGACCCTGATGCAGGGCTTGATCTCACAAACCATAAGATCATGACCTGAGCCAAAATCAAGAGTTGGATGCCTAACTGACTGAGCCACCCAGGTGCCCCAAGAGTTTTTAATTTTGATTACATGTTGAAATGATAATATCTTAGACATATTAGGTTATATAAAATATATTGCTAAAATTAATTTTATCTGTTTTACTTGACTTTTTAAATTATTTTTAATGTTTATTTCTTTTTGAGAAAGACAGAGACAGAGAGAGACAGAATAGCGGGGAGAGGCTATTGGGGAGACACAGAATCTGAAGCAGGCTCCAGGCTCTGAGCTGTCAGCATACAGCCGAACGTGGAACTCGAACTCATGAACGACGAGATCATGACCTAGCCGAAATCAGACGCTTAACTGACTGAGCCACCTAGGGGCCCTCACTTGACTTTTTAAATGTGACTGCTAGAAAAATTTTAATTACATATGTGGCTCTTATATTTATATTGAGTTGACTGCTATAGAATCTTGGTATGAAAATTTGTTCATTATTTGGATGGATTGTGGTTTAAGAAGAACACCCTAGATAATTATTACTAAAAAAATAAATTAATAAAAAAATTTGGCTGGAGAGGATGTTAATTATATCCCAATATCTTTTTATAAAAATCCACTGCAGTGTTTGCTTCTGCCAGCAGTCAAAAATGTCTCCAAAAAAGGGAGTATGCATTTTGATCTATTCTTTGCTTCCTATACATATGCTAGATAGCTGTATTATTTGGCTACACATTATAAATTAGCTAACTTTGTCACTCAATCTTGCTGGCCTATCAAGAAGCCTCACAATTTTGTATAGGAAAAAAGATTAAGGACAAGAATCCCCCACATTTTACAAAGATTTATAGGTAGTAAAGAGTTAAAGAATAAGAAAGATATTTTAGATTAATCAAACATAAATAGTGAAATGTACTTCTGATTTGACACATTTGATTTGACATTGCTCAGATGATATAATGGTATGAAGGAGGAGATGAAAAGATCATTTTCAAAGAGTAAACATGACACCATGAAATTCTTTTTTTCCCCTTTGTTTTAAGTATAGTTCCTGGGACTTTTATTCCAAGCAAAACCCAGAATAGTCTGGAAGCAAGTTAAAGTATCTGACAGTACACTGAGGCCAAGTACAGTATGCTCAATTGTTCATTCAAATGGTTTTGTTATTCTTCTCGGCTATGGTCATACTGAGATCCCTTTTTTCTAGGTCATCACTCAATGACAACAGTGAGAACAAGAGTGGGAACAAAATGGAAAAGAAAAGGTTGCCCCAAAGTGAAAAGAGAACACTTGTCACTGGGAACATACACATGCCCATTACAGTAGGCACCCCTCTTCCTCCTTCTCTGCGGTTTCTCTTCTGGTGGTTTGAGTTATCCACCCTCCAGAAGCAAATGATCCCCCTTCTGACATATCACCAGAAGTTAGTAGTAGCTTAACAGTCTGTCACAATGTCTAGGTCATTCACCTCCATTTACCTCATTGCATGAGCATTTTATTATCTCATGTCCTCACAAGAAGGAGGATGACAGTACAATAAGCTATTTTGAGAGAGAGAGACCACATTCACATAGCTTATATTATAGTATATTGTTATGATTGTTCTATTTTATTTTTAGTTATTATTGCTAATCTATTTCTGTGCCTAATTAATAGATTCAGCATTATCATAGGTGTGTATGTGTAGGAAGAAACATAGTATGTATATAGGAATTGGTCCTATCTGTGGTATCAGGAAGCCTTTGGGGGTCTTGGAAAGTATCCCCTGTGGATAAGGGGGGACCACTGTATTCTCAGTGTTGGATTAGTGAAATTTGCTTAAATATAAACCACAATACTCTCTTAACCTATACATCCATCCATTTCTTTGTGGTTATTTGAGATACATTTGGTTTTCAAGCCACAGAAGGTTTCCATTGTCTCAGTCAAGGCTGCTGTTTGCAAAGGGGTTATTGACTAAAACCGGACTTGTGAGTATCCTCGATCATGGACTCATGTGGTTTTTGCAGTTATTCGTAATTGAATTACATGCCGTCATGGAGGAGTGAGTGTGTGTGCCTGTGCGGGAGGAGTGAGTGGGTTTCAAGAGAGGCAGGAAAGGGGAGAGGAAGTGTCTGGCTTGAGTACAGAGGCCTTCCTACTGCCTGGATCAGGAGTGAGACACCCTGTAACTTGATTCTTCTCTAAGTACCTCCAGGAATAACATAATTTCATTAAAAAGCAGTCATTTTTAAGCTTGAAAAAAGGAATCTTTTTTTTTTCCAAGAGAAGAAAAGCATTCCTGTTCATTTGTTGTAACATTAACACTTGGCAATTTAATCCCACCATTTTGGTAGCATTTTTGTGAAACAGTACAGTCAACTACACTGGAAAAGCTAATAATAAAATCTCTGTTCTGCTACTAATTGGCTGGGTGGCTTCAGGAAACCTGCTTTACTTCTTTGGACCTCCATTTCCTTACCTGTCAAAGGAAAGGCTGGATTACCAGAGCTTTTAAAAAATTAATCCTTACTGCTAATTCTGCCCTTAGGTTCCCTGTCCATAAGGGTAGTTGGGTGGCAGTTATGGTTCGCAGGGAGGTGGTTTGAGGTGCTGGGAACAAACTTAGAAAACCAGTGTATTAGATCATCTGGGGATCTTGTTAAAATGCAGATTCTGACTCAGTAGGTCTGGGGTGAGGCCTGAGTTTCTACGTTTCAAACAAGATCCCAGGTAATACTGATGTTACTGGTCCATGCACCACACTTTCAGTAGAGAGGAGCTAAATGATTTTCTCCCCCCAGGCTTCTCATTCAATAGATGAAAGTGGATCCTACACAGGGAAATTGATTTTCCCAAACTTGCACAATAATCGAGGGGTGCACCCCATATAACAATTTCTGGTATTATCACCAGCGGTTTGAAGACAATGTCACTTTCTACATCTCTTCTATCCTTTTCAATGCTAAAACTTTGGGTGATAATATTTCGTGGCTTCACATTTCCATGGAGCCACTCTGGGCTCAGTGTTTTGGCTACACCATCTCACTCACTCTCACGGTTTCATGTCAAATCATATGCAGTGGTTGCTAGAAAAACTGAATTTGACAGATTGACTACTTTTCAATTCATGGCCTTAATCTCTAATAGAATGACCCTTGCAGGTTTATGTACTGTGTGTGGAGAGAAATTAAGAGTCCACTAAAGACAATGCCTTTTCTGATTCCATGAATTTTAACAGGTGTCTGTTCATGCACTTCAGGAGATATCAGCTCCAAAAAGGTTTTTAGCCAATCAGGAGCCACTAAAGATTAGCCATAAATTAATAACACTAGATCTTTTGAATTCTGTGAGTTATTGCCTTTAAAGAGCTCACTACAATAATATGGTTGCTTTCTGTTAGATGAATACTTCTGTACTGAGGTTGAACATTTTCCACCCAGAGTACACTTGGCTATGTATGGACACATTTTTGGTTGTCACAACAGTGGGGGCAGTGCTAGTGGCATCTAGCAGGTAAAAGCCATGGTGTTTCTAAAATTCTCACACTGTACAGGACAGCTCCTCACAATAAAGAAATATCTGTCCCTAAATGTCAATAGTGCCAATGGTGAGAAACCTTACGCCAGACTGATGCAGGCAGAAAGAAATGGACATAATGATTGCAGAACTCTATCACAGGCTCTTTGGACATATTTGACCAAATTTTTTATGTTCCCAATGCGTTATTTTCCTTCAGAGAAAAAGTAGTGATAACACAATAAACTATCTGTGGTATGCTGGATACTGAACCCCCAAAATGTCCATGACTTAATCCCTGGGGCCTGTGAATATATTATTTCACATAGCAAAGAGGATTGTGCAGATGTGATTAAGTTAAGGATCTTTAGATGGAAAGATTATCTTGGATTGTCTAGATGGGCCCAATTAATCAAAAGCGTTCTTATAAAAGGGAGGCGGGACAGTAAGATTTCAGATTTTTAGTGTATGAGAACACAACATGCAGTTAAACCTATCATTATTTGGAATATTTTCCTCTAAGGGCATGGGAGGCACTTTGGGGTTTTGCATGAACATTGATGATCATACTGATGAAGATGTGCCTGTGGCCCTGACAGCTGGTTGAGAGACTCCAGCTAACTTTCTCTGTGCCCCTTTCTTTCATAGGCAGGTTATGGGCAAAAGAATTCATCAAGTATGTTGAAAAATGCAGAACACGAGGAACTATTGTGGCAGCGGCTGTACAATTATTCATGAAATCTCCAAAATGACAAACCTCTGCTCTCCTCTCACTTAAATGATTTCATTAATTTTTACAACAACCATAGTAAGTTACTTGTTAAGGTGATTATTATAAGTTTCTTACTGAAGCCTCACTGCAGTGTTGCTTTTCAATTTGAATCCCAAATAAAGATGGTATCAGTTTTTTTCTGTCCATATCAAGTATGTTGGCAAGCAATTAGATGGCATCCAGAGTGCACCAGGGAGTCTTACAACTGTAGCATACAGTATATGTATTCATTGGTGTACCAGCACACACAGCACTGCCTCCTGTCCAGTCACAGCTCTATACACCCCTCAGCTCACGGAGTGCGACTCCCGTATCCACCCCTTCCCATTTGTGAAATGTAAAAGTTTAGAATCATATAGTCCACAATACTACTACTACTCCTCCTACACACACACACTTACACACACACACACACACACACACACACAAGCAGATCAGCGTAACATTTACATAGCACCTAATAGTCCACAAAGTGCTTTTTCACCTCCATTGTTCTACAATCTTTAGCATATTATTTCTACCAATATTTCACAGATTAAGAAATGGGACTAAAAGAATACCAGTGATGTGTCTAATGTCAAAAAGACATAGGAGGCAGGAAGGCCTTGAATTTTATTTCTCTGACTTAGCAATTATGGGTCCGCCTGCTGCTAGGTGGCCCCATTGCATGTGGACTTTGAGACAGCAACAGGTGTAGAGCTCAGCCAAAGTCATTGTGGTGATCACACTGAGAGCTTAGAGCAGGAGAGCCCTACTATGTGGCCTTGTTAGCTGGCCTCTAGGGTTCTCCTGCTTTTAAGACTTTCTTTCTCTGCCTCTGGATCTTGGAAGATCTCCTCTTGGACTTCACAGTTCTTAGTCTTGGGGAAGAAAGCATTTCTCTGGCTCCTGACTTTAGCATAGCTCTCTCCCCAGAGTCCTCTGGTTCTTACTCTGTGGACCGTTTTATGGATTTACACTCTCTAAAATCTATTTAATAAACCAATATGAAGTGAAATAAATGATTAGCTACTTAATTGTTCTCTTGCTTCATTTTCATCTATTGTAAAAAGGTTTATACTAAACATTAAAGATGTATCACTAAAATTATGTAGTAATGTAGTAAATGCTATGAAAAGCTCAGTGCACGTCTTTGGTAAAAAATGTAACCCTTCATTCTACTATTGTCTTAAAGATGCAACATGTTCTTTACATTTATTTTGCCTTTTCTGAGAATTCGTAGGATCTATTAAGGACTACATGGTTAGTTCTAATGAAGTGAGGTTGTGAAGTTTTTAAAAGTAGCTACCTTTGGGGGATTTCCATTCCAGAATTTGATGAAGAAGGATATTAAGATATTTATTAGAGGCAAAATTCTTTTATATAATATTGAAAACAAAAAAGTCAAAAATAAAAACACTTGTATGGTTGGAAAGGTTGCCAAGTCCCCAGCTGAGTACCTCACATGGGCAAGGTAGACTGACTATTAGAGCCATATTTTTTTAAATCACAGAAAACTGCCATGGTGGATGAATTAGCACTCTTACTAAGAACCTATTCAATTTATTACCATATTTCAGACTTAAATAAGCAAAATCAACATCACATGGCCATATCCAGAGGTAAATTCTCCATGTTTGAGTTGAAAGCAAAATCTTTTATTCCAGGAGGGAAGCCATCAGAAGAATTAGAAAAAGAAAACCAATGTACGGGGATTTTTAAGAAGACTTTAAAATTCTACAACACAGAGGAAAAATGTAATATTGGCATAAGGTGTGGTATAGGCCATGTAGGGAAGGGTTAGCCTCATTTCTTTTCTTCACATTGACACGTTTTTATCTGGCAAAGTTCATGAGGAAAGTGAGAAAGAAGATTAGCAAGGGATGGAAATAACAGCATACTAATTTTATTATCCACTAGAATGTGATTAAATTAATATTACTTCATGGCTATGTTATATACATAAAATAAAATCCCAAATAAAAGACTAAAAGGTATGGCAGTTGGAAGATATTCATATTTTGAACACACCAAGAACATGTAAATTCTTATTCTTTCCTCCCAGCACTTTGGATGATAGTACGACTGTGTTAAACAGTATCCCTTTCCATCAGATTTTGATGCCATACTTTGCATTACTCACATGTCTTCTTACTGCCTGAGATTTCACTTTAGTTGATTGGCATTTTCCCTTAGAGGGAAATTATTTTATTATAATTTATTATTTTAAAATAATAAATTATTTTATTTTAATTATTTTTAAAATATTTTATTTTTTATTATTTTAAAAATAAATTTATTTTTTTTCTCAGAGTGAGGCATTAAACTAGTACATGCATGTTTTTTAGAAGATGGTAAAACTTGCAAATTACTCAGAAATATTTTCTTCATGAATAGCATAACCACTGGAGAAAGTGGGGAGAAAAGTGTTGCCTTTTATTTTCCCCTCCCAGCTGTAGTTACACCAACAAATAGGATGACGATCCAATCCAAAAATATTTCCATTTCTTTTAAGAGTGAGACCTTGAGGTCACTTGAATTCTTGTACTGCCTCCCCTTTCCAGAGCCTTTTAAAATTTTGGCAACTTTTTGCAATTAGGTAATGGAAGCACAATTCCCGTTCAGAAAATTATTCTGTAAGGTGCCAAACTCAGACATTATAAAGCAAACATACAACTCTACCCTAAGAAATGATTCTATCACAAAATAAGAGTGTCAATTTGCAAACAGCAACAGGAAATGGGTTATTGAGGTTTGACAACGCTCCATTTCAGTAGGAAAAAGATGTGCAACTCGTTTGAACTAAATGACAAACAGATAGCAACTTCTCATGAAGTAAGATTTTGTGTCTCCTGGTCACAGCATTCAGGCTCAAATGCCTGTAAATAATCCAATAATCCGCTGACCCTCTCTAGGAAGGAAAGCCGAGAGATACATCGGATTAGAATCCGGACTCTAATACTAGCTAGATGGCATTAGGCAGTTTGTGCAACCTCTCTGAAACCCCGTTTCTCCAGATATAAAATGAGAATGATGACCCATGTTTTCTAGGATTGTTTTTAGGGTTATAATGAATATATGTAAAATGTCTAGTACAGTTCCAGGCATTAAGGAGGCATTCGATACCCAGTGATTAAACTTGAGAAGAGAGTCCTTCTTATAAAGTCATACCCTACATGTGGTCCCTGTGGCATGGCTGACTTGCATCATCTGCTACTGAAAGGCCTGAGTGAATACCGGAGGATTTCAGATCTGATGTCACTGAGGTACAGTCCCAGAACCCCACCTATTTGACTCTCCTGAAGAATTTACTTCATCAATTCGCTTAAAAATATTAGCCCATTTCAGATATGGCCCCCAAACCTGGTTTCATGAAACGTTTGAGTTTTCACCCTGTAGGGATGTCACAGTCTCTCCTCGCCCACATACACAGTACTTTTGCTTGGCTGAAGGAATTCACTGATGTAAAAATGATCTTTGCAATATGACAATATTGGGTTAAATATTTGAGTTCTTTTAATGTAAGCTTGTTTGAGGCTCAGTCCGAGTAACTGGAAAGAATCATTCGATTGGAAGGATTCCCGAGGGTTCATTTGGAATTACTGAGTCACTGAAGCTCAGGCTGAAAGGAATCATGTGGTCCTATCCACCTGCTTCCGGGCAGGACCACCCACTCCTTTCACAAACTAGAATTTATTCTGTCCCCTCAAGCGCTGCTGCTTAGAAGGAAGTTCTGGAGGTTTCAAACACTCATAAAAGATATGTACATATTGTTCCTAGTTACAGCTCTTCCTACATCGAAATAAAGCAAAAACTGAATGGTCTACTGCCTTAGTACGTGAAGTAAGTTTCAATTTATATTTTCTCTCTTGTGATTTAAGTCTTATTTTTGCAACCAGGAACCTCTATCTATCTATCTATCCATCGATACACCCACCAATCCACATACCTAGCCTACCCACCTATCATTCATTCGAGTATTTTATGAGTGCCTAAAATGCACCAGGCCTAGGGTGCATTTTGTGTATGATTTGGGTAAATACAGAAAGGAGCAAAGGGCCCACTTCGTCTTTTAGAATCCAGAATCTCATGGGGGAGAAAGATATGTAAAAGAATACCTTATATATGATAAGCACTGTAATAGAGGTATGAAATAATTCTCTGAGAGTACAAAGGAGAAAGTAAGTTATACACTTGCTGGTGCTTTTTCTCTTTGGACTTTTTCTGGAAAAAGCATCTTTCATTCAGAAGATAAAAATTTATTCTCCTTTCTGTACTTAGAAGCATATATCACAACCCTTAATGTCAGAAAGTTCTTCCTTTTGTAACACAAGTCCCTTGTGTAGGAGGGAAAATAGGAAGGACACTCACAGTGACTGAGTGGTAAGCACAGCAATGTTGTGAGATAGTTATTATTTTTCTCATCTTCCAGATTTTATTCACCATTGAATTTCAGATGTAAATAGGTACTCAGTGAATAGTGTTGAATAGGTAAAAGAGGAAACTGAACATCAGAGAGGTTAAGTGACATGTCTGAGGTCACAAAGCTAGTAAATTCTCATATGTTCTGTGGTCTTTACACAACTCTAAGCCACTAAAGCCTTTTTCAGTGCTTTCAGAATTGGTAGAGAAGACCATAAGATTATATTTCTTTGTATAAAAGGTCCTCCTACACTTGGTCAAATCCAGTAGCTTCCTTGTATTATTCCCTAAAAAACTGCAATTAACTAGTTGAGAGTCAATCCATTGCAGAGAGGCAACAAGCCTAGTGATGAAGAGAGCTGGCTGGGTTCAAATCCCAGCTCCTCTGCTTGCTAGCTACCAAAGCAAAAATCAAAACAAAAATAAACCCTGTAATTTTCTCATCAGTCAAGTGAGAATAACAATAACATTTCTCTCATGGGGCTGTTATGCTGATAAAAATAGGTAGCACATGTGATGTGCTTAGTGTAGAGTCTGAATATGGAAGCCTTGAACACAAATGGGCTAATATTCGCTGTAGCTGCCCCAAATCTCAAGATATCCTTGAGGGCGGTGAAAATCTTCCTTAGTGACTTGTTTCAGAGACCTAACCAGGAAATTCTTTGGGTCTAACTCAAAGCACTGCCTTCTGCTATAATTGAAAGCAGTTTCCTCAGGTTCTAGTCTCTGAGGAAATATGGAGCAGCTGGTCCTTCATATTCTTGATGAATTTTACTAAGCCAGCCACACTTCAGAGTTTTTGTTTCTGGACTAAATACACTCCCAAGTCAGAAACTCTACATAAACCTTTTTCCCCCTCCCTCTAATCTTTCAGTCTCCATTGGATCCTTAAGGAACACGGCCATTGGTGTGAAAATTTTGCAGATGGAAAATACAGAGATTTTTCTTAGAAAATGGAGACTACAATTGCTGACCTAGTGTTACTGGAAAATCTCAGCCAGGGGTAGGTGAAGTAACAGTTGCTAATGAAGTAACTAAGAGATGGAAACTTCTCTGAAAATTAAAAATACACTCAATCCATATTTATGTATCTTTTGGCCACAGTTAATTCATCTTCTAAATGTGTTGGACTATTTTTCTCACTATCCCAAATAGAGACTGAACCTTTTCTTCAAGCAGAAAGCAATTTGCAAACAGAATAGAATAATTCTGGAAAGACTTACGGAGATAATTTATCTCATATTTCTCATTTGACAGACAGACAAGCAAGGCTTAGAGAGGTTAAGTAACTTGCTCCAGATCATACACCAAGTTAGCAACAGTGAAATAATCTGACTTCCATTAAAGGGTCTTTATTTGATATTAAGAATTGCTTTTCATGCTGTTGATTTGAATAAATTAATAAGCTACTATTGACATATGAAATGAAATTGCCTAACAAGAAGATGAAACTATGTTATAGAAATACAGGGGGAGACTTTTCATAACATATTGAATAGATGCAATATCCCCATTTTCTGGGGACTAGAAAGAGCAGATAGTAATAAAATCCTGCACAGAGAACATAGGAAGGAAGGTTGCTGCATCCTTCTCCTTTTCTTTGCTTTTACACAACTGTCACTTCCCATGTGTTCAGCTTCCATCTGGATTGAACATGGAAAAGGGCAGTCAGTAGTAATATTATTTCATATTCTTAAACTGATTTCCCTTGGCTTTTACAATTACCTAATGACTGTTTTCAAGCACGTCTTGGACTTAGAAGATTGCAACCTTGGCTCAGAAAGGAGCAGTCTTATTCCTCAGGCTATTTTCTTAAGCTCTGAAAGCTTTAGTGAAATAATGCATTATTATGTCACATATGGTGCTCATCTCAGAATACTGTTATAAGCTGCTGAGTTCTATATCTGTAATACATATCCACATGCTGGTAGAGTGAGTATGTGTGTCAACATTTATGTGGAGAATGATCTTCTGTGCTTTTCATCTCTCAATATTTGGGACATTTTTATTTGTAGTGGAAAAAAGAAAATCCAAACATGTCTTTAAGTATAGAAGAATCAAACATGAATATTAAGGAGTAGTTTTATGAATAAATTATCTTGTATTTCCTAATGTGCAAAATACTATCCAATAAATTTTTGTTGGTATACTGTTATTTTTCTCAATGACCTTCCACCAACATTATAAGTACTAGTAACTAGTAACTGGAGAATTTGAATAATTCTGCCACAGATTTTTTAAATCACACGTAAGGGAGGAGTAAAGTTCGGAATGGCAATATAGTTACCAAAAAAATCCAACAACAATAGAAAAATGAAGATCTAGTTTACTATTTGGGAGAACTTCTGGATGCCCAAAATGTTTACTTTCCTGGTTTCAAATCTTATCTTCTAGATGAGGATAGTCCTATCAACAGACCCTCTAGTGCAAAGGTGTAAAATGCTTTGGCTTCCATATTCACTATTGTCTTCCCTTTCCATGGAATGAATAAATCATGGGAATAAAAGGTGCAGCATAGGGAATAAAGTCAATCATATTGTAATAGCTTTACATGGTGACAGATGGTGGCTTCACTTGTGAGCATAGCATAATGTATAGAGATGCTGAATCTGTATGTTGTACATCTAAAACTAATGCATCATTGTGCATGAACTATACTCAACAACAATAGCAACAGCAACAACACCTTTAAGAAGCTACTTTTCAGAAAAAAAAAAAAAAAAAAAAGCCTCCTCTAGGCCAATGAGGAAAATTTCATCCCAGTCACTTATATTACATGGTGTATTGAGTCCAAGTTAGCAAGGCCAAACAATGATTGAGAAACAAACCAGCAGTTCGAGAATTATCATTGGCCAGTGACTCAGTCCCTAACATTTCAGACAAGTTGTTTTGGGAATTGTATGGCCTCAAGCAGTGAAAGGCAAACTTGTTCACCCACATGTTGAGGGGCCAGAAAGCAAGGAAGATGGTAATTTGTTCCTCTGTATAAATATGTTCCACCCACTCCTAGCCACAAGTGGGAGTGAAGGATGGGGCTTTTGGCTTAAAGGGTGGAGTCACATTTGTCCCCCTCATTTTCTTGTAGGGATGTTGGGGAGACCAGTGAGATCATGTCTATGAAATGGATTGACTGGAATGTGCTCATGTGGTCCAATGTAAATTATGCCAGCAAGATTTTTTTAAATTTCCCCTTTCTTTTCTCACAACTCACAAACCACTGGCAACCTATGCAGATTGTCGCATGTCCTTAAGTTCAAATCTCTCTGCCAACACATTCTGGGTAATACATTTATGGCCTGCGTATAAATAGCCAAACCCTAGCTCTTTGTCTTTCAGAACCTTCCCATAGTCAGCTAGAGCTATTCTGAGAGTGGAACTGTATGGAAAAGTACAGAGGGCCCCAGGGTCTAGCATATTCATCCTAAAGTGACATAATTTGGGTACTCAAGAGCTTGCCTGAGATGGTATTGAGAAGTTCTCTATTAGTTCAACATAGTACTGGAAGTCCTAGATTCAGCAACAAGACAGCAAACAGAAATAAAAGGCATCCAAAGTGGCAAGGAAAAAGTAAAACTTTCAATCTTTGCAGATGATATGATACTCTCATGGAACACCTGAAAGACTCTACCAAAAAACTACTAGAACTGATACATGAATTCAGCAAAGTCGAAGGATATAAAATCAATGTATAGAAATCAGTTATATTTCTATAAACCAATAATGAAACAGAAGATAGGGAAATCAAAGAGTTGATCCCATTTACAATTGCACCCAAACCATAAAATACCAAGTAATAAACTTAACCAAAGAGGTAAAATATCTATATGCTGAAAACTATAAAAAGCTTATGAAATAAATTGAAAAAGACACAAAGAAATGGAAAAACATTTCATGGTCATGGATTGGACGAACAAACATTGTTAAAATGTCTATACTACCCAAAGCAATCTACACATTCAATGCAATTTCTATTAAAATAACAGCAGCATTCTTCACAGAGCTAGAACAATTTTAAAATGTGTATGGAACCAGAAAAGCTCCTGAATAGTCAAAGTAATGTTGAAAAAGAAAACCAAAGCTGGAGGCATCACAATTCCAGACTTCAAGCTGTATCACAAAGTTGTAATCATCGATACAGTATGGTACTGGCACAAAAACAGACACATAGATCAATGGAACAGAACAAAGAACCCAGAAGTGAACCACAAACGTATGGCCAATTAATCTTTAACAAAGGAGGAAAGAATAACCAATGGAAAAAAGACAATCACTTCAGCAAATGGTGTTGGGCGAGCTGGACAGTGACATGGACCACTTTCTTACACCATTCACAAAAATAAACTCAAAATGAAAGAAAGACCTAAATGTAAAACAGGAAACCACCAAAATCCTAGAGGAGAGAACAGACAACAACCTCTGTGACCTACACCTCAGCAACTTCTTACTAGACATGTCTCTAGAGGCAAGGGAAACAAAAGCAAAAATGAACCATTGGGACCACATTAAGATAAAAAGTTTCTGCACAGTGAAGGAAACAATCAGCAAAACTAAAAGGCAACACATGGAGTGGGAGAAGATATTTGCAAATGACATATCAGATAAAGGGTTAGTATCCAAAATCTGTAAAGAACTTATCAAACTCAACATCCAAAACCACAAATAATTCAGGGAAGAAATGGGCAGAAGACATGAACAGACACTTTTCAAAGAAGACATCTAGATGGCTAACAGATACATGAAAAGATGCTCAACATCATTCATCATCAGGGAAATACAAATCCAAAAACCACTATGATATACAACCTTACACCTGTCAGAATGGCTAAAATTAACAACTCAGGCAACAACAGATGTTGGCAAGGATGAAGAGAAACTCTTTTGGAGTGTTGGTGGGAAGGCAAACTGGTGCATCTACTCTGGAAAACAATATGGAGCTTCCTCAAAAAATTAAAAATAGAGCTACCTTATGACCCAGCAATTGCACTATTAAATATTTAATAGTTCATAATTGCTCCTTTAGATGCCTTGTATACTTTTATGAGAAATACTATAAGATGTTCTATATGAAGAAGCTATCTGATTAAATGGAGGATTACACTTCTAAGAGATCCAGAGTGACCTGTGACTGCATGTATTAATTCAGTCCTTTTTGGTACTCCCCCGTAAGATATGAAGCCAATGTAAAACCACTGGCTTCCATGAAAAGTTTCCTGAAGTCCATTTCTATATTCTGCTGTCATTAGGGAACACTGGTGAATTTCCAAATGACTGTATATCTTGCTTTTAAGAAATACAGCAGATGACAAAATGGAGAAGGAAGGAAGATTTGAGTATTGGTTTTAGAAAATAATTATTAAAAATTAGTTATGTTTACATGAATTTTGGATGTATTTTGAAGTACTTGTCTGATCAGATTATTGTTCCCCTTAGAATAGTCATTTCTTGATGTTTATTCTTTACATTCCTTTGTACATACCTGCTAAACTGTTGTTTTCAATGTTATTGTAATTGTATATTTTAAAAGGTTTAATTTTCTATTTGTTTCATGTTTATAGTATATAGAAGCTAAATGCTCTTTGAATATGAGACCTTGCATCCAATGGGTTTCATGAATGTACCTCTTCATTCCAGTAATAACCAATGAAAATAGTGTTTTTTTTTACTTTCCAATTATTACATGTTTTAGTCCTATTTCTTGATGTATTGTACGGACTAGGACCTCTAGTTTTATGTATTTATTTATGTTTTATTTATGTTTTATTTATCTTATCTTTGTGAGAGAGTGAGCACAAGCTAGGGAGGGGGCAGAGACAGACAGGGACAGAGGGTCTGAAGCAGGCTCTGTGCTGACAGCAGTGAGCCCCAAGTGAGGCTTGAACTCACATACAACAATGTTGTGATCTAAACTGAAATTCATATCTCTACTGACTGAGCGACCCAGGCACCCTCCCCCCAATATAATTTAAGCAAAAATGGTGATAGTATTATTTTGTCCCAAAAGTCACAAGTAAGGATAATATTTGCTGTAGAACTTTTGCTTAGTATGCTATCAGATTAAGAAAGTCACTTTATTTTGTGAGGCATTTTTATCATCAATGGGTGTTAAATTTTAACAAATGCTTTTCCTAAATTTATTGAATTTATTATGTAGTTTTCTTCTTTTTAATGTTAATGTGGTAAATTACATTGATTGGTTTTTGAATCATAAACCACCTTGTTTTTCTGAAATAAAGCCACTAGGTCAGGCTAATATTACTTATGAATTTTGTACTTAAGTGTCTGCTATTTTTCTTCTTTGTAACACCTTTCTCAGGCTTTGGCATCAAGATTATGCTGGGCTGATAAATAATAGAGAAGTGTGTCTTATTCTTTTTTCTTATCCCTGGAAGTGTTTGTGTTAGATTGGAGTTATTTATTCTTTAATTTCTGTGATAATTTACAGGTGAACTATCTGGATATAGCATTTTTTTGTGGGAAGGTTATAAAAATAGGTCCGATTTCTTTAATAATATTGAAGATTTCCTGTCTTATTCTGTGTCAGTTTGGTAACACTTTCATATAAGTTGTCATAAAATGTTTTATAATATCTTCTAATGATCTTTTTAATGTCAGCTGATATCAACTGATAGTTTACAATGCTATTATTCTTACAACCAGTAATAGTGCCAAAAATGATTCTTCGTTCTTTGAAGCTTGCCAAGCCATTCCATATTGATTATCACATTTATTTATGTCATTAGATGAGATGAAATAACACTGATGTGAATCACGCATTCTTTTTATCTGCATGGTTTCAAATGATTCCACTAATGGAAGTATTTCTTTAGCCACAGGGGGAGTAAAAAACTAGTTATATTTGTGTTTGGAGGCTTGTGGCTTGGGTGAACTGAGGTACACCACCAATATCTTATTAATGTTTAAAATGTTGCCTTTCAGCTGCCTTTTGTTCTTGAGATTATTCCAAGGGTGAGTTGGTGAACGTATAAACTCCCTGGATGAAGAATGTGATGTTCAGTGGGGACGAGAGGTGAAATTATTAACTAAAGTACTTCTGGTGTCAAGCATTTCAACATCAAACAGCATAACTTAGTAATTCTGTCACAAAATTCAGCATCTTTAGCTTTATTAGTAACCCATGGGTGACTTGGGCAAGTAACCTAACTACCTTATGGTACTTTTCCCCAGTATCTGAAGGAGAGTTAACACAATTTTCCCCTCATGCATCTCTGGTGCTCATGGCAGATAACGAAATATTGTATGTAGTATCTTTTTGCTCTTGGGATCATCCAGAAAGAAGGTCCTAACTTATGAAATGGTTAAAGGCATTCTTGATCCCCATCCCCTGCCTCTGGGCCGAAAACAAAGCAGGAAAGATCATCAAAAAAGGAGATTTCAGAGGGAGTTTCAGAACATCAGTGTACCATCCTTCTGGCTCTTTCTGCCCCATCTGCAAGGCAGTCAGTCTAGCCCCATTGTGAAGTGTCAGGGAGATGTTTGGGAAACTGATAGTAGAAAGCACGTACTCCTTCAGGCTACAAAGGAGAAAAAAATCAGAAAGAATGACCAAACAAAAGGACATTCCTCTAATTATTCCTAGACTGCCTTAGGAAGACAGTGAATTTTGAGCTTGAAAAGACATGCAAAGTCACTGAATCTTGTGCTCTAGTATTCCCCTAAAGAAAGCTGAGCACCCAAAGTTTAAGTGACATTTTTATTGGAAAAACTAATGTTATTGGTACATCCTTCTTTAAGGAAAATCAGATTCCAAAATTCTAGACATGAAAACAGATAAACTAGGGTCATTATTACTTTACAAGGAATTTCATTATTCAGTAAATAGTCCTCTACAATATTCATTAAGCAGCACATTCTTAATGCATTTAAGAAGTGATTTAACTTGCGAATATTTTATTTCCATGCAGGTTTAGCAACACATTTGTTAAGGAAAGCAAGGTGTGCTGATATTCTTTCTGTGATTGGCTATTGAGTGCCCAGTCATATACCTGGGTTTTTGCTAGGCCACGCATGACTGAGACAATTTATGGCATTTTCCCAGGTGGTGAGGTATGTGAATGTTGTTGCTTTTATTAAACAAAATGTGGAGCCTGAGCTCTACAGAGAGGGTGGGCCATGAGCTGAGCCTGGAGTGCCTTTCATGTCTGAGGCAGTGGCAGGATATTGCTTTCCTTCTTGTCAACCACACCTTCGAGGCCTTTTTTATTTTTAAATGGATACAATACATTTTATCACAAAGGTATATTAAAAATGGAACAGAAGTTGGGTGGAGTTGCAATACCACAGTCCAAAACCTTCACCTCTGAGTTGACAGGGTGGAGTGAGCAAGGCACTCCTTACCAAGCATGTTTATCTTGGCCCACAGGAGCAGCAGGGGTGGGGGTGAAGGCCCTCTCTGGCCATAGAGCTGAAGGGTTCTTCTGTTGCCTCAACTCCCTCCATTCTCAAGAGATTTCCTGTAAACAGTTTCAATGAAGGGTTTTGATCGAAAAAAAAAATAAGGTTATTTGGATTCATTACCTTTAGGATGTCCATTCAAAAAAAGCAAGAGATCATGAAAAGTGATAGCCTAGAACTATTAATATATGCCTCAAGATATTGTGCCTTGAGATTTTTCCATAAAACCATGAAATCATTAGGCAAGGTTATGGCTAGGAACACTTTCTTAGAGATGCCTGTACAAAATCCTCATGGAAATTTTAAATATAATAATAATAATATATATTGAGAGCTGTTATAAATGCTTTATATGCATTAATCCATTTATTCCTTATGACAGCCCTGTGTGGTAGGTACCATTATCAGGAGCAGCATCCCTATTGTTCAGATGTAGAAACTGAAGTACACTGAAGGTAAAAAGCTTGCCTGTGGTAACATAATTCATAGTAAGTGGTGGAGTCTGATTTGAAACTTAGGCAGTCTGAGTTCAGAACTGGAAATATATGCTTATATATTAATATATGCTAAGCATATATGCTCTGCTACTTCTTTAAAAATGGTACATAAAGTGACGTTTTAAAAGAAATACTCAAAAATCAACAATTGCCTCAAAATCAGAGTGAAACAAAGGCAGGAAAATAAAAGAATAATAAAAAACAAGAAAAAATATTTTCTTTCCAAATTTGTTCCTCAAAATTGACTTTCACATATTTATGTTAAAAACTAGTAATAGAGAAATTAATATAGTGAATGAAAAACATGTTAGTCATACCAAAGGCAAAAACTGTTTTAATATATAAAGATCTATGAAATGATTTAGACAAATTAATGGATGGTAGTTTCACAATGGCTTTTCGAAGGAAAAAAGATGTTCCTAATATCTGAGTCTGAAAACTCACTCAGATCCCATTTTAGTAGAAAATGTAGATTTTAACTCTTAATCAAGGAGGGCAACCAAGCCCTTCTGTCTCATATTTTGTCTGCCAAAGTAAGTGATACTAAACTATGTGTTGCCCATTTACAAATTACACATAGTAATGTAGATAGACTTATGATTTTGTATCATTTTTCACAACAAAGTGTTTCTTAAATGTTAAAAAGGTTCACAAAAAATGGAAGAGTCAACAGAAATGAAAGTTTGATATTTCAAAGAAGTAAGTTTGTTACTTACTCACAAAGCATTACTTTAGTAAGGCATTGAACAAAATCCTATAAAAATCCCCAAATTTACTTTTTCAGCTATAATACCGATTTCTGAAAAGGTTGGTTGACTAAGTAGATGTAAGAAACGTGTCTTCTAACTTGAAATTCATAGTAATACCAGCTATAAAATAAATTTTAAAAACATTAGCTACAAAGCTGAATTCAAATGCCGGAAAGGGAAATCTCTAAGTGGCAAGAAATGGAGAGAACTTGTCATTATAATGAGCAGTGGTTGATGCCAGGCAGGTTAAAGGTAGAAACATGGGTATAGGCTTTAGAAGCTAATGTCTAAAGCTCTTTGTGCAATGGATAAACATATCTGAAAATAGTTTGTCCAATTCATGAAGGGAGCTGGGAAACTCTGGTCCAGAGACAGGCCTGGTATATAGCATGGGGATGTGTCATGGAAACATCATCTGCTCTGAGTCATGGGTGGAAAGATTTGTGGAGATTGGAAGTCCAATCTAGGCTCCCTTTGGGACTTGAATTTGAGTAACCCAAGTAGTGTAGAAACAAAACTTCAGAGTTTAAGGGAAAGCTGGGGTAGAACTGGTGAAACTCGTAGAGCTCCAGCAGAGGAAATGTAAAGCTATTCCTAAAAGGAAGCTCCACACTTCAGGGTATAATCAGTATGGAGGTGAGAGGCAGCTTTCTCTGAGGTTGAGCTCACAGTGGAAATTACAAAGTACAAGCAGGAACTCACTAAGAGAGACTTAGTTGATACAACTAATGCAAGAATTCTATTACATAAATTAAACTATTGATAGTATAACTATCTAAAAGAGGCTTAAAATAAGTGTAAAAATAAGTGTATTAGGAATGATAAAATCATAAAGATAAACATAAAGTACAGGATCATGGTTCCTTTTGGGAAGAAGAGAGAGAGAAGAGACCAAAGAGGCACACAGGATGGATTTGGCTCCAAATCTTACCAGTACAGTGTTACACGCACTGGTAACAGTCCATGTTAATACTAGATTTTGAATATGTGAATGTTCATGATATTGTTATTCTTTACACTTTACACATATGCTACAGCTTTTTAAAAATATATTTAGTACCTAATAAAATCAATAAAAATTAAAGCCATAAAAAACACATGTAATACTATAAATGATGAATGCACAATAGCAGAAACATTAACAGTAACATTTTAAAAAATATTTTATTTATTTCTGAGAGAGAGATAGAGACAGGATGAGCAGGGGAGGGTCAGAGAGAGAGGGAGACACAGAATCTGAAGCAGGCTCCAGGCTCTGAGCCAGCTGTCAGCACAGAGCCCGATGTGGGGCTCGAACCCACGAACCGCGAGATCATGACATGAGCTGAAGTCGGACGCTTAACCTACTGAGCCACCCAGGCGCCCCTAAAAGTAACATTTTAAAATGGAAAAAATACATATACTATGTAAAAAATGATTAATGATAAAAGAATGAATAAATTCATGAGAAAAAGGAAGGGCATATTGAACAAAAGGGCAGATTTTTTAAAAAGAATCAAATACCAATTATAGAAATGACATGTTGATTGAAAAGAAAATATGTTATTAAAATAAGACCTCAAGAGATGGGCTAAACAAAGCACTAGATAAACTGAAGGCATGAGGAAAGCACTAAAACATGCAATCTGAAGACATAAATAGATGGAAAATAGAAGTTAAGAAAGCATGGAAGTCAAGGATGAGTAGTTTCCATACATATCTAATAGAAGTACCAAAATCTGCCTTATGAATCAAAGTAATGGTTATTTTTACAGAAAAGAAGTGATGTCAGCTAGGAAATTTAGATACTGACATAGTGACTAGGTTTTCAATAGCTTTTTTGAAAATGCAGAAGTTGCTAATTAAGTTTTACTGATCTGAGCTGTGGAGACTTCCTATGGATTTGTTAGTTTTGTGTTGGGCTATCCAGATCCTTCTAGGTTTCACCATTTCTAGATTACATGTGTCTTTTCTCTGTCAAAAGCTGTAAGGCTCTAAAGTGGATAAGCTCCATATAATTCAATTAGCATGTTCTATAGATAATCAACTGAATAACTAAAGTTCCCAGTGTCCTGCTTTTTTCTTTTGTAGCAGGTTTAGGAGAGATAGTCTAGATAATTGAATACTTAGTTATTTTAAAATTGGGTGAATATAATTAAAAGTTTTGTTTTCTACCTTGGAAATCCTTTCAACAATGAAATTTAAAAATGTTTCTGACCCTTAAAACATCAGAAGAATTGTCATTTCTTTTTTTATTAAATATTTTTAAAGATTTTATTCATTTTTGAGAGAGAGAGAAAGAGACAGGGTGTGAGCAGAGGTGGGGGTGTGCAGAGAGAGAGGAAGACACAGAAATGGAAGCAGGCTCCAGGCTCTGAGCTGTCAGCACAGACCCTGATGCAAGTCTTGAATCCATGAACCATGAGATCATGACCTGAGCCGAAGTCAGACACTTAGACAGCCACCCAGGCGCCCCTGAAGAATTATTTTCTCTACAATACTGTCAAAGAATGTTTTGATATTACATGTATGTTAATTATTACCTTTATTTTTTCATATTTTAAAAATGTTATTCCTATTCTTTGAAATTATTTTACTTTCCACTGGTCCATATTCCATATTCTTAAAAAATATTTTTCTTCAAGGATTTTGGTTTTGTTGTAGATTTGTAGAGAACTGTTAGAAAGGAATTATACTTTTGAAACTTCTCTCTACACAGTATTTCTCTCTCTCCCCCTTCTTTCCTCTCTCTCTCTCTCTCTCTATCTCTCTCTCACATACACACACACGTCCCAGAAGAAATTGCGCATGTCACAACTGGTGAAGGAAAGAAGACAAACAATCCAGCATCCCAAGAGGCAGTAAAAAGAGGGTGCCCTAACTAATAGGCTCTAAGAACCCCCTGATTTCTCTCTGACAGCTGGCGCCGACTGTGATTACCTATCACCATTGGGCAACAGGATGACTAACTTTGACTAACATTAGGTCTGACTTTATATGAACGAAAGAGTAATAAGTGTATAGTCCCATTCAATATAATTCACATAATCATATTTGACATGCAAGAGGAGGTATGGTCGTTATCACTCAATTTTTGGCTCAACAAACTTCCTATAATAGTTATAACTTAAAAATATTTGTCTTTTAGGTAATTACTGCTAATGTAAGTGATATCACTTTTTTTTTTTACCTCATTTGAAGTTTTCAACTGAAGCGCAAAATATGTATATATTGCATATCAAGGCAAAAATGCTAAGTCTGATATAAACATGTGAACTATAAGCCATCTCTTGTCTTGGGTCCTAGAGGTGATATATTACATATGTTTTCAAGTCAGACATTGTACAGCATTTTGGTGAACTCAAAAAGGCTCTTGGGAAACTTTTTTCTCTTCCTGGAATGGAGTGACAGAACCATTTGTAAAAATTTCATTATTACCTTATGTGCTTGTAAAGCATCCCCCCACCCCCATGCAAAGAACTGGTATGACACCATAGTAATTTCCTCATTTATTTTTATTTAAGTAGATATTAGAATTGAAATCTAAACTTTCTATTTCTCTTCCATTTCTGACTTTCTCTAGAATTCTTATTATAAAATATATCTTCCTTCTGGGGCGCCTGGGTGGCTTAGTCGGTTAAGCGTCGGACTTGCGCTTAGGTCATGATCTCGCGGTTCGTGGGTTCGAGCCCTGCATCGGGCTCTGTGCTGACTGCCAGCTCAGAGCCTGGAGCCTGTTTCAGAGTCTGTGTCTCCCTCTCTCTCTCTCTGACCCTCCCCTGCTCGCGCTCTCTCTCTCTCCTAGAAATAAATAAAAATAAAAAATATATATATATATATCTTCCTTCTATCTCTTAACACTTGTAATTTTCTTTCTCCTACCTTACTTAAAGAGATGAAGAATGACTCAAATGGTTATTACATAGCATATTCGAGTGGAATCTCACTTTTAGTGTTACAAAGGCATTTTATTCACTGATTCAACATGTGCTAGGCTTAATGTCTCTGAGCCCCATACACTCTCTGGAGTATATGCTATGCATTTACAGGCCTTGCTCCTGCTCAGAATCACTTTCATTTCTTCTTCATTGATCTGATAGCTCCTCATCTTTGAAATTCAACTCAGATGATAGCCCAGCCTCCTTAATCTGGTTCAGAGCCTATCCCCAGTGCTCCCACTGCCCCCATGCCTTTTTCTTTTGCAGCATTTCTTATGTTTCACTATAGAATTCTACAGCAGATAAGCTTTAAAATGGCCCCCAATTATCCCTGAATCCATCTTGTTAGCAGAAATTTCCCTATTGCCTTTTTTACTTGCATGCTTTGATAAAAGAAGCAGCCCATGTTGGGGAAATTCATGTAGCAAGATTTTTAAAGTAGCCTTTGGATAATAGCAAGTAAGAAACTGAGGACCTCAGTCTGACAGGCCATAGGAACTGAATCCTGAAAACAACCATGTGAGCTTGAAAGTGAATCCTTCTCCAGTTGAATTTTCAGGTGAGACCTCAGCCCTGGCTGACACCTTGATTGCAGCCTTGTGAGAGAAATTCTGAAGCAGAGTACCAACTAAACCATGCCCAATCCTTGACCCACTGAAGCTATAAGATAATAAATGTATATTGTAGATTGTTTTAAGATGCTAAGGTTGTAAGTTGCTTGTTACATAAAAACTTGCATTTCATCAATTTATTTTTGATTTTTCTATTGGATTATAAGTTTCTTCAGAATGGATGTCCTGTGTTATTTACTTCTGTATCATCAGACCCTAACACAGTACCTGGCACATAGTAGCTGCTTAATGAATGTTTTTCGAAGAGTACGGTTGTGAAGCAAGTACACTGGCTTTGTAGAAAGGAACTCAGCTTTCTGTCACCAACTCTATACCTTCATTTCATTCAAGTTCTAAGTCTTGAGTTTTTTTATGTGAAAAATTAGAAGTTTAGACTTAATGTACCTCAACTCAGCTCAAGCATAGCTCAGTCTTTTTTGTTTAAAAGTAAGTATTAATAATATGTGTGAGCCTATGTTATATTTTAGTAGATGCCTTGGCTCTCAATGCATTTCTATATTAGGGTATCTTTTTAACTCCAAGTGTAAAAAGTAATTACGGCAAGAATAGTGTATCTTTGACTTTTAAAAATGATGACTCTACTTAAAAAAAAATACCCCTAAAGGATTAAATAGTGAAAAAAACCTGGAAAGAACTCATGAAAAATTGTAATCAGTTTTAAAAAGGGCATTTGATGACATGTAGCATGACATGTAACAGCTTTCTTAATTAAGTAGACTAAAAACCAGATAACACGGTAACACAATTTTAGACAGGAATTTCTTTTTCCATACCGACAGGAAACATTTGTTTTGTTTTAGCGAGACTGTTTTAAAAATGTTATTTATAATAGCTTTGCTAAAGTTAAAAAAGAGGTCTACAAATTCTCATTCATTTTCAATTTTTAAAAAAATTGCTGTATTATCTTTTCAAATGTTTCTTCCCTTTCGCTGAGTGTTAGCTGATAGGAAAATCATGATTCACTCCGTAAGCCTGATGGGCAAGACATTCTTCATTTTCTGGGCCAGCACATATGGAGAAGATAATTCTTATTAAGCACATTAGATAATTTGTAACTAAATCAGTTAATTTTCAGTTGGAGCTACCTTTCCTTCCTCTCCACCCTCTTCCTTAGTGTTATTTCTCTAAGGACAACTAAGCAGACACAGGTGATACTGAATTTTTGTTATTTAAAAGAAGAGAAGGCATAGCTACAGAGAACACATTGGTGGTTGCCAGAGGTGGGGGGTGGAGGGTAGGCTAAATGGGTTGAAAGGTACAAACTTCAAGTTATAAAATAAATATGTCATGGGATGTAATGTACAGCAGGGCAACTATATTTACTAATACCATACTGCACATTTGCAAATTGTTAAAAAGATTTCATAAGCTCTCATCACAAGAAAAATAACCTTGAAAAAAAAACCCTAGAAGAATAGATAGTGAAGAACACTTTTATGTAAGACCTGGGTTCCTCATCAGTCCATCTATGGACACTTCATTCCTTCTATTTTTAATCTTTACAGGCAACCCCTGAAACACTGATTGAAAGAAGGAATTAACATTCCTCATGGTGTCCCAATACAATATTTTTATATCTCCCCTTAAGCACATTGTTCTATTATTTCCCATCAAAAGAGGATAGGAAACAATGATCAAATTCACTCTAAAGTACTGGCAGTAAATTAGAATAGAAGGAGCCACAGACAGAGAGAAATTCTTCCTCCCAACAGTAAGGATGGTCTTCTGAAGGGAAGCTGTACACACTCTATTTGGGGGGACCCATAAAATAAGAAGAAAACCATTTGTTTAGGTAGAATATTTTTGGAAGAAAAGGTCAAAGACGATGAAGCTTCCTGCTATTTCTTTTTTCTCCACTATTCACAGCTAACAGTTGTTACAAAATATTAAGGTATACAATTTTTATTATGCATAAAGCCAGCAATAATAATTTATCAGTGATGCCTCTTGCAATGAAATGAGCTCAGAACTGGAACCTAAAGGAATAGTTTATGGAGTACAGAGCTGCATTAGGTGACAGCATTTTACAGCAGGTAGAACTAGGGCTTTGGAATTAAGTGAGTGAGGGCTTAAGTTCAGGTTCTGTCACTGACTAGCCACAACACATGCTGTGCAAGTTACTTAACATTCCTGCATCTGTTCCTTTATCTACAAAATACAGATTAGGATTCCTTTCGTATAGCATTATCACGAATACAAAACAAAATCATCACATATGATAAATGCTCTCCATGGTACATAGTACAGAATACGCAATCAATGGACAATAAATTAGCCTGGCCTTACATTGTCAGATGAGGAAAATGAAGACTGGAGGTTAAGACATGCCAGGGACATATGGTTAATTACAAAATTTTTGATGGCACAAAGGGGATTTCTTCCATAAACTCAAAGTTTTGTTTTAAAACTATTTTTCTTTTTAATTGCTGTAGCACTTATTAGAGAAAAGTCTACATGTCCCTTATTTGTGAGAGCGGGAGGGAAGTACAGAGAGGGAAACTGATTTATATAAGGATGTGAAGCAAGTTTCAACAGAAAGCTGAAACTAACAAAATTAAATGAAGCCACCCCTCCCCAAAACCTTCAACACTAATCTGAATTTTTGTTCTCTGAATGCATATATTACAGAGGGATGTATCTAATGTGAGGCTCCAAAAAAGTTAGTTGAAACTATGGACGTGAAAGCAAAGCCACATGGACTGCCACACTTTATTTATCTGAGTTGTGAAAGGGAGAAAACCCAGTTAGGAGGCCCACAATATGAATCAAATCCCAAGGAGGAGTCTTACTTGTGAATTGTGAGTTGTAGCAAAATGTTTCCAATTTGGGACTCAGGTGACATTAGATTCCAGGAGCTAATGAAACATTTTGAAGCCCAAGGAGCTTGCTCAAACAGAGATAAAAGATGGTCTCATCAAATATTTCTGTTTTTAATTTCTCACCAGGAATGCATGACATTTTCAAAACACTGTCCCCGCGTTTTGCCCCTATGGGAGATTTTCTGGTGATTGGAGCATTTAGAGAATGCTGTGAAGGTTCAGAGTGGGGTGTAGGAATTCTGGGTGTGAGGTCTCTGTGATTTCATCAGGATTTGTGACGTGATACCTACCAGCTTATTTCAGCAGGTTTCAGATTGAAGTCTAGAATTTCTGATCAATATCTCAAGTACCTAATTCCATATTAAGAATTTAGTAAGTGGGGCGCCTGGGTGGCTTAGTCGGTTAAGCCTCCGACTTTCGCTTAGGTCATGATCTCGCGGTTTGTGGGTTCGAGCCCCGTGTCGGGCTCTGTGCTGACTGCCAGCTCAGAGCCTGGAGCCTGTTTCAGTCTGTGACTCCCTCTCTCTCTGACCCTCCCCTGCTCACGCTCTCTCTCTCTCTCTCTCTCTCCTAGAAATAAATAAAACATTAAAAAAATTTTAAAAAAATTAGTAAGTATTTAGTGAGTGTTTCCATCACTGCTTACAGAACAAGGCACTAAGGTAGGCCCTGAGGGATGTGAATAAAAGACAGATGACCTTTTTTGTAAATAACAAAAAACAAGATGTTGATGGAACTTGTCCTTTTGCACTGAAATTGATGGGTAGGGTCCCAGTTGAAAACAGAGAAATGGTAAATCTAAAAAGATTCACCAATTGTTCCTCATACCCCAATGTGGCCTTACTAAGGAGATCCCAGAAGTACCAGTTGTGGGGTAACCAAACTTAACATTTCTTCTCCTCCCTGTCATCCCTCACCCTAATCCCATTCTATCTGAGGAAGTGTGAGATGGGGAGAGTTAGGAACTGAGAACATCAGCCTGTAGGGGAGTCAGTGTTTCTGTTGAGAAGCTTTTCCTGTGAGAGGGAAGGAGACGGTGCATGCTTTCCACTCCCCAAAGTCCAGAGTGGGTGCCAGAGAGTGAAGGACTCCAAGAACCTCATGTGAAGGTTGAGAATTCCTGCAAGAAGGGGAGCCTGCAGGCTCCAAATCAATGACTTGAGATGTAATTTCCACTGTATGCAGAAAAACTGAGGTAGAGGAAATTACGGAATGGAAGCAGGATTAGGAAAAAACTGAAACTAATTATTATTTTTTAAATGTGTGTGGGGAAAGTTTTAAATATATTCTAAATTTTTAAAAGTTCCAAAGAAACCTGGTTTCGATAAGGGATCCAGGTGTGTATCCCTTCCTGTGCGAAATCTTAACCATCTTCATCTCTTTCTCAGCAAGCTTGTTTTCTCTAGAGTAAATTTTTCATGATTTTAGAAATCAGTTATAGAAAAGAAAAATAACAATGGCCATTGCTGAAAAATAAGAATTATAGGTCAAAGACACAGACATCAGCTTAATTGGGATTTGGTAAATTTATAGAGCATATTGCAGCGAAAAGGCAAAACACAGTGCTGCCACCACCTGTTTGATCAGGACTCCTTTAAAAATCCACAACAACTGTGTGTTTACTTGAGCTCTGCAACCCAATGTTAAAAAAAAACATTATGGGGGCAGGAAACAAGAATTCTGAGGGGACGTGGTGAAAACAGAAAAGGGATATGAATCCTATTGCCTTGGCCCCGTGCTATGCCAGAAGAAACGGATACACATGCACCCTGAAGATTTTCAAATGGATGCTCTGTGCTTAATGGAATGGTTAGTAAAAATGAGGAGTGATCTGTGGTAAATATTGCCTTTGATGAGGAAAGAATCAGTATTCCTCATTATTCTCAGCTCTTGTGGTCATATATCTGAAGCCCTTTACACCTGGATCCGGCAGAGTGGATTCTCCTACCTAGAGTGAAAATCAGCTAGAACACATCAGTCAAAGCCATTGTTTCTCTTTGAGCAGATGAACCACAGTGACTTGGTTACTTCCTGCCTGAGACACACATGCCCTTCTCCAGCAGCTAGAGATGACTGGAAGACTCAGAAAAGCTAATGGGTAGAAGGCAAAATTACCTAACTCATGATTTCTTTTTTTTTTTTTTTTTTTTTTTTACGAATAGTTTATTGTCAAATTAGTTTCTACATAACACTCAGTGCTCATCCCCAAAGTGCCCTCCTTCATGCCCATCCCCCCCTCCCCCCCACATCCATCAGTCCTCAGTTTTTGTCAGCATTCAAGAGTCTCTCATGGTTTGCCTCTCTCCCTTTCCCCCACCATTTCCGCCCTTCTTCTCCCCCTTGGTCCTCCGTCAAGTTCCTCCTAATCCTCCTATACGTGCAAACATATGGTATTTGTCCTTCTCTGCCTGACTTATTTCGCTCAGCATAACACCCTCAAGGTCCATCCATGTTGCTACACATGGCCAGATTTCATTGTTTCTCATTGCCATGTAGTATTCCATGGTATAGATAAACCACATCTTCTTGATCCATTCGTCTGTTGATGGACACTTAGGCTCTTTCCATGTTTTAGCTATTGTGGAGAGTGCTGCTATGAACATTGGGGTACATGTGCTCCTATGCCTCAGCATTTCTGTATCCCTTGGGTAAATTCCTAGCAGTGCTATTGCTGGGTCATAAGGGAGTTCTATTGTTAGTTTCCTGAGGAACCTCCACACTGTTTTCCAGAGGGGCTGCACCAGTTTACATTCCCACCAACAGTGTAGGAGGGTGCCCGTTTCTCCACATCCTCGCCAGCATCTAGAGTTCTCTGATTTGCTCATTTTAGCCACTCTGACTGGCGTGAGGTGGTATCTCAGTGTGGTTTTGATTTGTATTTCCCTGATGAGGAGGGATGCTGAGCATCACCTAACTCATGATTTCAAAGCTGAGTTGATGCCATTCTGCGAAGAGAAGCCTTTGGAAAACCTTTGAAGTCTGCATTAGGAGCCCCTAACTCAGAGAGCTGCCACCCCAGCCACCCTCCACCACCTGGTACACTGTAATTCCATTACCAAAAACACATTTCATATTGTTTTCTTGACCTTAACTGAACTGAATAAAGGCCTTGTTTATTTTTCTGATCATTGAATATCCAAGGCTTGGTATAGTCCTGGCTTATTATAGTGGGCACTGAAAAATTATTTCCTGATTGAATGGAGGAATGAAGAGAATCTCTGGAGGACTGGCACAGGTTTGAAGAGTTCAGCTCTTTGTATCTGATGGGTCTGTGGTGGTATTTGCCCTTTCCTTAGTGACAGTGGAGGCAGAGTGGAAGAATCAGCATGTGTGATCATATAGCACCTAAATGCTGTCCTTTAAGCATGCATGGTCTCCTATGTTCAGATCATTGCTTAGGAGAAGTGATATTTGGCTCTTTTTAGGCTCAGTCAAACTTTGTATTGGTACATGTATCAGCCAGATCTCAATAAACACAGAACAAGGTACTGCATATCTGAAATGTACATAAATATTTAAAGATAAAAATGCAAATGCCAGTATGGTTAAGAACCTAACGTCATATGACCATCTAGTACCTGAAATGAAACTCTATCTGACTCCCTGGACCCCTAGTGCAGTGTTATTTCCACTCTGCCACTAACACACAAGCCCCTGTTTTTGGTGAACATATAAAATATTATACTCTGCACACTGACATCTGAAAAGCATTCCAACAATTTTGGAACCAGATATGCTAATGGGTGTGAGGTGGTATCTCACGGTGGTTTTGATTTGTATTTCCTTGATGATTAATGATGTTGAGCTTCTTGTCATGCATGTACTTGTTGGCTATTTGTGTGTCTTCTTTAGAGAACTGTCTATTCAAGTCTTTTGTCCACTAACATTTTTGTTGTTGTTAGCTGTAGTAGTTCTCTGGTTATTAACCCCTTGTCAAATATGTGATTTACAAATATTTTCTCCCATTCTACAGGTTGCCTTTTCACTCTGTAGATTTCATCTTTTGATGAACATTATCATTCTTACGTCTTAAGAGAAACATGTGAATCCTTCTGTAGGATGATTCTTGGGTGTAATTACTATTTCAACTTCTAAAAGTTGTACCGAGTTAGACTCTTACCAATAAGTATAGAACACTTCCCCCATATCCATTCCCTTGTCAGCACTGCATAAGAGATAGATCTTAAAAATTGTCATACACATTGAAAAGTTTATTTTTATACATAACTACTCTGCTCACATCATGGTTAGCAATTCCACAAATTTGGGTCAACTCCTTTCCCTTGGAACTTTAACACATACATATAGGAAAAACCTAAAACTCAGAAATTGGTTCTGCACCCAAACCTAGACTGAAAAGTTTTTACTTTCCTTTTACTAAAAGGTCTATAATTAGTTATTTTATGTCAAGTGATTTACTTCAGTGAATGGTGCCATTTTATCAATTGAGTAAATAAATCCATTTCAATTCATAGCTAGAGAAATTATAGGAGAAACCAGTATGCCAGATGATTCAGTGTATGCCAAGGATATAATCTCTTAGCCCAGAATCCTTTCCTTCTTGCCAGTCCCACTGCAACACCATAGACTTCCAGTTTCAGGGACTGGAAAGGCCAAGCCAACAGAAATATCTGACATTGGGATGAAGGGCAGTGGTGTCCCACAGATTTGGTGGGAGCTGTGTCACTGCTATTGAGATGAGGACCTGGCCCAGAAGGACATTTCCTTTGTAGATATGTTTTAAAAAATAATAATTATAGGAAAATAATAATGATTTTCTATCCAGGGACCCGAGGAGTACAAAGGCAGTGAGGTTCTCCCCCTTCAATCATACTACCTGTGGAAGATCATATGAGATTCTCACACTGACATCAGGACAGTTATAGAGAGCAATGGTGCCCTTAGATATTTCTTCTTCTTTCCCTGCTACACTTTCCTTACAGAGAACTTGTGACAGATGAGCCATGCTTGTGGGGGAGCACTTGTCCTTCTATGTGAGTCTGTGATGCAACACAAGTGTCCCACTGTTCCCAAGGTCCTCACTGCAGTTTATTAAAAACTGGAGAAGCAGGGCCTGCTTCCATATGGCTTTTCTAGTTTATTGGCTC
The DNA here is from genome assembly GCF_003009895.1 of Hyaena hyaena. Lineage (NCBI taxonomy): Eukaryota > Metazoa > Chordata > Mammalia > Carnivora > Hyaenidae > Hyaena > Hyaena hyaena. Next base: position 1,387,102 of record NW_024081037.1, read on the forward strand.
TATTTGCTTGTAAAAATATGTTTTCAATTATACTTAAAACATTTGATTCAAACGACTTTGGGAAAGTCAAGATGTAGTGTTTTCTTCTGCCCACATCACATACGTTCTGGTTGATCGTGGACTTAAGGTGCAGTGTACTGACGTCAAATGGCTAGTGATAGAACAGAGTCTTGAGAGAAAGGTGAAGAGTAATCTTAAGCTATAAATAATAGAATAGTAACAGAAATCAGTGTTTATTCTGGACTCATTGTGAGCATGACAGATTACAAGCATGCCCATAAACGACAAAACTATATGTAAAACCCAAAGGAAAAAATGAGACTGCTTGGAACATATGATCAAAACAGGAAATGTTGGTTTGAGGTGAGCCTCTTTTCCTCAGATAGAACTTTCTAGATGTTTTTTTTTTCAGTCAGCCATATCTAATTATTTTTCTTTGACAATAATACAAAATTGGAAAGAGCTTTAAAACCACAGGCTCAGTGGGGATAAAGAGGACATTTTTGTTTTTCTCAGAGGAGTAATAGCTTACAATGGATTTTTCATAGTTATTTATTATTAGCCCTTTGTGCAAGTCATGGACAAAGGAATATTATTTTATTGAATGTTGATTAAATATGCCTTAGTCCAGACGGAAGGCATAGATGGATTATACTGGGCTATGCCTCAAACAGAAGGGAGGTCAGAGTGACAAGTTAAATGGGAATTATGATTAAAGCACTGTGAAAGCAGCCCCTCTCCCCAGACATAAGACTTCCTTCCACTGGGAGTCTAAAGGCCAATCATGGACAGCTATGCATTAGCTAATCGTGGGTAAACCAGGTCAAAGTTCTCCTTCTACATGAGTCATATATCACATGTAGAGCAACTAGGGGCTCACAAAACTGAGTTGGCCACCACTGGGGAAGGGTATCTGCTTCCTATTCTTGTTCTCCCTACTCAGCCAGCTATTGTAATTGCCCCCACTTCACACCTAGAACTGTAAGTTGAATAACTGGGTTGTTGGTTAAAAATGTCCATTTCTGCCCCGCCCCATGAGATCCTGAGTCAGTAGGGCTGTTCAGCAAGGTGGGGGATGTGCAATCATGATACAGGTGGTCCTTGGACTGTGCCATGACATACTCTTGGGAAACTCTGCCCAAAATGAGGATGAGAGAGATTGGCTGGGGATTGTGATGATCACTTTTCGTTTTCAATATATTATGGCTAAGGGCCTGTCTTAGACCTTTTATTCCTACTTTGCCCTGTTGGTGGCTAAAGACTTCTTGATTTCTGACTTCTTTGGCCAGACTTTGACCGCTCTCCTTTTCTAAAACTCTGGTTTATCTTTGAACCTGCTGCTTCGTCTCTTATCTGTGCTTCTCTAATTACCATTCATGTATCCTTCATTTATTCTTTCACCCAAAAAATATTGGGTATATACACTCAGTTTCAGAGTCTGTGCTGAGGACACACTGCATAGTAAGGCAGACTCAATTCAGGTCATAATGGTATTTATAGGACAGCAGAAGAGGCAGTCAGTTAATGAAATAGTCACAGTAAGAGCGCCATAGAGAGATGTTGGGGCAATGTGAGAGCTAACAGCAGGGTCAGCTAATCCAGTCCTGGGCACAGAGAAGGCTTCTAGGAATAATTAGGGAGTTGGGAGGTGATGAGAAGGCAGAGTATTCCAGGGAGAAAGACAGGACAGTGTGGATACCCTAAAGGATAAGAGCTACAACATTTTAAGAAAAAACTGTGGGGATGCCTGGGTGGCTCAGTTGGTTAGGTGTCCCACTCTTGGTTTCTGCTCAGATCATAATCTCACTGTTGTGAGGTCAAGTCCCCCGCATGGAGCTCCATGCTGGGCTGCTTAAGATTCTCTCTTTCCCTCTTTCTATGACCCTCCCCTGCTTCTGCTCTTTCTCTAAAAAAAGAGAGAGAGAGAGAGAGAGAGAGAGAGAAAACTGTGACTATAGAGTGGGCCTGGTGACAGTAGGAGGTATGACAAGGAATGCCCCTGGAAAGCTGGCAGGCCCAGACCCTGAGAGGCCTTATAAACCCCATGATACAGTTTGGACTCTAATTTGAGGGCCATGAAATAGCTCTGAAAGATTTTCAACAGGGGTGAGTCACAACCTGGGCTGCGCTGAAGAACACTACAGCTGCAATAGACCAATGGTGCAGATGATTCAGAGTCAAGTCCCCAGAAGGCAGGAGGGGTGGAGAGGAGCACCCACAAACTATGTGAGAAATGTCTCTTCCACTGTGACAGGAGGGAAGAAGCCAAGGACATGATGGCCTGCAGGTAAGATGTGTGATAGGTAACAGTATGGTGAGAGAGGTTTTATGGAAACTTCCTCCCAGGGAGAAGAGAGTGAACATCCTTGAAATGTCCTTCTAGCACTTTAGGTGATAAGATTTTAGTACTGAGATAATTTCTTCAACTGGGTGATATGTAGGATAAGCTAGGTGCTCAATCATAGTAGCCAAAGAATGACACTAGCGACTTAGAAATGTACCAAGAATTAAATACACATATATTTCAGATTGTGAATGCACTTTTGTACACTATAACGTTGTATGACTATATTAGATTGCAATAGACTTTAAGAAAGCAGCATCTAAGAAAACAAAAACCATGACATCTGATCAATGATAAAATGTAATAACCAACTTCAGTATCAGAAATCTCTCAGTGAAGACTCTTAGTGTATCTTCAGCTTTCCGAACCATGTACAACTTTTCCTCCCAAACAAGGATGGAACCAGCTTTTCTAGGCACAAAGGTACATCATTTTCCCATTTTCCTAAAGACAAGTTCAAACTGAGAAACCATCTTAAGGCTTGAATAAGTAAGGTCTGACAAAACAAAACAAAACAAAACAAAAAACCCCAAAAAACCAAAAGAAACAAAAAACCAAACCAAACCAAAACAAAAACAACAAAAAAACCCACCCAACTCAAGATTTCATTGAAAGGCAAAGTTCAGCCTTTTCTTCTGTCAGAAAGTTCTGATAACAGAAAAGAAGTTCAATAGGAACTGCATGCCCAAGTGGACTTTTCTAACACTGGACAGATTTGGACAGATTTGGAATGTGCTGTTTTTTCTGCTAAAGACGTTTTTCCACTCTTGGCCTTCCAAAACCCAGAGTTCAAAGCTTCACTACTAGTTTTTTATGCGGGAGCAAATTGACCACACTATTAGAAAAAGACGTGAATCAGTGTGTTTGGCTCTTTGTTTCTTTGTGGTGATCTTTGGAAAGGAAATATCGTAAGGAAAGAAAAGCAGGGAAAGACTAGTTTGCATCTTTTCCTTGAGGGGTGTTTGCTTAAAAAATAATAATCCTAAATCAGACTATTATTGGGACTTATATTAAGCATTTTCAAATTTTGAAACAGGAACAAAGTCCACCAGACCCTTTGTTTTTCTCATTATACAAATAGATAAATTGAGTCACTGAGCAGTGAGGTAATTTCCCTGGTCTCAGCTGCATTAGATGAAAAGAAAGCATGAACTCAAGGTTTTGGATTCCAGGTAACTACTTTGATCATGCTTTTATTGGAAGCAGACAACCAAAAAGTTAATAATCCATTATACTGCATGTTAGGGACATGAGGTTTTCTAGCTTAACATAAATTTTATTTCACATAATTTTTAAACATTTTTTAAATGTTTTTATTATTTCTCAGAGAGAGAGATAGAGAGAGAGAGAGAGAGCATGAGCAGGGGAGGGTCAGAGAGAAAGAGGCACAAAACATAAAGTAGGCTCCAGGCTCTGAGCTGGCTGTCAGCACAGAGCCCGACGTGGGGCTCGAACCCACAAACTGTGAGATCATGACCTGAGCCGAAGTCGGACACTTAACCGACTGAGCCACTTAGGCACCCCCTTCATATAATTTATATATATAACTGTGCATGTATGTGTTTACACACTCATAGATATTAGAATAGCCTCAACTTTCTCAAATCTTTAGAGAATGACACATTTTAGATAATTAAAAATTTCCTAAAGCTGAAATTTTACACCAGTGAGGACAAAAATATATTTGTTTTGATAGCATCTATTTAAAATATGAAATTTCTTTAATTCTTAAAAGACACTACTAAATATGTCAATAATTATATTCAGCCATGCTTCAGTAATTCCCTCAGAAATCATGGGACGTGACCCCATTACTTTTTATGTTGAATTCAGTGCTTTTATACATGACACTACAATGGCTTCTGAGAGATGATTTAAAATCTTTTGTTTTTTTGCCCCCACAAATAACATGCATTTTGGCATTAATCAAAAGCGGGTTTCAAAAATATGCTTTAACAGAGTCAGGCTTAAAATGGACTGTGTGTCCTTTAAAATCATAAGCTGTGCAGAAGGTAACCTACAAAACGATTCCTGTTGATTTTCGATGGCATTTCCTATGTCCCTTGTCCTATCACCACTGCAAATCTGTTTGCTACAGATTAGTAATAGGATGCTGTGAATGATTCTCTGGGGATAAAATGTCAGTGATGTAGCAGTTAAACAGGAGTGCTCAGGAATCTGATCTACTGGTTTTACTTATAGACATGTGACTTTGAGGAACTTAGTTAACTCTCACATACTTTCTTGTCTATAAGGAAAAGTGATTAGGATAAAATGCAATAATATAAAAAAAGCTTTAGCATTCTGTTTGGCACGGAGTAAATCCTCAATACACATTAACGCTATTACTGTTGAATAATACCTTATTTGAATTCTATCTTCTTGAAAAGCACATTCTCAGTCATTGAATCCTTTTTGCTAGCGAACTCTTTTGAATCATTCTGCTTTCCCTTGTTGCAGTTTCTGCTTTATGCTGCCAGTGTGATCTGGATGTGATACTGTTAAGGCTCAGCCTGAATTAGTAGAATGAATAGGACTTCAGGAGTAGGATGATCCAGGTTCATATTCTAGCTCCAACATTCACTATCTAAATGATGTGAAATTTACTGAATCTTTCTAAGGCTCCACTGTCTCATGTGTAAACTGTATATAAATCCTCTATCTAATTCAAATGAAGGCAGGTATATAAAACACACCATAAACTGTAAATTTCTCTACAAAGTTTATTATTGTCACTATCAATGTCTTCATTTTTAAAAGTTCACAAATTAATATACTAACACTTTTGCTGATGTGGTGATAATGAATTCTATTTTATAGAAACAAGGTATTAAGAATCTCCAATGTTTTTGCTCTGTTGAAAAGGAGTCATGGATTCTTTCTTTAGCCACTGGCTCACGTCTGCAGATGAGAATTTTATTTATATGTATTCAAATGTGATTTAAACACATGGTGATTCTTTTATGGCTAAATATAAAAAATTTACAAGTTAAATGTTATTGTTATCTTTACCATTTACTTTAGAGTTTGCTCATGCTACAATTTGTAAATACTTTACAAGGCAAGGGAAAATACACACCCATAATTATTTCTCGATGTTGTCTGGCTCATGATAGCTGGGTAAATTCTTTTATTTTATTATTTAAAAAGAAAAGTTTTCATTGAAAGTTTTTCCAGTCACTCCAAATAAACGTAGCTGTAAATGGAAAAGATACAGCTGATTGCTCTGGCTTCTTGAGCGTGTCTTCTGCCCTTGTCCCGCTCTTCACTGAGTCAGAAGGAAGGCATGTGGTGTGGCCGACCTCCGAAATCGTTAAACATCTCCTGTAAACTGTTGCTGTTAAAGACTCAATCTGGTTTATTTTCTGAAGCCTTATTAATAAGTTAGAATCTAGTCTGCAGCCAGACTGTTTGATTACTTTGCTCTTGGCTTTGCCAGCCACAGAATTTTATTGCATGGTTGGCCTGTTGGCATAATGATTCCTGAAGGGCCGCTGGTAAGCCAGCAAGTGCCAGGGGCACATCACTGTTAAATTCCAAAGACATGTGACCTCCCTTGACCTTCTGGTAGAGGGTTTGGCCTTCTTCAAAGAACCCCAGGGTGTTCACTAGAAATAGAGACAAAAATGCTCTGGGAAAATCTATGATAAAGAACTACCTTCCTTCAGAAAGTCATGGGGTTTCAGGAGGAGATAAAAACAAAAATCTATTACTGAACTTGTTTCAGATAGGCTGGGACAGTCTTTCTCTGTAGAATAGTCATATTGAAAATTGAAGCATTTCTATGTGTAGGTATTTAAAACATGTTTTTTTCTGGCAAAAGGGAAAAGAGAAGAGATGGAAATGAATAATAGAGATTTCTCTTGGAGAGATTCAGTTCCAATCAGTCTTTATCTCATTTTGTTTGTATAGTGATAAAGGATCCAGATAGCAGTACAGTGCCATTCTGTACAAGTTTAAGCCACTAAAAAAAAAAAAAAAAAAAGGAAATACCATCTGTAGTATTTTATTAAAACTACATGAGAGGAAGAGGATTTCTTGAAGATGATAGAACAATTAGAGGCAAGCCTGTTAGTCAAGCAATGCACCAAAAACAAAATTTAAAGTGCACTGCTGTGGGCATGGCATTCCCTTGGGATACATGAAAACTTCTCATTCATTTTTTTCAGTAGCTCATCCAAGGGTATAAGACATAGCACATTAAGATTTAAATATTCTATGTTGTCCTATAGAGTAGGCACTATCCACATGTGGCTATTTGATTTTAAATTTAAAGAGATTATAATAAGGGGCAACTAGAAGGCTCAATCAGTTAAGTGTGTGACTCTTGATTTCAGCTCAGGTCATGATCCCAGAGTTTATGAGATTGAGCCCTGCTTTAGGCTCTGTTCTGACAGCACAGAGCCTGCTTGGGATTTTCTCTCTCCCTCTCTGCCCGATCCCGCTTGAGCGTGTACGCACACACACACTCCCTCTCTCTCAAAATAAATAAATAAAATTAAAAAATAAAGAGATTACAATAAAATAAAATTTTAAAATTCAGCACCTCAGTTGCACTAGCCACACCTCAAGTGCTCAGTTGCCATTATGTGGTTGGTGGCTGTCATGTTGGGTGGCTCAGATACAGCACATTTTCATCACTACAGAAAATTCTAGCAGACGGCTTTGATGTCTTCAATACAGTGTACAGACAACATGTTAAGTGACATTTATAGTAAGTGCTTGTCATTTGAGAATAGAGAAGGATCGATGCAGGCTGCAATATTTGGGAAGACTTTAAAAAGACCTTGAATTTATGGTTACTTTGGCAAGTATGAAGAACAGTGGGAAACAGTCAGTAGAGAAAAGGAAGAGAATGTTTGGGTGAATAGTAGCTGTTGTGGCTTAGGTCAAATTCCTGCTGTAGACTGGAGCGAGATGAAGATGGAAGCAAGCATGGATTAAGTTGAGAAAGATTGAGATACCTGACTGGCAAATTAAGGTGTTTGTTCCACGTTTCATAATGTCACTCAAATATTTGAGCAGAGTACTGACAATCTTGGGACAGTGCTACCACCCAACAAGTAATTTTTCCTTACATAATTTCATATGTGGAAGGCCGATATTTAATATTAGCATACAAATGGGAGTTCATCTTGTGCCCCATGGTTAGCTCCTGTGGTGTAACACTGTACGCATATGTGTAACACTAGTAACACTATATGTGTGTGCACCGGTGTGAATGAACGCAGGTAAAACTGTGTTTTCTTGAAACAATCTATAAGGACAGAGAAAAGCATATTGAGGGGCTTCTCATTCACCATGACTGTATTTTATTCCCCCATCCCTTTTTTTGTTTCCTCTTGTTCATATTTATTGGGTTCCTATTATGCGTTAAGTAGCAAGGGTGCAGAGATAACAAGACCAGAATCCTTCTTCAAGGAGCTCACAGTCCTGCACAGAAAACAAGCCAGTGCTACTACGGAGTGGACATGGCCATGACGGGACTGTGCACAGAGTACAAGGGAGCATGGTGGAGGTGTGCAGTGCAGCCTGGGGCAGGCCAGTGGCAGGCAATCTTCTCTAAGCAGAAGATAGTGAACTGAATCTTGGAGAGAGACTACAAATTAACTCCATAGATTTAGTGGGGAATACTACATGCAGAGAAGAAAGATCAAGTACAAAAGCAAAACAGTATGCAGAATGTGATCATATGGAAAGAACTAGCCCGTTTCTTCTTTTGTCTTCGGCGTAACACAAAGGAAGGGCTTGAGGTATACTCATTACTATATATACCCTCACGGCAGGTTACGGAGGAGGTGTAGACAATATAGACATTTTTCTAGGTGACTCACATGGCTGAGGGAATCATTTACGTTGTCTTGACTCGTAAAGCTGGCTTGACTCGTAAAGCCAGTCAGCTGGCTATAGATGATAATAACAGTAACGCCAAAGAGAATGATCTGATGAGTCAGATTCAAGTTTGTTTAACCCGCCGTAATGCCTTTGTTCTGTCTGTTTCTCATATAATCATGGGAATTTCTACTGCCTTAGGAATGACATGCTAGGTTGTCACTTTCTCTCCCAGACTGATGCCAAACAACTTGGGATCACTTGGGGAGAATTTATGGAGAAACCTTAGCCCTTAAAAACCACTCTAGGGAGAAATGATAGTTTTTTGGTAGGTTGGGGTTTTTTTTTTTTTTGGGTTTTCTAGTTACACAGCCCTTACTTTTTTGGCTCCAAAATGACAGAATGCTTTTAGGAAAAAATACAGAAAAGAAAAAGAAATTAAAATCACAGTATTAAACAAGAAACAGAGCCAGTCGGCAGTGTCTAGGAACAGAGCCACTGGAATTCTCTCACTTTCTTTATGAGTCAGAGGCATTGTCACAGGGAATTGATGTTTTCTCTCCCTTTTACTAACACTAGAAGACACCACGAAAGGCAGTGTGGAGGAGCAGGAAGACTGAACTTTGGCATGTGACCTCGATGGGAATACTAGCTCTGCTACTTCCTACTGTGTGACCCTGGGCAAGTTGTTTGACCAAGCAGAGGCTCTGTCTCTCTCATCTTTAAATTGAGAATGATAATACCGCTATTGTAGGGTTGATTTAAGGAATAGAGATAACAATACTAGTACAATGTCTGATTCTATTAGATGCTTAATAAATAGTATCTAGTATTGTAACTACAAATGGCAAGCTTGAGTTGCTCCTTTGGGTGACTGTGAACTACTTATTTTATTAAAGGAGAGGATGCTCCTTTCTGACACTTTTAGGATACTGGATTCCAGGTATTATCTTTTTGAAGGGGAAAGAGAATTTGTAGAGTTGGGCCCTAAGAGAAACAGGGAATTTGATAGGGGTCAGGGGTCTGAGTGTCATCAGTAAACCAAGGGATTCCCTAATATACCAACATATACTAGAATATTAGTAAGTGTGATCTTATAACAGAAGTTAGCTCCCTACTTATGGTGAGAAAGTAAATGCTCAAGGAAGAAATTTGGCTAATGATCTTGGTTTTTAATAGTGGTTAAGGTGAAACAATGATCAGATCAGAGATTATTGAGCTTATTCATGAAATTATGTAGGCTCCTTGTTTACCAAACTTACTGCTTACTAATGATCATTTCTTTATTTATAACACAATATGTAGACAATGAGAAATAAGAGGGAAGGAAGAGATCTTTTCAATCTGATCAGTCTTCCTCCCTCCCTCCCTCCTTTCCTTCCTGCCTTCCCTCCTATCATCTATCTATCTTCCTAGATTTTCAAAATACTTAAATTATTCTGGGATTTCTGCTATTACTTTCATTATGAAGAACTGAGCCATTGAATGAAGACATGTTCATCTTCTCCTTTTGTTCCTTTTCAACCTGGGTTTGGAAATTACACTGGGATTGTTTCTTACTTTATGGTTTGACATAGCACATAATCTGTACTCAATGTGTATTACATAATGACTAGCAACACTGAATTTACCATGTCCCAGTAGATATTGAAACAAGGAAGTAGGACAGTGATTCCTAAACTGTTCCCAAGTTGTTCCATAGAATCCTGGTCCCAAGAGATGCTCTTAGGGTGGGAAGGCTTGTCAGAAAATAAGTTTAGGGCACACTATTGACTGTAACATTTTTGAAAAATGAAAACATAATTAGCATATTAAGGTCTCTGTGAAGCCTTGCAGTGAACAAAACTGATCATATTGTTTCACTGTTTCTAAAATGTAACTGACCATAGAAGCTCATTCTGTGACATAATATCATCTCAGGTACTACTGTTTCTGAAACACACTTTGGAAAATTTTGAAGAAGTAACATTCAGGTTTTATATAATATAATTATTGAAAATATCATCTTTCTTTAGTTAAAATAGAATTTTGAAACCACAAAAATTCTTTCGTCTGTGGGTAATTAGCTTTTAATTGATGTCACAATATGGACAAGTGAACATATAGGCCTTTTGAGATTCTTAAGCCATCAGTTAATTGTTTTTTTCTCCCTTTTCTACTTATTTTTGACCTTGTCTGGATTTTTGACACACGAGGAATTGTCCTTGCTACATCTTGGAATGTCCTTGATACATGTGCTTATTTGGAATTTTATTCCATTTTGATCTGATTTTGCATAAATACCAGGAGCCATTACCAGGTGTTCTGAGTATAATCCATTCACTATATGAGTAACAGTAACAATGTATGCTTGATAGTATCATTCTGCAAAATAATTGGCAAGACCTCAAGTGTCTCTAAATAAAGATAGTGGTTATTTGAGAATTTCTCTTCTATTTAAGATAAATAAATTAAGGTACAGAGATAATTAATGACTTTCCAAAGATCCTAGAAAGTCAAGGTGTTTTAAGATTAAAATGCAGGATTTTCTCAAATGGGGGCTTCTTAGACTGCGTGCACACTAAGTTTATAGGTTTATCTCCATTGGCATCAGAAATAGAAAGAGGACTGCTCTTTATTCCTGTGGATGTCATAAGTTTTAAAAAGCAAGCAGCCCTTCTCTGCTGTGCCAGGGATTTTTCTTTTATGGTCCTAATTGATCTCTATCCCCCAAAGGGTTCTGAATTATGCAAGTGTCTCAAGTCTTAACAAGCCATCCCCAACACAGCTGTGCAATGGAAATGTTCAATGGAAAGGTATTCACTTCAGTCTAGGCAAGGCCCTGGCTGCTCCCTGGAGAGACCCGGATCCAGGAGGGCAGGTTCTGGGCCATCTTGGAGAAATCTGTTGGGCCCATTTCTGTCTCCTTCTTTCTCCAGGCTCCTTTCCCGCTCTTATTGACAGGAGGGTCTAGTCATGGCAGGACACCAGGACTTCCCCTTTAAAACTCATGAAATCTTTTCAGCACTTGAGCCTCTTTGCCCTTCTCTCCCTGACCCCCCCAGCTGCCAGGGTTTCTTTCTCACTGAGTTGAGCATTTAGTCTGGAGCATTTAGTTTGGCTGTGGTGGCTTTGGAAAGAACATTTTCTAAGATTGCTTTGGTTTTCTTTCAAATAAACCTCTACAAGCCTGGACATTTCTGGCATTGTTGAAACGCAGGTGATTTATTCCTAGAGGCTTAAATTGTTTTTTTTTTTTTTGTTTGCTTGTTTGTTTTTTTAAAGAAAACCAACAACGTGATATACTCCTATTGTACATTTTAGCCACTGGTAAAAAGGACACCTGGCTCTGTCTTTTATCAGAAAAATTCAAATCTAAAGACCCCCGTCTAGGAACAAGTCAGTTTTTATTTTGAGACACTCAGCCCCGTGGCTCCCTCTACTGGTTAAATGACTTCCCTTCCCACTCTTTTGAACGGGAGGGGATTGGAATAAACTGGGAGCTAGAAGGGGAGCTAGAAGGGGAACTAGACATGTCGTTAAATTAGAAGTATGGGTCTAATAGCATATTTTTGTTAAAGATCTCTTTTTATCTCTTATTCTTCCAACCTCACTTTTGGCCACCTAAGCCACGAAGTCTTAGCTCTTCCTAGCATTTCCCTTCAGGCAGGTCTTGGCCTTATCTTTCATCTGCCTTTTAACAAGAGGCCACTTGTCTGGATTTATAGCACTGATGAACACCATGACCTCTGGACTTGAAGACTAGTTAATCGCTAAGTAAAGATCTTTAAAGAAATAAAATGATGTACAGCCATCACTTTGAATTTATGAACCAAGTTTAGGTTTATCTTTAAAGTTCACATGGCATGACAGTTGGAGGAACATGCAAAATGGATTAATTGCTGCCAAGACATCTTCCTGCTGCCCCAGGACAATGCTCTTCACCCAGTTCTTAGGATTCAGTATCCTCCTATTGATCTGAAAGCAGTTTTGACTTACCCACTCGGCTGTTGGGTAGCATAATTTCTGCATAAGACAGCCGTAGTTGCCCTAGTACATGAAACCTGAATTATGAAGGTCATTGGCCCAGACTTTCATAAAAACAGCTGTTTTATCTAGCTAACAGAGAGGACTGGAGAAGTGCCCCAACAGGCTGGACATTTTACTTCCCAGAGAAGCCAACAGCTGACACCCACACCCAGGCCTATTCAGTTTGAGTTGGAAAAGTAGCACTTGAAGTGATTGTCTTTAATCTCAGTACATCAAATGATGCCAATGCCTAAATATCCCGTGATGTAAACACATCAATAGAAAGCTTAAGAGATGTAGTCTTCAAGAGATTTACTTAAAAGAATGTTTTCACGATGATGCTTAGTCATAGACTATGTAAATTTTAACGTACAATAAATCAATTTCAGAAACAAAAGTACAATTTCAAAGATATGCAAACAATTGTCAGGCTTTAGAGGAAAGTGAGGAAGCATCTGGGGTAACATCTGTCCACTTATTCAGGGCAAATTGTTTCCAGAAATGATACAAGAATATTCTTTTCTACCTTCATCATTTTCTATATTGGATTAACTTTATGCATCACCAAAAATTGTATTGTTATCTTACCAGAGAACATTGCGATGACGTGAGTTCCATGGAGTTAGTATGCTGCATCAGTCAAGTCAGAGGTCAAATGAGGCTCTTTTCCCAGTGGAAGTTCAGTCAAGGGTTAAGAAGGATTTTAATAAGTTGTAATACTTGTAAAGCTTTTACCCACGTGAGTCAGTCCTCAAATGGCGTTATACTGAAAGGAGCCTGACCCAAATAGGATTTTATCTCCCAAACGTTTGAGAGGCTCTTCAATCAGACACACTAAAAATCTCTTCTCTAGTACCTCAACTCTATGGAGTTTCTCTCTCTTCTGTCTGAGGGAATGAGCCCTCTTAGCCACACTATTCTGTCTCTACACTCTTGGAGCCTTAACCCCTCTCCTCTGACAAGACACATTTCACACCTACACCCCTCAATCCCTATGTCCCTCAATGTCTCTTCTGATTGTTCTTTATGGATATTTTGCCTTTTTGTGTCATTAAAAACCTGGGAAGGTGTAAGGTGGTTATATTGGCAATACATTGTCTATTGGGTGGGAGAAGAAGGTTATGCTATAAACCATCATAAAAGAAAACAATTGTTCTGTCATAGAAATGTTGGAACCAGATTTTAAGAAATCTTAGATACGGGGCGCCTGGGTGGCTTAGTCGGTTAAGCGTCCGACTTTCACTTAGGCGAGCCCCGTGTCCGGCTCTGTGCTGGCTGCCAGCTCAGAGCCTGGAGCCTATTTCAGAGTCTGTGTCTCCCTCTCTCTCTGACCCTCCCCTGCTCGCTCTGTCTCTCTATCTCTCTCCTAGAAATAAATAAAAAAAAATTTAAAAAAAAAGAAATCTTAGATACATACTGCATGAGGAAGACACACTATAGTTATCCAAGATAGAGCACTGTTTGAAAAGTTTGGCTACATGAACTGTAGCCCTGGTTCTGCTACACATGTCTGGGTGACCTTGGGCATGACATCAACCTCTCTGACTTTTTCTGTAAAATTAGTTTTAGTTAAAATTAGCTCCAAAGATCCTTCTAGCATTCATATTCTGTGTTTCTCTAAATAAGTTTAATACCCAAGAAATTGGAATAAGGACTAGATAAAGTATTTAGAAACTTCACTTCAGAGGATCTGTTGGAGGCAAGTAGCAATTTTAAATTAGCTTTCTTCTAGATAGACGAATTAAGATTGACAAAAACGTAAATAAAGCCTTTTTATTTGTTGGAGTGAAAATTTACAGCCTGTTTAAGAGAAGTATGAGACTTTGGGTAATGAGAAAAGCCACAAGTATGAGTGGTACTCTAGAAACTTGATCTGTAATAACTGAAAAGAGATTTCTTCCACTGAAAGAAAAAGAGGGTAGCATGGGGCGGGGCAGGGGGGGTGTGCATTTGCAAATCTCATGCTGAAGGAGAAAAGGGCAGTTTTCATTTTCTAGGAAGATATGGAAGTGAACTCAAAATTAATAGGGGAGATTGAAGGTGAAACATCAGGTGTCTTTTAATATTTTATATAATCAGCTATAGGTGCTGTGTGTTGCTTTTGCCATTATGCTACACTGAGCAGTTAGAATTCATTATTATTTTAGCTGATTACTCTATAATCAGTTTTGGGAAACATTTTTGTTTCAGTCACTTCAGTTTGATTCCATGCAATTTCAGTGGCTTTGTGGATTTGTGTACACAGGGCCCCCAGATTATAGACATTCCAACCTGTGTGACTCCCTTTAACCCCCATCCCACAAATCTATTTGTTTGAGGATAGATTCTAAAGAACCTCCATCCTCAAACAGCAAACAGTTGCCAAATGATAGTGGAATGCCTTATTAGTGCCTTCTCCGTTGGTGCTGAAATGAGGTTAATTTTTTCCCCCACTCCTCCCTCCTTGCCTCTCTGGAAAGGGCAAGTTTAGCATAGCTCTCATTTAGTATTGTGGGGTGTAAACTGTTGTTAATGACTGCCAGGTCATTGGAAGATCTTTTCCATTATATCCTTAGCATTTTGTAACCACTTGTGAGCTGATCTTTTATTTTTATTATCATTATTTTTAAAGTTCTACATGCTTTTGGTAGTAAGAGGTCCATTTCACAAAACGCTAAAGTAAAACATTCTCTAAATTCCAAAGAGCATTCATTCTCCCCTTAACCTCCTCCTCTCCTCTCCTTTTGTTTTTCTTTTCACTGATAATTAGAACAATGCACCTTTCAGAAGACTGGATTCTAGTCTCAAGATCTGTACCTTCTTTAAATTCTGCATATGCAGGTTTATGAAGACATGGTAGAAGAGAAGGAAGTCAAGGCATGAAAAAAGGCTTGGTTTTCAGAGGATTATTGGGAGGACCAGAGGTTGGGAAGTTAAGTCTGTATCTCAATCACTATGCAAGTTGCCATACCAAAGTGGGTGACCATAGATAAGAAGGAGTAAATTGTTGCTTCTAACTTCTCACTTGCAAATTATTACCCACATTGGGCCACCCATAGGGGTGGGTTTGTTGATGTGAACCACCCATTAATGTTCTGAGGGTTTTTTATACTTATAATATAGTTTTCAAAACTGTAACTGGCAAAGTCCTAGGGGTTTTAATGTGAGGTAGACCTGAAATCATTCTGGTCTTTAGAACTGGGCTATTCTCCACCGTTAGATCAAGGCACAGTAGAGATGGATCTTAGCGTATTAGAGGAAATGTTCTTATTTATTTAAGACAAAAACCAAGTGCAGATATGACTATTTGCTCTTCTTTTTTTAAAAAATCTTTTTAATGTTTTATTTATTTCTGAGAGAGAGAGAGAGAGAGAGAGAGACAGCGTGAACAGGGGAGGGTCAGAGAGAGAGGGAGACACAGAATCTGAAGACAGGCTCCAGGCTCTGAGCTAGGGGTCAGCACAGAACCCGACACGGGGCTCGAACCCACAAACCGTGAGATCATGACCTGAGCTAAAGTCGGACGCTTAACCGACTGAGCCACCCAGGTGCCCCGACTATTTGCTCTTCTGTATCTCTTCATATTTCATTTAAATAAAGGCAGAAAGGAGTTGCATGTGTAACAGATTCTGCTCTTTCTCTTCTCCTAGGGCACTTCCTACGAGACATTCCTCCTGGCTTCCCTCTTGACTCTCATCCCCATTCTCTTCTCTCTTTGATTTTCGTGGGCACCAATGGAAATAAAGTGGGATATGCTTTCCAGTCATTGAAAGAATATTTTTTTGTAATTGTGAGACTAGGAAAAAATTTCAAATGTGTGTCTCTCTAGGTATAGCAGAACACCTCTGTGTCTCTAGTGAAATAGGAAGCTGCTCATTTTTTTCTTTTTTGAGAAACATTAAAGGAGATGGTCAAGCCAGCTTGGTTGGTGTCAGATAGATATGGTCACGAACCCAATATAGGAGCAGCTATATAACAGCATAGAGAAAAGACTCATGTGAAGTCTCCACGTTCTGTACACATTGGGGTAGCTATCTGAAACCCAACACTGATTTTTCTAAAGACTTAAGAAGTGTCATCTTGTCTGATGTGTACCTGTAGGGAAAGAATCACTTTAGGGGTCCAGTAAAGGGTCCTGGGAAAGTTAGGTCATGAGTGATCTACATGATGTCACCCAGTTATTTAGGGTGTTGAACTTGATGGCACATGGGGAAGGCAGTCACTGTTAAATGGTTTGTAGCTGGCAGACTGGATTAGCTGCCAGGAAAAGCAGAAGCAAACTCTGGGAGAACACTTTTCATCCCCAAATTTAGGAATAACAGGAGCTCTTTTACATCGGGAGCATTTTTTTTTTCTTCTCCCAGAAAAGATAACTTCCCTCAAGGGAAATCTGGTGAATGAAGTCGTGCATTTTCACCCTTATGATGATGGGTGTGAGTCCGGCACAACCATACAAAAAGAATTAACTTGGACATGCCACATACTTGGTTTGGCCTTGTCCCATACCTGTGCTCTTGTCATGGTTGATTACTCACTTACATCAGATATGAAGCAAGCAGTCTGCACTTTGGCTGGAGATGAAAGGTATTTTAATATGCTCAGGTCACATACTATCTCAGCCAATAGTAATTTTATATCATTTTCTTAAAGGAAACCACACTCCTTACAATAATTTTTTCCAATGAAGAAAAATTTTACATGACAGAAAGCTTTATATGTAACTCTTCCTTTTGAATAACAGCATTGAATTCCATCTCTGCCAAACAGAATTTTAATATATCTTTATTATTTCTTTTGATATGCAAATGAAATGGAGAAAAGCTTTGAAAGACCCTCAGTTATACTTCTGATGATTCTACTTTCTTTAATAGTGAAGAATTATTTACAGCTCTGGTAACATTTCCATTTTTAAGCGAAACAATATAAACAAACCAAAAAAGAAAAAAAATGAACCTTTTCCTCTTTTACTTTAAGAATCTTAAGGGCTCAAATAGTGGTTTGGTTTCCTTACCAATCCTTTGGTTTGCCATCTCTAAGTGGTCTTGTGCAATTAATTCCCCAGAGGAAATATTTGAAGAGGGTTTTTCGCCCACATGAGAGAGTTTCATCCCACACAGCCCACAGATTCTGATGGCAAACTTAACGGACCAAGTGTCTGGTTTTACAGAAGTAGCTGTGGAGTTACTCACAGAAGCTCTCACAGGTGCACGGTACTCATTCTCCAACGTCAGAAACAGGAAGTTATAGCAGTCTTTAAATATGATGGCAGCTTAACTACTGGGTAGCTCTGAGAATTGGGTCCTAATCAGGTCGATTTTAATTTAATAGATGAGGGAAAAGAGGTGGTAAGCAGTGTTCGCACTTCCAAAACCTTTAAGCTGAACTTTTTTTTTTACAACCGTCTGGTGTACACAGAAGAATTGTATAATCTGGCCTGTATTTTTTCTCTTGCTGTGAAACATATTGAAACGCTTTATGTTTAGGTGTATGTATAGAAATTCATGAAGTTCTTTTATACACTTTCTGGGTTCCAACACCATTCCCATTTTAGAAGGTCTTGAAAAGATAGCTTTGTGAGAGCACTTTTGCCCCAGCTTGTAAATTTGGATTAGTTCTTTCCTATCTACCAGCCACCTGATTACTGTCCCTGTGCAAAGGGCACCCGTTCACATCATTTTTTCCAAGCACTTAAACCTGGAAAGATACTTTTTAAAGGACTCACAGAAGCTGTCTTAGGGGGTTTGGAAAACATCGCAAAATTGTTAGCAGACCTTTTGACTTGCTATTTTTAGGAAACTAATTGTGTTCTTCTAAAGTACGTTTTTGACAATGGGACAAAGTTTTCCTTGCCCCCGCTGGTACATGAAATATTTACAATGAAAAACGTAAAGCACACCAAACAGATACATTTTAACTTCAGCAACAGTCAGCAAATGGGGAAAAGCAATTTAAAAAGAGAGGTTTGTGCTGCTGTTTCTTGCCCCAAATGAACTTTTACTTTACCGTTCAAACAGAAGTTTGTTTTCAAACCAGTTGCTAGTTAAAGGAGCAGCTGATTTGGCATCCGTGAAGCATCAGGTCGCATCAAACAGAGGCACACTGACCAGAGGAGACAGTATTTCCCACCCCCGGAGCAACCCCCATGAGGTCAGATGCCTGCAGAAGTGTTCTCTTACCTTGGGCACGTAAGATCTAGGAGAGAGGCTGGGGGCTCCCACAGGAGAGGACCGGGAAAGTGCTCGGATCCGCCGCTGGTAACATGCACTTGGCTTTTATGGGCAGGTGGGAGGAGCTGCTCCTCATAGTAGGTGGGCAGGAAAGGAGCGGCGGGCAGGCAGCCCCGGGTGGAGCTGGACACTCTTCTCTGCGGAGGGGCGGGGAGGGCAGAGCGGGAGCCCGCAGGAGGGAGGAAAGACGGGGAGGGAGGGGGGTGTCGAAGCGGTGGAAGGAATGGAAACGGGAGAGGGAGGGGGAAGCAGAAAGGAAAAAAAAAGAAAGAGAGAGAGAGAGAGAACGAAGGGAAATAGAAAAAGGGATGTAGATCACTGCGGGGAAAAAGGTTGGGGAGAAAATGAATAGGAGACAGACAGAGACAAACAAGTAAGGTCTGTTTTTTTATGACTTTTTTTTTTTTTTTTTTTTTAAGAGGGGAGTTGCAGGTGACTTATGACTAAAGGTGCCTGCTGGAATTTGAAACACTAAATAACGGTTCAGGAAAACGGAAGGGGTCCTGAGTGAGTCCAAGGAGGGGAAGCAGGGCGTCCGAAGAGCACAGCCCAAGCGCTGCCGGCGGACGCCCGCCCCGCAGGGCCCAGAGCGGAGCGTAGGGTGCGCCCCCCGCGCCCCCAGCGCCCGCGGCCTGGGTGGGTCCCGCCTGCCCGCGGGAGAACCTTGCCCCGCACACCTCACTCCCGCCAGTGCTTATTTGACAAGAAAGGGCTCCCTGTGCTGCCGGTGCTAAGCAGCGTCCCGAGGCCCCTCTTGAGACTTCGGCAGCATTAAGGTAAATCCAGCGAAGGTTCGGGAGGATCAGCTGAGATTGGCTTGTGGGGAAAGGAACCTCAAACCCAGCCTCGGTCCTCCAACATCTGCTTATGTAACAGGATTTCAGGACTCTGCCCTCTGGTTATTTTCGGTATTTAAAAAACTCTCATTCCTAACAATTGGAAAACGTCTTGGTGCCATAGCTCACTCTCTGTGTGTCTTCAACATTCAGAGAGGATTCAACCAGCAACCGGCAGAAGGATCAGGCTGAAATTCTTAAGAAATACATTCAGAGAAAGAAAAACAAGCTCCCTTAGCTGTTGAGTGGTGACTCACTTCCCAGCCCAAGGTCGGTTTTTGCCACCAAAAGAATTAAAACATTTTAAAAGAGAGAACCTGAACCTGAAGGATGGGGGATGCTGAGGGGGAAAGGGAAGGGTGGGGTAAATGGACTGGGAAGAATAAGGGGCCTTTAATGAACAGCTCTCTACATCAATGTATATATAGATAGATAGATATATAAAACTTGATTCAGTGTTCACCACAACCTTATGAGGTAAGTATTGTGTAGTTCTTGTTTTGTTTTGTTTTGTTAAGAAGGGAATCTTAAAGGAGTGAAGCAATTAGCTCAAACTAACAAGATGAATGGGGAGTCACGGCTAGTGAGCTTGCAAAGCTTGTGCACTTTGTGCAGGAGGCTGTGGTGTAAAACACCTAGCCTGGTCTCAGGTTAGATCCTGATGTCTTTGGAGATTCCCAGGCTCCAAGAGAAGGAAAAATGATGGCCAAGAGCTTGGTATCTTAAACTAGGTACCATGACATCTCAGGCTGGGTAATTCTTTGTTGTGGGGACTTCTGTGTCCTGCACAATGTTGAGCAGCCTCTCTGGTCTCTACCCACCAGATGCCAGTATCACTCTCCTTCCGAAGTGGTGAATACCAAAATTATCCCTACACTTAATTAAATGTCCCTGTGGGGTGGGAGCAAAATTCTCTGCTCCCTGTAAGAACCTTTGGTCTAAAGAAGGTTACACCTATAAAAACGGATTGAAAGAAATTCATTGAAAATACCCAGTTAGTGGCATTTGGATAACAATAATACTACTTGTCACATGTGCTAAGTTTACACTGGACTTAGCTTTTTACATATTCATATTCCCACCTGTTTGCCTCTGGAGCCCAAAGCTTTGATTGCCTTATTTGTAAGTAAGCTTATTCTCCATTGGATACATGTGAAAATCAATACAGTAGAATGTCATGTGCCTGGGTGTGAAGGAGGATGATTGATACAGGAGATAAAAAATATAAAGTTTATCATAAAGAGATTTGACATTGGAACAATATTCCAAATGTT
The DNA here is from genome assembly GCF_003009895.1 of Hyaena hyaena. Classification (NCBI taxonomy): domain Eukaryota; kingdom Metazoa; phylum Chordata; class Mammalia; order Carnivora; family Hyaenidae; genus Hyaena; species Hyaena hyaena. The sequence continues at coordinate 1,407,602 of NW_024081037.1, forward strand.
ATGATTTCTTAGACATTCCTTATTTATTTTAATATTTATAATTTTTGATATCTATCTCCTGCTATTTTACATTATATTCAGTAACTTCTTAGCTGCAAATAAATTGTATCTAGTGGTTAACTAGCTAGCAGAAAATGAGTAATCAATGGGTACATATCATATAATTGGATAAATAACACTATTGGGCACTGACACATAGAGAATGGACAGTATTTATTAGTTTAATGAATGAAAAAAAAGAATTAACAAATGCTTAAAAAGCTAGAATTTTCACATTAACTTTCCTGCCCACTTGCTATTTGGTTTTACTCTTTTCTCATCCTCCATAACTCAGTTTTCCTCTTTCCAAATAGTATGTTTGTCTTTTGACGATGTGGCCAAACCCATTAAATTAAGTCTGTGAAATGAATAATCCTTGTTACTGGCCCTAGAAAGAACTGTGTGATGCTGCTGGGTCAGCGGGCCCTTGAAATCAGATGTGATTTTATAGGCAGGGTACCACTTCTGGCACTTTATAACTTAGCCAAGAAATGTTTTCTGGACAAACTACACAGGACCTAGTCAGGGGAGCATCTAAGTGGGTAACATGTTAGTAAATACCCTCATTAGATTACAGCAAATCATCTTTTCAATCTCAATTTTATGCCTTCAAAATATTCTGGTTCCATCCCAGGGTTGTGAAAAATAGAAACAAAAGGCCAAAAAAGCACGTTTGAAGGGAAGGCAACTGATGGCTGTATTTATCTTTTCCTTTTTTCTTCCTTCACTCCCTCCTTTCAAACCTAAAAATGCAGCCAAGGTAACAAAAGGGCTCCTTTCATTTTGTTTGGATGGTGCTAATGATTAGCTCATTTCTCTAGTTCACACTTGCCTGAATCTGATTCAGTAGCAGATCTGGACAACAAGTAAGGAATCCAGGAATGTGATTCCTTTGCTCATTCTTAGTGTGCCCTTCTAGAATCTCCCTAAAGGTGACTGAGGTTTGAAATGACCTAGTTTGGTCTGTGGAAAGAAACAAATCCAATGACAACACACTAGATGCTCTGAAGTTTCCATTGTGTGGATAATATAATAACAGCTCCAGATTATTACCTTATTTTAAAGAGCTTTGAATATGGAACCCTTCCTTTTTTTTTTTTGCTTGTTTAGAAATAATAATTAAAGAATATTAATTAAGAATGGATACCAGACAATGCTGAGTATTTGAAGCAGAGGAAAATAAGAATGTAGATCTGTTCTCGTTGGGGGGAAAAAGCATGAAATCCTGTTAGCTAGGTAGCAGGGAGACTTTGAGGAGGAGCCAGCATTGAGCTCAGCCCTGGAAAGTAGCATTTGGATACATGCATGATGGAAAGTAGGGTGAGGAAGGGAATGTGTTAAGCCGAAGAAGGTACAGGGATATTTGAGGGATAGTGAATTGGCCAGCATGACTAAGGTGAAGGGTCTATGTAGAAGAATAATGAGGGTAAGAAACAGGACAGAAGAGGTGGGGTCTGCCTGCGGAAGGACTTATATGTCACCTCAGTGGTCTGAACTGTAATAGTAGTAGTCGTCATCATCATCATCATCGTCGTCATAGCTGTAGGCCATGAGAAATCATTGAACACTTTTGAGCAGTACAGTGGCATGGTGGAAATGGCATATTCTTAAGATTTCACTTTTCTTTGAAGAGGATATTTATGGTAGCTTTGCAGATAAATGTGTGTGGTATGTCTAGGGCCATTAGCATACTTAGAGAAAACAGAGTGTCTTTGTCCTGCAGACATGGAGGCCTGTGCGAGGTGGCAGAAAGATTGGTGACATTGTTTCTGTTGGTGCCCTGTGTGGTTGGAAGGAGAGAGAAAGGCTGGACCCTCCGAGAGTATGTCCCAGATGACAGATGGGATTCATGTGAAGGGTGATGTCTGCTCTGTGTGTCAAGGGAGCCTGACTCTTCTTTCCCTGTGGGGTAGCTTTGAGGTTATCAAAACGTATCTCCTCCCAGATAATAGGTCTGATGAATGAGCTCATTGAGTTTTCAAGGGCCCATGGATTAGAAAGCAGCGGAACCTGGCATTAAAAGTTATACCTTCATGTCTGTGCTTTAAACAGCTAACTTTCAGGGTGCTTGGGTAGCTCAGTCGGTTGGGTATCTGTCTGACTTCAGCTCAGGTCATGATCTCGTGGTTCGTGGGTTTGAGCCCCACATCGGGCTCTGTGCTGACAGTTCAGAGCCTGGAACCTGCTTCCAATTCTGTGTCTCCCTCTCTCTCTCTGCTCCTCCCCCACTCATGCTCTGTCTCTGTCTCTCAAAAATGAATAAACGTTAAAAATTAAAAAAAAAAACAGCTAACTTTCGATTATTTTCTATATGTTACCCTTGGCAAGTTTCAGCCTCTGATTCTTTCTGACACTCCTAAGTGCTTCAGAATGTAAATGAACATGGCTTTTAGTCTAAGCAAAAATCATTGACAATTTGAAGTTTGAAGTACAGACATTTGCTTTCCATCTATCAAACGATCCATCAGTCAGTCAGCCTAAGCTTGTTATAAGTATCACTAAATATGATCTTGGCCTGTAAGGCACTCAATAAGTGCCAGCTCTCCCAGGGCATTTAAAATAGGGTTTTTATTTACGAAAATTCAAAAGGCTCATAGCACAGAAGAAAGGCACACCTCTCCGCATTCCAAAGGAAGGCTGGATTCTGTGAGTCACTGTTTTCCTTGTTGGCCCAGATGGTACAGAACTGACTTGGGTGATCCTACAGACGACTGCCTCACAGGTCCCGCTGGCTTTGTAAAGAGCACTGCACAGAGAGTCAGGAAATCTGGGTTTTAGTCCCAGCTAGGCCACAAACTGCCTGTGAAAACTTGGGCTGATGTTTTATCCTTTTTGGATTTAGTGTCCGTACATAATACAAGAAGTCCTAGCTGGACCTTCTCTAAACTTCGTACTGCCCTTCAGATGCCTACTTTGTGCCAATCAGTAGAAGATCCTCTTACTCTTCGCACATGAAGTCAACCCTACATTCAGAGATGCACATGTTCAACTTTGGGCATGGGAGTAAGAGCTCAGAATGCATTAGTCCAGTATTTGCTGCAAGGGGTTACACCACAACATCAAGCCCTGTCTGTATTCTAAGTACAGAATCCCAAAGTGGGGTGTACTGCTGTCACTCAGCTAGCTCTTAACTATAAGCACTGCCACTTTAAGTCACCTAGAAGTTTCCTGTGTTTAGCTGTCAGCCTCTAAACCTTGAAGCCCTTTAACTCTCTTTCTCTGAATCAAATAGTAATTCTCGTTTTGCCTGGTGGAAATGGAACCGAAGCACACCTATTCCTGGCTTCTGAAAATTCTGTTCATTGTGCCAGATTTACTTGATATCCAAAATTAATCAATTTGATTTCCTAAGAAGCTCTCTACTCATCTCCCACTGTAAATTCCTTCCTCTCCCCAGCGCCTCACCTCTTTATTATTTTAATGAGGAATGGTTTGATTGCCCTTTTCAATATAGTCTAAATTGTTATAGCTCCTTTAGTTTTCCAGATTATTAGATTTTTCTAGGGTCTCAGCCTTTTTGTAGCCCTCACCTTCCCCATAACCAGCGGCAACTAGAGTCACTCTGTTTTTTTTTTTTATTATTAACTTTTTTAATGTTTATTTTTGAAAAAGGGAGAGAAAGAGAGCAAGCAGGGGGAGGGCAGAGGGAGAAGTAGACAGAGGATCTGAAGCATGCTCTGTACTGACAGCTGCGAGCCCAATGCAGTACTGAAATCCACTAACCGCAAGATCATGACTGAGCAGAAATGAAGAGTTAGATGCTTAATAGACTGAGCACCCAGGCGGCCCATTCTGTTCTTTTTTTTTACTTTAAAAAATTGGGGGGCACCTGGGTGCTTCAGTTGGTTAAGCGTCCAACTTCAGCTCAGATCATGATCTCATGGTTCATGGGTTCGAGCCCCACATTGGGCTTGCTACTGTCAGCATGGAGTCTGCTTTGGATCCTGTCTCCTCCCTCTGCTCTCCTTCTGCCCCTCCCCTGCATGCTCTCTCTCTCTCTCTCTCTCTCTCCCTCTTTCAAAAATAAATAAAAATTGAAAAATTTTTAAAAATCATTGTAGGAATTCTCTCATAGGGGTAGTGCAATGAAGATTGGGTAATATAGTCAAGGGATTTTTTTCTTACTCAGGAGTGGAAAAGTAAAGGCCTTCCAGGGTGCTAGTAAAACTATAGTTCACCCTTATTTATGCCACCTTAGACTCTATCTGCAGTCTGAGAATTGTCTTGATGCTATGATTCCCTTGCTAAATAATTCTTAACCTCAGCTTTATCTTCTATCCTCCATTCTTTCTTTCTTTTTTTTTTAATAGTTTATTGTCAAGTTGGTTTCCATATAACACCCAGTGCTCATCCCCACAAGAGTGCTGCTCCATGCCCATCTCCCCCTTTCCCCTCTCCCCCACCCCCATCAGTCCTCAGCATTCAAGAGTCTCTCATGGTTTGTACCCTCCATTCTTTCTGATTGTGGTTTGCTTTCTTACATCCTTGTTAATATTTACCTCCTGTTCAATTGTAATAAATCCTATATTTCCTGCTCAAAATTACACCTTACACAAATTAAGATTTTCATGAGAAACTCCAGTTTGACAGACAAAAATGTTTCTCTGAGATGAGAGATCTAACATGTGTCCTGACCTTAGACCACCATGTCGTATCCGCAGATCACCTTGCATGTTGCCACAAAAGCGGTCGCCCCATGTCCAGCAGGGATTACATCAAGCCTTCTTGCAGACACCTTTGCTGGCACCACATTACTTGATTTGTTAAAAAAAAAAAAATCTGAATTTGTATTCTGGCATTCATTCTCCCATGATTCAGGTCCAGTTTTCATTTCTATCCCCACTCACATACCCTAGGCTTCCGTCAGGGGAGACCATTTGCTTTTCACAATGTTTGTGCCTTGGACTCTTCATCTTTTATGGGGTGGTGGATGTAGCTCCTATTGCAAGATTGGCTTATGGACATGTGCACATATCCTTTATTACTTCAATATCATCTTCTTCAGGAAATGTTTTCTCCTTTTCTGAAGTTCCAAGGGAAGTTGGTGCCTCTCTTAGGACATTTTTTGCTATCTAGTAGTTTATACATGTGCCAACTCTTTTCTCCCTAACTTCACTGCTTTCTCCTTGTAGGTTTAACTCCTTTTCTTGATGCTAGGCCTAGCATCAAACAGATGGTCAATCTGTATTTGTGGATTGTAGAACTTTTTAAAAAAATAAATTATTAGATCTCCTACCTTCTTCTATTTGTAGCCCCTTACATTTAGCTAAAAAACCAACCAACCAACCAACCAACCAACAAAACAACAACAACAAAACATTAAGAGCTGCTAGTATATTTCTGGCAGCATTATAGAAGTTGCCTGGAGACTAACATTTTGGTTCCCATTTTTGAAGAATTTAAACAGTCTTGTATGAGAGACAGAGAAATAGATCATTTGTATTGAAGAGGGCCAAATCTATGGGTGAAATAAGTACTGGGGTCTATGATGGGAAGTCACAGGTCTTTGGTCATTTAGGAGTGTTTTGAAATGGTTACTCAGAATGCTAAGTGTAAGTCAGAAGATGATATCAAGAAACATACAAAAAAGAGAAGCCTAGTTCTTCTTAGTATTTGTTAGGATGAAAATACAATAATATGCTTTATGTTTTTGGTTGGGGATCAGGAGGGTCAGTCTACATTTGGCCTGCAAACTGAGTCTTCCTGCTTGGTGAGTAAGTCAGTTGAAGTACAAAGGTTATTCGAGCAGATGTGATTCAATATTGCTTTGAAATAAAAAAGGCCTCAGTGCACTATTCTGGTATACACCCTCACAATCTAAGACTTTTGATTGACTGAATGAATAAACAACAGGCTGCTGCTAATGCTGAATGCCCTGGAGAACTGTGGTCACTTATTTTTGGACCCTCCATGATGGCTGGATACCATCTCATGGTGTATTATTCCCATCTATTTCCTTTTAAGGGAAGCATCTTACAAGATGTCCTTATAAAGCTTCCATGACAAAAAGGGGAACAACTTAGAGTCCTACATACCTTGGCTTCTATGTTATTCATGAGTTTATTTCTTAAATGTGCATATATAATGGTTAGCCCTTGTCACCTCTGCTTAGAGCCTCCATATGGTTTTGTGAATACACTCAGCGTGCCAATACCAGATCTTTTCATCTCTGGCAGCCCACTTGTTTTCCTAGAAGGAAAATCACAATCTTGGAGTTTCACTCCATGCATAAGGAAATAGTTAAGTCTATCTGCAAGAAACCTTAAAAACATCACTGCTATCGACATGTGGTTAAATGAGCTTTAGATTACTATGTAAGGGGGTAGGAAGAGAAATGACCTGTTAAGAAGTGAGACTTAAATTTCTATACAAAAAGTGGCTAGATCCCTTGAAACTCTTGTAAGTTGTTACTTATAGCTTTGTTTCCATTGGACTTGAGAGAAGGAGTCTGTGCCACTCTCTTTTGGTCTCATCTTATTTTTCCCATCCTCATTTCTCCCATGTTCTAATTCTTCATTCTCTTAGTTTTCAATTTAGTTTTATCTTGTTGCATATATTTTGCATCCTTTTGGAACCTTAATTTTTATTAGACTTTCTGTGCTAGACTTACTATCAGAGAGCTCCAAGTGAATGCTGGGATCACATCTGGTCACGTAGCTTAGGAAGCACATTGTTCAGGACCAGCTGGATTTCCTTGTTTCCCATTTTCAGAAATCCAAGAGGATTTCTTATTGGACATTTCTGAAGATAATGTGTGTTTATATCAACACGAATGAATATTATTTGCTATTTTAATTTGTGTTATCTTGTGCTAACTTCTGCCTTCTGGATTATAAATTCCTCAAATTGAGAAGTCAAAAAGACTGTGAGCTCCTTGAAAGCAGGAACCATGTTGCTCAAAGCACTAGTGTAGGGCTAACTTCACTAGTAAAGTCTTGCTGGTCCGTTTCCATTTTGAGACTATGAAGACTACCATCTTTAAAATCTATAAATATATTATCAGCTGACTATTCCTCCTTAAGACAAAAGTATATATATAGGTATACGCATGAAAAATGATAAACTGTTGAGTATTTGGGACAACATTTTAAGTCCCAATCTGGTTCTTAATTTTTGAAAAGGATGTCAGTATCACTAGTTTTACTCATAAATTAAGAATTTCACCTATCATGTTTGGGGTCTCATGAGGGAAAGAAATTGGCCATTAATGAGTTTCTTCTGAATAATAATAGTAATAATAATAACACTCTGTGGGACTCTAGTGCCTAGGAATATTAATAGATCTTGTATAGAAAAGATATATTCAAAGCATTTATGTTTCAGAAATTCTGGATTGTTAAAATTAATGATTTTATTATTAATAAAATTTCCTCATTGCAGGGCTATTCCATGCCTTCAGTGGCTAATGTGCTTTTTCAAAATCTGAAAGGGAGACATATTATACCTAGTGTTTTCTAAGATTATTTGAGTTACAGAGCCAAGCCCACACTGAGTTCACAGAACTCTGTATGCCCTAAATTGGGAAACCCTGTCAAAGAAACTGCCACACCCCCACCACTAGGACCCCCATTATCACTACTCTCTCATAAGTATGGATAGCACTTGAGGCTTTTCAAAGCATTTCCACATATATTATCTCATTTCATTTTCATTAGCTATAATTAATGTAGGGCAACCTAGTAGATGAGAAAAGAGATACATTATTCCAATAGTTGCTGCTTTAGTGTGTCAGAAAATTATTGAGTCAGGTAGGGGTAAAGAAAATACAGGTCCATGGCTAAAGAATCCTTGGAATTGTAAAGGATAGAGTTTTCTATGCTTTTATTTTGCAAATATTTTGGTCCCTTTAAACACTCTTCCCAGAGAAAACTGTTCTACTGTGTGTGGTGATATATAATTTCAGATACTATCCCATGTGATTCAGTGTCAATATGCCAAATCCATTTGTCTGTGTAAAACAGACTAATCCAATATTAGACCATAATATAATTGGGAGAAAATTGGAGAAAAAGTCTGAAATTTGACTAAAGCGTTTTATTTACAACATAGAATTTTGTGCAGATTTGTTAGAAATTCTTAACATAGACAGCTCATTGGGATAGTTTACAAACTTCCCCCTGTCCCTAATTTGTATTTGGATATCTATATATTTTTGATGTGTGTAGTTTGTGCTAAATTTCCATTACTGTTTATGATTTTTTTTTCATTTAATATTAACATAAGGCTACTTTCTCTGGGTGGTTATAAACAACATGTTGTGGGCAAGCAAAAGTTAAACAGCAATTATCTAGGCCTGTAGACTTAGTTTAGTAACCAGAGTTTTTTGTTTTTCTTCTTTGTTTTCTTTTGAAGGTAAATTTGGAAATACAGAGAGGAATGGGCTTGTAAGCCTTCTAGACAGCATTTATCTAAAAAAGGCATTCCTTTCTACACACCAAATCCATTTTTTCCATGTACATCCCACTTCCCTTGAAGCAGAAGGCAGTGGTTTTTGAATAAAGGGAGTGAGTAGTCCCAAAGAGATTCATTCCTGATGCCCCAGAAGGGCACAGATGTATGCAAAGCTATTAAGAACAGAAATTTTAAAATAGCCAGTGTAAAAAATAAGTAAATGCAATGGAGCTCTTCAACATAGTTTAGGCTTTGACCTTTGAGAAATTATAGGGTGAGTAGCTATACATGCTTTGTAACATCTGCCTTGGCACCAAAAAGAGCATGGGATGTTGAAGTGCTAATGTAGGGCAGAGGCCTGACATTGTGCAGATCTTCTCTGTGCCCCCAGTGAGGTTCGGGGGCAGCTTAGTTGGTATACTTGCCTGGTGATCAGTGCTAAGGTAGTGGGCCATAGGATCCTCTTGGGGCATTGAACTATTCAAGATGGAGGGGGCATAGCTGGAGGAATCAGTCTGATTTGATCTGCTAAAGCAAGTTGAGAGTCAAACATCTGTGTCTTGTTCTCCAATACATTTTTTAGTTCCTCGCATGGTGCCTGTACACAGAGTCATTTCAAAAAACATTTATGGAGGGGCGCCTGGGTGGCTCAGTCGGTTGAGCATCCGACTTCGGCTCAGGTCATGGTCTCATGGTTTGTGGGTTCTAGCCCTGTGTCGGGCTCTGTGCTGACAGTTCAGAGCCTGGAGCCTGCTTCAGATACACTGTCTCCCTCTCTCTCTACTCCTCCACTTATTCTGTCTCTCTCTGTCTCCCAAGAATAAACATTAAAATAAAAACATTTATGGAAAAATATGGATCAACAGATAAAAATGACACAGGTACTAAATACGTAAGAAGATGGAAATCAGGGTGTTGTGCTACCAGGCTAAGAGGGCATCAAAGATGAAAAGATGAAAGCTCATTGTACCAAGTTTGTCTGCATTAAGTGACATAGTGTTGAAAATAGAAAGAGAAGAAACCCAAGAGTGTGTTAAGAGTATGACTGTAGCTACCTTTATTAAAGGCTTGATAGGTTTGTGGAAAACTCCAGATAAATACTCTTATGTTTATAAGTCAGATGTATGTATACTTGCATATGCTTGTTAACTATTCCATAGTAGGGGGATCAGCTCTTATCGACTAATCTTTATAAAATCCCTGATTATGCAAATCTCATTAGATATTGACAAAGTAGTAGAAAGACCCAATGGGAATTTCAAATCTTATTTAACCTTCTATGTAGGTAGTGCTCCTAGGTAAGCAGCACTCTAATCCACAGATTCCCAGTAAAAGAGAATGTATTGGGTGGTAGGGAAAACCAGCATAAGGTTAAAGTTTAACCAGAGACAATTTAGGATAATGTACATGGATATCTGGAAGAACTCATAATTCAAGCGACAGGCCAAATTGATTCTTTCTGGTTCTTGTTTTATCAATGTTTGTCAGTTCTCTAGATTAAGTTTCAAGAAACTAGAGGTTTAAGACTTGTGTCATTCTCATCAACTATCATATTGCATTAGGAATGGTTATAGCTCTGGTTTCTATTTATACCATGGGACTGTTTTAGCAAATCCAACGTGTGGCAGTTTGCCCATTATTTACATGTTGCTTTAAAGCACACTGGTAATGGAGAACAAATGGCTTGCTTTTCCTGCGATGAGAATAGAAATGTCTGGGTTACCATGGGACTGACCATGCACACACTTCACTTGTCACCATCTTATTAAGTCAATTTCCCAAACGGAATTGCCAAACTTCTTGGCATTGCACATCTATCATCTATCCATGGGAATCATTAGACTATGTAAATGCTGCCTTTTTGGAGTCATCTGTGCTTTATGTTCACTGGGTGGAGTTACTCAGTAATATAAATAAACCACAGACAAAGTCTTAGACAAAAAGTTCTTTGGACTGGGGAATAATATAATTTGAAAAAAATGTGTTTGTTGCTTCCATGTGAGTTTTTGTTTATGTTTTGGATTACAGCCATTGCCACCATTGTGCAAAAGCCAGAAAGAAATTTAATGGGGTGTTGCCCACAGGGGTTGTGATTTATTATAGTTTTCAGTTTTCTGTACATGTTACTGACTCAATTGATCCAGATGCAGAATACCTCGACTGGAGAGATCTAAGGCACACACATTTAGAAGCACTGTTTCATAATTAAAATGTAGTCCTATCTCTTTAGATTTCTTTAAAGATAAAATCTCCTTTAAAAGTGACCCCTCTCTTCTAATTAGATGTTTCCCCAATTCTTTCTCACAAATATTATGTCTAGTTTTGGTTTCCTGAAAAACATGTGCCCAATAATCCTTTTCTAAACATATAATTAATATGATTTCTTACATTCTCTAGCTTACATCTATCTGCCAACATATTTACGCCTTCAGCTATGAAAAGAAATTAAATTCTGAAAAACAATAAAAGTTTCAGAGCACAGCTGGAAGGAAATTCTCTGTAATTCTCTTCCATGTTTTTTAAAAGTCTAGCCCCGTACCTCTCCTAGCTTCTTCATTGGATGTCAAATATTTTTATTCTTCTCTTTCTTGTGCCTTCTGTATCCAGACTATTGTTGAATCCTGTTTATTTGGTCAGTGTTTCATTTACGTATCCATTCATTCAGCCTTATTTATTAAACTTCTGTGTTGTGCATGCCAAGGGTTAATCTCAGGGCATTATGGACACTGCTGTCTCAGTATGTGATCCCTATCACTAACAAAGTACAGGCCTAATTACTTCTCATTCTTACCATTGAACTTACCCTTATAGGGCCTCAGAACAAGAGCCACTGTGCACAGTGGGCTGGCCTGCTGTAGTTCAGAGTACATTAAAATGGAGCCATTCACCCATTTTGTATCATACTCTTGTTTCTTGATACCTTGACTCTTCCTCACTCTTAATACTTAATACTACTGGGGTAGGCAGAATAATGGCTTCCCAAAGATGGCTAAGTCCTAATCCCCAGATCCTGTGAATATGTTGCCTTATGTGGCACAAGGGACTCTGCATATAAAATGAAGTTAAAGACACTGAGATGGGATTATCTTGGATTATTTGAGGGGTCCCAGTCTAATCACATGAGTCCTTAAAAACAGAGAACATTTTCCTGGGTGTGTTAAGAGAAAAAGATGTAAACAAATGAAGAAAGGTCAGAAATGCCATCTTGCTGACTTTGAAGACAGTGCCAAGCAATGCAAGTGGTGGCTAGAAGCTAGGTGAGGCTCTAGAGCCTCTAGAAAGGGACCTGCTGATCCCTTGATTTTAGTGAGTCCTGGTCAGGCTTCTAATTTACAGACCTGTAAGATAATAAGTTTGTGTGGTTGTAAGGCGTTACATTTGTGGCAACTTGACATGGCAGCAGTAGGCAATTAATGCAGCTCCCTTCCCAGCCATGAACTTTTGCACTTCTCAGACTGACTTTTAGTATCTCCTGCCTAGTGGCCACTTTCTGTCCTCAGCTATCTACCTTCAGTCCTTCTTGGTTCTCAAAGTAAAGACATCATCCATGTCTCAATGTCTGCTACCGATGTGCATTCCTCTGCTTTTAGGGTTTTTTTTCCTACCAATAGTTTCTATGGGTTTAATGTTATTACTCTTCCTTCTTGTAGTACTTTCCTCCTTCAATATACCTTCTACATGAGTGTGAGTTTCAAGATTTAGTATTATCTGACTCCAAACTATCTTTCTGATCCTATCATGGTCAAGCACATTTTAGTTGAATTACACTGCTTGCTATTTTCACACATAATCTTGACTCCAGAGACTTGAATCAGTCAGGACAGGCTAGGTCATGCTGTAGAAACAAAAACTATCTAAATATTTCGGTGACTGATGAAATCTCCATATGTGTCAGTTGGAGTCTCTGTTCTACAGTTCTTCCTGTGGCTGATGGGGCAGCTACTGTCTCAGCAATTGCTGGTCATAGGAGAGAGGTGTATGTGAGATCAGCAATTATGTTCAATACACAAATAATATCTGTTCCTTTGACTTTCAGCATGTTTCCAGAACTGGCCATATGGTCCCACCAGAGAGGACTAAAGGATATAGCCCTATCAATTATGTGGAAAATCGTCATTTCTGACAGTCTCTAACCCTCTACAAGAAGGATTAAGGAATGGCTTCCCAGCTACCAAGTCTGTCCACAGTGAAAATCTCCTGCAAAGAAAGTTTCTTGGGGTGCACCGGGTCATAAAATGGCAAAATGGCTAAAACTAATATATCCTCAATACTTTTCCCCCCATGGATTATGAGAACTTAAAGGGGAAGAAAATTTTTGTTCACTCTGATTCCACAATTACTCATTGGACTCCTACTGAATGTAAAATACAGTCAAGTTCTTTGAAATATAACGATGAACTACACATCCTACAGGGATACAGTGTCCACCAGCTCTAGTTAGGAGTTTTGGGGTAAACTGTTCTCCCCAACTCTGGCAATCATGAAGATGATCAAGAAGGCAGGTAGGACAAATAAAGGAGTCCACTGAGCTTATCAACATTGCCCAACATTTGCATAAGCCTTTGAAGACAGGTTTGATCTAGTTTACTTCACAACTTCCAGAGGAACTTGCAAGAAACTGAATTTTATGGAATTTGAAAACTATCTAAAGAAACATATGCTAGAATGGAAAGAATATATGCTTTGGTGTTAGGTATATCTGAGCTGGATTTCCAGGTCTGCCCTACATTATTGTGTGATATTGGGAAAATTAGTTAACCTTTTAGTGACTTAGTTTTCTCATTTGTAAAATGAGTAATAGATTGCTCAAAAGATTAATGAGAAAACATAGAAAATGCATTTATCCTGGGACCTGAAACAACTAGGCTCTAAATAAACACTAGGTTCCTTCAATTTCCTTCATGAGACACAATAATACTATTATTTCTTTTTGTAATGTTTATTTATTTATTTTTGAGAGAGAGGGAGAGAGAGAGCAAGCAACAGAGAGAGCACACACACACATTGTGCGTGTGAGTTGGAGAGGAGCAGAGAAAGAGGGAGAGAGAGAAAGAATCCCAAACAGCCTCATGCTGTCAGCACAGGGTCTGACATGTGGCCTGATCTCACCAATCATGAGATTATGACTTGACCCCAAATCAAGAGTCAGATGAGTAACCAACTGAGCCACCTAGGTGCCCCATACCCATAGGTACTAATATTTCATTTTACCTTGTACCAGGTTCTAGACTGCACCTTTAAAAAATTGTTTTATAAAGACATTTATTCCACAGAATTTGGCCTTATGTGGTTTCCTTTTTTTCATTTTTTTATTGAAATATAATTCACATAGCATAGAATTCATGCTTTTGAGGTGTATGATTTAGTGATTGTTATATTAACACAATCATGCAAACCATTTAATTCTGTAGCATTTCATCACTCCCAAAAGACTATTAGAAGTCATCCTCTGTTCTCTCCTTCTTCAAGCTCCTGGCAACCACTAATCTACTTTCTTTTTCTATGGATTTTCTTGTCTTAGACACTTTATATAAATGGAATCATGCAATATGTGGTCTTCTGTGTCTGAATTCTTTCACTTAGCATGATGTTTTCAAGGTTCATTCATGTTGTAGCATGTATGTATGTAATATCAGTACTTCAAACTATCTTTCTATTGCCATACTATCTTCCCATTGCATGGATATACCACATTTTTGTTTATTCATTCATCAGTTGGTGGATATTTGGATTGTTTCCACTATTTGGCTATTGTGAATAATGCTGATGTGAACATTGATGTGCAAGTTTTGTGTGGTCATGTTTTCAATTCTTTTGGGTATCTTAGGAGTAGAGTTTCTGGGTGATATAGTAACTCCATGTTCACTGTTTGAGGAGCTTTTGGACTATTTTCCAAGTGGCTATACTATTTTAGACTTCCACCATCAGTGTATAAGATTTCTGATTTCTCCAAATTTTTGTCAATGTTTGTTATTGCTTGTCTTTTTTTTAAATTATAATCTTATTGTTTGTCTTTCTGATCACAGTCATCCTAGTAGATATGAAGTGGTATTTTTTTATGGTTTTCACTTGCATTTTCCCAGTGACTAATGATGTTAAACATCTTTTCACCTGCTTATTGGCCTTCTGAATATCTTCTTTATAGAAGTTTCTATTCAAATCAGTTTATTTTCTTTTTACAGATCTCCTCTTGTTTTAAATTTTGTTGTTGTTTTTTTATGCTGCTAGTCTTTCTGGTTATTCCCAAATAAACACAGAAGTGAGATTCGGGTGAGGTATCATATATTTTTTTTTTTTTACCTGCAAGCTATTTTGAAGGCAAGGACACTGAACTGTGAGCCTGAGATCTGGGGCCTACACCTGGCTTTGCCACACCTGTTTGTGAGAACTTGGACAAGTGTTTGTGAACCTCAGCCTCCTCACCCAGTTTAGTCTTAATCCACTAATGTGGCATGGAGCACCAGCTATGTGTCAGACGTGGTGCAAGGTCTTGGGAAACAAAGATGGTTTGGTTCCTGTGCCTGATGCCTCCTGATGAAGAGACATATTTAAATGAATATTATAATGGGTCTACCTTGGTGGCTTAAGAAGTTAGGCATCTGACTCTTGACTTTGGCTCAGGTCATGATTTCACAGTTCATGAGATAGAGTCCCACATCAAGGTCTGCACTGACAGTGCAGTGCATGTAGCAAGGAAGAGAATCAAATACTGTGGAAGCTCCAACAAAGGGGCAGCTTCCTGTCCCTAAAGCCATCTAAAATGACTTCAAGAAAGAGCATATCTGAAGTGTCTCCCACATTAAAATTCCCTAAATATAGGATATCCTTCTCTTTCAAAGTGCATATTTTGTTGTGTTAAATGGGGAGACTATATTGTACATCAAAATATATACACCTCCAATGATTAATGTTTATTGAGTTCATTAGAAAAACTGATTAATAATAGAGGGCTTTCCAGTTCTTTACACGCAGTGTTGGAATCAGGCTTTGTCTTTGTGTTTCAGTCTCTAGTGTATGTTAGATGAATGAAACATTTCAGATAGAGGGGGAAATTACAGATTAAAATTTTGGAGGCCTCAACTATAATTTTTCTTGTCACTTGAGTGCCAAATAATAATAAGATTCACTTTTAGGGTACTGTAATCCTTAATAGGAAAAATCCAGCTTCCTTGTGGAGAATTCCATAATGCTCATTGTTAGCAAGTACTTATCACTCCCTCTTATCTGATTACAAAGTTCTTTATACACTTAGCCAAACTGACTACAACTCTGTTCCTTTTCCTCCAATATTACAAGGTCCTTTTAGATTTAAAGTTTAGAGAGTCTGTAAATGGAGCAACTTTTGGGTCACTTAAAATTTCAGCTGTTCATTTTAGTGAAGAGGAGCTGAGCATCAGTTATGTCAGATGATAGTGTCCAGGATCCTGGAATCCAGTTTCCCCTTTAACAGATTCCTTTCTTTCCCATATTCTTTTTGCTTTATTAAAAAAAAATCAGGTGAAGATTAAATAAGTGGTCTGAACAAAAGTGAGTCTTTAACATTTTTAAAATTGACTTGAGGTATACAAAAAAGTTTTTTGAGCTCTCAAATGTCTTGATAGACTTCAAAAAAGTCTTTCTAGGACTAAATGTGTTAGTCAGCTAGGGCTGCAATAACAAAATACCATAGATTGGGTTGCTCTGGCAGCAGAAACTTATTTTCTAACAATTCTGTGGGCTGGAAGTCTGAGTCATGGTGAGGTTCTGGTGAGGGCCCTCTTTCTGACTTGCAGATGGCTGCCTTTTTACCGTGTCGTCCTGTGGTAGAGAGAGAGATCCCTTTCTTCTCCCTCTCCTTATAAACCACTAATCCTGTCAGATTAGGAACCCTCCTTTATGAACTCATTTAACCCCAAAACCCTATTTCAGTCACATTGAGTATTAGGGCTTCAACAAAAGAATTTGGAGGGGTATACAATTTAGCCCATAGCACTAATAGATTCATTCTTTAGTTTAACATTTTCCTTCCTCCTTCCCTCCCTTCCTCGCTTTCTCCCTCTCTTTCACCCTTACTCCTCTAGTTACAGGAAATACTGGGGGTGCTGTATTTTACTACATAATGTTTTGGAGGAATGCCTCCTTCCTTCCTTCCTTCCTTCCTTCCTTCCTTCCTTCCTTCCTTCCTNTTCCTTCCTTCCTTCCTTCCTTCCTTCCTTCCTTCCTTCCTTCCTTCCTTCCTTCCTTCCTTCCTCCCTCCCTCCCTCCCTCCCTCCCTCCTTCCTGCCTCTTTTTCTCTTTTGCTTCCTTCCTTTTCCTTCCTTCCTCCCTCCCTCCCTTCCCCTTCCTCCTTGCCTTCCCCTTCCTTCTTTCCTTCCTTCTTTTCTTTCTTTCTTTCTTTCTTTCTTTCTTTCTTTCTTTCTTTCTTTCTTTCTTTCTTTCTTTCTTAACTGTGTGTGTGTGTATAATAGCTAAGATACATATTACTATTTTCTAACCAAAGTTTAAATATTGTTTCCAATAACTCTCAGAGCTTCTATTTGAACCACTCACATGGAAAAGAGCTAAACTGGGGCACCATAAATTTTATTATTGTAGTAGCTAAGCATTGGCTCTATTATTCAGAATATTCAAGCAGGATCTGGTTTGGGTAACTATGACAGGAACAGGCTAGAGAAGATTCTAGCATTGGGTAGTTGTTGGAATAGATAACTTTGGAGATTACTTCCAATATTAAGATTTTATTATCTTCAGCAGAATTATTGGTAGATTTTTTTTTACCTCCTCTTTTCTACTTTATGGAGATGCTAACAAGGAATGAAATGCCCCCAAATGCAAGTAGCAGAAGGGTACAAGGACCAAAACTAGGTTTCTGGAAAATCCACTGTCAAAATATGGGTTAAGAGGTAGCTGCATTATTAGTGATGGTTAATAAGTAATGATTGTTTTGGAATATTAATACACTAGTGTTGAAAAGGGAAGATACTATGGCCATCCTAGGAGTAATGGTTAGCAAAGTAAGATTAACACAGAAACATTTACTAACAAAAGAAGGCTTTATGTGAGAGAAAATGCAAACATTATTAGATTTATTCAATATTTTGATATAAAGCAAATATAGGGAACATTAGCTACCATCTTTGAAATAAATATCATAGCTTATCTTTCTCAACTGGTAGGTGACTATTATTTCACAAACCTGTGAAGTCCTTGGGAAAGGGTGTCATAGTCTACAAATATTTCTTCTCCCAACGTCTAGCACAATGCCTCAAACTCAGTAGCCATATGGTAACTATTGAATGAATTCACTAATGACATTATCTGAATAATATGGGTTACTTATTTCCTACATTTATTTAAAAAATTATTCATTTTTTGAGTGTATTTTTGAGAGTTCTATTGAGTTATAATTGACTACAGTAATCTGCACATATTTATAGTATACAATTTGGGCATGTACATTCATGAAAGTATCATCACAATCAAGATGGTAAAAGTATATATTGCCCCGAAAAGTTTCCTCTTGCTTCCTTGTAATCAGTTGCTCCTGTCCACATAACTTTTCCCCAGGCAACCCCTAATATCTCTCTTATTATTGGTTAGATTTCATTTCCTAGAATTTTATATAAAAGGTATCATACAGTATGTACTTTTTTTTTGTTTGACTTCTTTCATGTAGCATAATTATGTTGAGATTCATTCATGTGTTGTGTTGTTGCATATATCAATAGTGGAGGGAAATGAATGTCAGTTATAGTTTTAGGAACAACTTCAGCAGGGAGACAATAGCGCATCTCACTAACTCTCCTCCTGTAGGTTGTGCTGGAGATTGTAGAGTTTCCAAAATCCTGGAGATACAGGGACCAAATGGGGTAAACTTAATGTCAGAAACAAGTAGACTGAGCTTTATTCTGTATTTTTTATTTAATATGCCATTTTTATTAAAGATATTTTAGATTCCATTAAAAACTATTTACAGGAAAAGACAATAAAAATAAAAATTGTAATGCTTTAAGTTTTGAGCAGGATTGTCAGGAATTCCAAGGAACAGTGTGTTGGGGTGGAGTCATCCATTTTGCTTTTAGTTTAAGTGTTTCCAAAAAACATTTCATTTAATACAGGTACATATATGAAATGTCTGTCCACCTTGGACAGGTTTATTGATCCATGTTGGAACAATAAATGCCAACATTTTTATTAATGAGGTAAAACAAAGTCATTAGAGTTATAGTTACATGCCTCACTGAATTTTCCCCAAGTTTATTCAGCTATGTATTGCTGTTTTAAAAATATTTAATTACCATGGTCATATTTCTAACTTGCAATAAATGTGTCTGTATATATATATTATTTATGTATATGTGATATATGTCACAGTGACCTGATCATGATACACCAAAAACCTATTTGAAGTTCTTGGAGAATGTGAGTCAATCCCTATTGCATTGTGCTGTCTATTGTACAAGTCTTATCTCCTCTATGGAGTTGAAGGCAAGAGCTATGCCTTAGTTATCCTCCCAGTCCTACAGAGTCTATTATATTGTTGATATTCAACTGGATATTAGTTTGAAACAAAACAAAACAGAAAAAACTATCAGATATCTCTGTTTGAGAAATTTCCTAATCACCAATGACTTGAAAATTAGTTGTGTTATTTCTCAATCTCTAGTCTCCTATAGGTAAATCATCTCTCTTACCTCTCCTAACACTTTTTTGTTCCACCTAAAATTGGATCAGAAATTGTGGCACAGCTGATGTGAGTACAAGGCACCAAAGCACAATTCAAGTGAAGTCAGTCTTGGTGCAGCTGGCTGGTTCCAAGTCATTCAGTTTCACTTCACAGAGGCCCAGTATTTATGTTCTTCCACATCTGCAGAACTCCTTTCAGAGTCAATGAGAATTGCAGACTTTTAGCACACTGAGATGTCATATGAGACTTTATGTTGTGCTTATGTATTTTTTAATTTTTAAATTTTTTTGCCAAAGAACAGGATTAATATTTGGGTGATACACAAATAGTGTTATAAAATCCACATAATCAAATTACTTCACATTGGGAAGGGACTTTAAATTTCTTTCAGTTGAATGTCTGCCGCCCTATTTTACACATAAGAGAACTGAGGCTTAATGACTTTAAATTACTTGATTAAATATAGTTACTGGTAGATGCAGAATTGGTGATGTCATCTCAGTTCAGGCATATTATAGGGAACTTACATAGTTCTCAGACATACAACTCATTTAACAAAGTTATAATAGATTTCCACTGTATTCAATATTGAAACATTTCAGTTAACTGAATATTAGAAGTTAATGCCTGTTTATTTTTTTTCTGAAAGATTAAGAGATCAAATCATTGAATCAAATAATTGAAAATTATTTCAGCATACATTGATATCTGCTACTACCATGTGTTTGCACAAAGCCATAGGGGCATTTTAATCTTAAATCAATGAAGAAAAGACCATTGCTCCAGGATCATTGATGTGAGATCCTGGAATTTACTAGATAAAATTCAAGATATCTTTCTGAATATGTCCTGACCCAGGTCATACATCTAGGAAGAATTTTAGACAAAATTCCTTTTGCAAGTTTGTTTTAATGGCTTTTAATTTTTCTGACAAAATGTTGAAAATGTTACAAAAATGTTTGGATTTTTTGGAAGTCAGAATGTAGATTCTGCTAATGTATGAGCAGTTCTAAATGTATCTTTTGATCATGGTGGTATCCCAAAGGGGTTTTATCTACACCCTGATATTTTTTTAAGACCTCACTCACATGTCTTATTTGTCAACATTAATTTCTTTCTAAAATATCAGGAATAGAAGATACTGGACCATCAGGAAGGTCTTGACAGTATCAAGGGCTCCATTGGTGAAATCCAGAGATAGCACAAGTAGGTATCTTTAGTTAGAGTCAGTAAGAAATGGGGGCTGCAGAGACAATGAGCCCAGGCCAGGATACAGAGAGACCCTTAAGGACTCAAGGGTCCAGGCAATATCAGAAAATATAGCATTAGTAATACCAACCATGAGTCTGTACAATAAGGGGTTAAGAGTTTGACTCAAAAGATCTAAAAAAGTAGGACCACACACAGCAGAAACAAGAATGAGCTTCAGCATAGATGAAGTATTCGTAGGAAAAATTTGAAGTAAGGACTGCTCTTTATATGTTTCCTTCCCAACACCTGGGTTATATCCAGTTAAAGTCAAAAGGTGAGACACTTGGTTGAAGGCAAGTGCACTGAAGGATGAAAAAGATGGCTTCTATACGGGGACTCTGCTCTCTTGTTTCTTCTCTAGGTCCCTCTATGCCTCACACTATAGTTATTCCACAAATTCTCACTAAGCGAAAGTTGTATGGATGAAATGCATGCACATGCATGTACACACACATGCTTCTTTCAAAGGAACTCCAGACCAAACTTGAGACACATGTGTTTAATAGTGAATGGATTAGTTGGATTAAAAATTTGCATATAACTACATGCTTTACTAGGACTAATTTACCATAATTTCCACTGCTGAGAATAAGAGTTACCATCTTTCAATTATTACATGTATCTTCCCACTCAGATCACCTGTCATATGCCGCCCTATATTCACTGAGGTCACTGCTGACTTGTGTATTCTTTTATGACTCTTTTAGGACTGTTGATAGAAAAAATTTCCTGGGACCCATGAGGTCAGTGAAAATTTGAATAATGAAAAGAATAAAATAATGCATTAGTTCTTTAGAGTTTGCTCTTTTTTTTCAGGTTTTTTTTTTTTTTTTACAAATAGTTTATTGTCAAGTTGGTTTCCATATAACACCCAGTGCTCATCCCAACAAGTGCCCTCCTCCATGCCCATCTCCCCCCCCCCCCCCCCCCCCCCCACTTTGTTCTCAGCATTCAAGAGTCTCTCATGGTTTGCCTCTCTCCCCCTCCCCCACTAATTTCCCCCTTCTTCTCCCCCATGGTCCTCCATTAAGTTCCTCCTAATCCTCCTATACGTGCAAACATATGGTATTTGTCCTTCTCTGCCTGACTTATTTTGCTTAGCATAACACCCTCAAGGTGCATCCATGTTGCTACACATGGCCAGATTTCATTCTTTCTCATTGCCATGTAGTATACCATCGTATAGATAAACCACATCTTCTTGATCCATTTGTCCGTTGATGGACACTTAGGCTCTTTCCATGTTTTAGCTATTGTGGAGAGTGCTGCTATGAACATTGGGGTCCATGTGCTCCTATGCATCAGCACTCCTGTATCCCTTGGGTAAATTCCTAGCAGTGCTATTGCTGGGTCATAGGGGAGTTCTATTGTTAATTTTTTGAGAACCTCCACACTGTTTTTCAGAGGGGCTGCACGAGTTTACATTCTCATCAACAGTGTAGGAGGGTGCCCGTTTCTCCACATCCTTGCCAGCATCTAGAGTCCTCTGATTTGCTCATTTTAGCCTTAGAGTTTGCTCTTGTAAAGAATCTCATCTTCTCTGTAAAGAGAAATAACATTTTATAGTTATATATATATTTTAGTTATTTTTATAGTTTTTATAGTTATATATATTTTTAGTTATTTATATACATATGTATAAATAACTATATATATATATAGTTGTAGTTATATTCAATAAGCATTTTCAAACAGCACAGATTTTCTTGTAACTGGAGGGAACCATGTAAGTTTGTATAGGAATGTTTGTGGATTATAATGTTATAGAATTTAAGTTTACACAACTAAATTGGAACCCTCATGAACATGTGAGAAGGAGCCCAGCAGTTGTGATATGGACCGGTTTCTTGTTTAGTCCCACCACAACATTGTAGGATGATTTGAAAAGATTACTTCTGTGGATTCCAATTTCTTTGTCTGAAACATAACACTTTTAGACTGAAGCTATAGGGTCCTTTTCAGCTCTGTTCATGATGTATATTTTGTTTTTTCACAAATTTCTAGGAAATGATGGATGCTGATTCATTTAATACTGTCTTACTGATGCTGGCCCTCACAAAGCCATGTACTTCTAAAAGAGAGAAGTCATCCCATGGGTTGTAAAAAGAGGAAGAGGATATGGGTGAATAAATATAAAACCTGAACATCTCACTGAAGTTTATCATAAGAATGAACCTCTGGGCTTTGGATATCTGATAGCACATATAACTGCTCTTGACAAGTAGAATTGCTGGTGACAAAAGTTATGTCAATATCTGAGCGTGGTATAGATTAGCAGTACCTGACTTCTTAGGGGGGGCTGATAAGTGAGACACAAGGAAAATAAGGTCAACAGGAAGGGCATCCAAGTCAATTGGAATGAAGTCCAATCTACAGAATGTTCTCAGCAGAGGTGTAAGACATTCAATCGTAATTGGCAGAGAAGGTATTTGCTCTCAACACGAGAAGAGCCAGAAAGAACAACGGAAGGTACCGACCAAAAAAGTGAGACTTCCAAAAAGAGAAAGATGATACTGTCATGCAGCACAGACACCCTCCTATTACACTTTCTAGCATTTCACCTTTTCTCAAAAATAATTTCCTTTTTTCCCTTCACCCTTTTGTCTTTCTGTTACGTCTTAAAAGATCTGAGATTTAAATGATAGTCTCTATATATCAATGAAAATTTGTACTTGAACCATTAAGTTGAAAGATGCTTACTCAGAGGCCTCTGATGATTCTCACAACAGAACTGCTTCTGGGGACTTGGGAAATGACCAGTCTCTTTGATTTCCTAGGGAAAGCCACCACAACAAAGTCCTCAAGGTCAAAGCTCAGCTTTACACTGAACAAGAAATTGCAAATTTTGACTTTTTGGTGGGTTCACAGAGAGGTCACCAGGACTAGTTCCTACACACATTGCCAGTAACAACAGACTAGTCCACAATACAAAAAAAAAATCTCCAGGATATTGTTGCAAAATCTCTGTGGATGAATTTTAAAACTTGATGAAATGATTGATCAAGGACTGTAAAATTTGATTAAATGGCTTGGAGTAGAACAGCTAACATAAACTTATGTGCAGTAAGGCACATTTTCTCATTTCTATGACTTTTGCAATATTAAATTTATAATCTTGTTGTTGTTTTCCAAGGAGAGGCACAGTGGCCTTAGGCCTCTCTCTGTGTCTTTTTTGCCCTCAAATGTAATTTGATGTCCTTCCACTCTCTTGAATCTCTTCTCACCCTTCCCTGCTATTTCAGGCAGTAGTCTCAGTGAACCTTGGAAACCAGGTCTAAGCCCGCATAGACAGACTGTCTGCAAAGCTCATAACTTTGCTGCAAGTCCAGGTCATCACTGTTAAACTCAGGGCTCTTTCTTGGTCTGGCAAAGCATCACAGCTATCTCTGTGTTTGGAGAAGCCAGGTTGTCTGAAAGGACGCATTGTTCATTTACAGCACTCTGTTCAAAGCATCCTACTTGGAAAGGTTGTACCAAGGGTCACTAGACCTCTTCCAACTATGAGTCTTGGGCAGGAGGGTAGAAGTTTTCGTAGGTGAGAAAGTTTGCATTTCACCAGAGAAGAAATTCTTTATCTTCTAAAACACATCTGAAACAAAAAAGACATTTAATTCAAATGTAGTTGTCAAATCTGATTTCATAGCAGCGAGAAGAACTTACCAACAGAAAACCCAGGCCCTCTTGGCTTGGAAAGCAAACTACCTATGAAAAGAGCTTGTGCTCTTTTGAGCAGCCTGATCCCCATGGGATGAAAAGCCCTTCATACCTCCCAGTCACTTTTATGTAAGTTACAAGGAGAAAAAGTCTTTGCTTTTGATCTTAGTTGTCAGGCTTGATGTTTTAATACGTCACTGTTTTTAATGCAAACATTTTTTAAAAGTTTAAGCCTTGTCGGAATCCCCAGAGCTGTAAGCTCATTTTGTATCGATTAGGGGTTGAGGTCTGTGAGGCCTTGGTCATGTTTTTCCTTTTGGTGGAGTTGTAATAAACTATTCTCCATAGTTTGGACTTTGGGAGTTGGCCCACTGAGCTCAGCGGCTGTGAGCCCCTTGCTTTCCCAGGAAGCACTGCAGATAGCATGCTGTGGAATGCACTGAACTCTGAGGGCTCCAGGACAGCCTGCTGAGAAGGCCCTTCTGAGGGTCAGTTTGGAAGGGGCCACAAGAAAAAAGGGTGAGGGTTAATGACTCCCTTTGTGAGGCTCCCAGCAGTGATACTTCACCTCAAATGGAAATTTCAGAAGTTTCTGTACTGTTCACAAGAGCATTCCTGGAGTTGAGTAGCAGAAAGTTAGGCCAAGCATAATGTAGTGACTGCTGAACACAGCTCTGTCTCCAGGAACTCATCATCATCATCAAATAGCATTTATTAAAAGGCCACACGCATATGGTGCAGAACAAACCACACTAAACAAGCACAGTTGGGTTGCTGGTCCTCTGGAGGGCCACAATTTAAAACGCTAAAAAACGAACGCTTGCTGCTGTTAGGCTGTGTTCTGACAAACCAGGAACACACAGAAAGTAGGCTGCTTACATAGTAACTAATATTAATACCAATAATAATAAATTAGTGTATGTATTGTTAACGAAAGTCTTTCTAATTGCCAAATCCAGTGCTATTTGCATATGCTCTTGCAAAATGATCCTTACTGCACTCAATGAAGTAGCTATCAGTAATGTATCTATTTTATGTTAAGAGACAACTGAAGCTTAGACCAGTTGAATTTGCCCATGAAAACAAAGCTACAAGGAAGTGGAGCCAGGATTTGAATTTAGGTTTATTTAAACCTAAAAATCATGCTGATCCATATTGCCAGTTCTCGGAGTTTAAAGTTGAACTTGGGTGGGTTAGTAGAATATTTATATTTACAATATAATAACTTCTATACTTTTCGTAGCATGATAATTTATCTATGACTTTAATAAACTTCAGAAACCACCTCATTCAGCTCTCTTTATTTAAAATTGCACTGTTCCTGGGGCACCTGAGTGGCTCAGTCGGTTAGGCGTCTGACTTCAGCTCAGGTCATGATCTCATGGTTTGTGGATTCAAGCCCTGTGTCGGGCTCTGTGCTGACAGCTAGCTCAGATCCTGGAGCATGTTTCAGAATGTGTGTCTCCCTCTCTCTCTGACCCTCCCCTGCTCATGCTGTATGTGTGTGTGTCTCTCTCAGAAATAAATAAAACATTTTTTTAAAAAAAGAAAAAAGAAAGATATTCTCAAGCTCAGAGATCCTTTCCACAACTGTGTATAGTTTACTAATAAACCCATCAGGGGTGCCTGGGTGGCTCTGTTTGTTAAGGTCTGACTTTGGCACAGGTCATGATCTCATGGTTCATGGTTTCGAGCCCACATTGGGCCCTGCACTAATAGCATGGAGCCTGCCTGAGATTCAGTCTCTCTCTCTCTCTCTCTGCCCCTCCCCTACAATACATAAAAAATAAACTTAAAACAAAACTTAATAAAGAAACCTAATATCCTTGCCATGTCTGGTTCTGAAGTTTGCTCTGCTTCTTCAAATTGTTTTTTACTGTTTCTTATGCCTTATAATTTTTTTCTTGGTAGCTGTACATAACGTACCAGGTAAAAGGAACTGCTGTAAAATAAGTCTTTAGTAATGTGGTGGTGAGGTGTTGCGGGAGGGGAAGCATTCTACAGTCTTATTATTAGGTCTCTATCTTTTAGTAAGCCTGTGCCTCTGGACTGTGAACTTCACAAGAGATTTTTAGGGTTTTATTTCCTCCCAGCTTAGGTGGTACAGGATGTCTAGAGAGGGGTAGAGTTGGGTATTTCCCTCCCCCCTTGTCAGAGAAGAGCAGAGCTCTCTGGGATATTTCAAAATGGTTCCTTTCTTCCTCCCTCCAGTGGAAGCAGAAGAGGATTTTTTTTTCTTCTGATGCTTTCTGAGAGAATCTGGTTGGTGCTTCTGGAAGTAAATCTTACAATATTGTGGGGGTCCCCTGTGACGCAGTCCCGGTGGAGTGTTTAACTCTCAGATTTGTCTGTGTGGAGTTTCCAGCAGTTTGTTAACTACAGCTACCTGTTTCCTACCCTGCACTTGGTTCCCAAGGTAAGTCTGTTCCAGGCAGCCGTGACTCCCCGTATTTACCTCTCTCAGATCTTGGGGACAGTGGTTTTTCCTGGGTTCTCTCCCCTGTTACAGATAAATGATGAGATGTTGATTCTTTTTAGTCTGTTCAACTTTTTTGTTTGTTGCTAGGACAGAGTGGTGGCTTCCAATCTCCTTGCATGATGAACCAGCAACTAGATACCCAACCCCCATGTCTTCTCTTTGCTAGTTTTTCCCAGTTAGAGATGACTGACTAGTATTAGTTGATGTAATTGCACAGAACAGTATCCATTTTAGAATCAGACCTCCCACTATTGCTGCTGTCCCTGCCCCTGAGGCAGAACAGTGAGTGGACAGATGGTAGGCAGAGAGTATCTGTTTAGATCCACTGCACCAACTGGAAGATGGTTGGGCTAAGGTGTGTGACTAACACTGTATCTTGTGTCATGAGAGCTTGTCTCTCAGCCAGAGTTTGTTTGGTCCTTCCTATTTTTATTTACTACTGACTATATGATATTTTTCCATTTATAGCAGTTTATTCTTATATGTGTTCATTATGTGGACTTCTGTGAACATCTTTCCTGATAGTTGTAATATTCAAACTCCACTTTTGCTTGAGCATGTTGAATTCTCCATTTAGGACATCATTTGTTCTCCTACCTGATCATTATACTGACTTTTATAAATACCTTTTCCAATTACTAATTTGTTACTATTGTGAAAGTGTGTAATGAGCACTCTAATGTATCCTCCAGATTCACCCTGGAGGTCTGTGGCACCCATTCCCAAACCTGTGGGGAGTAATGGCTGTAAACAACCTACAGCTGAGTATCTCTGGAAATTGCTCTAGGAAAAGATCTTGTTCAAGTGTACCTCTCTTCTTGGAGACAGCTCATATTAAAGAACTGATATATGTGGGGGTACAAAGACCCTGCCTCCTTGGCTTAATTCTAGAAAACTCCGAGTAGCTATTTTAGCTCCAGGGCTTCTTGCAGGATTAGCTTAGGCCCCTGTTACAACTGTAGTGCAGTTCAACTTCTTTATGGGTGTTGTGCAGCCTGTGAATCTGTTTTCTAGGGAACTCAGCTTAAATACTAGCTGGTGAGTAGTGGTCTGAGACTCTACAATGGAATTTTAGAGCTGGATCACCTGCTGGCTGGAGGGCAGTGAGAACCCTGTCCCTGATGGTGGGTGGGACACTGAGCCTCTGGCATGTGGTAGCAGTGCAGTTAGAACATTCTCAAGTGGTGAGTTGAGATGGGATACAGTGGAAGAGAATATTCTGGTAGGAGCAATATCTCATGCATTGAAAAGTTCCAGTAAATAAGTGATTATTAGGCCAATGGAATCAGCTGGCTTTTGCTGTCCACAAGCACTGTATTGGAGAAAAACAATCAAAGGTTAAGGATGGCTAATCACAAATTCAAGGTGAAGTGTGCAGGCCAGAGGGATGCCTTGGAAGCATATAAAGGTAATTTTATCTCCTACAACCAGAGGAAGAAGAATTTGAGGATCAAGCCCAGGGCTTGATTATGAGCTTAGTGGAATTTCAGAGAAGGTTGAATTTTCAACCCCAGCAAGTCTACCTTAACAAGATTAGGGCCCTGGTTAGAAAGCAGAACTTTGAGACTTGAAATGGGAACATCTGTGTTTATGTCTTTAAAAACCTTGAATCTTAAGATCTTCTTAAACTCTGGACCCACAGAAGTGGCTCATTCCACATTTTAAATGCTAGTCCTCCTTGCTGCTTGAAGATGACACACAGGGTTTGAGAGACAATACACACTCCCTTCAGGAACCATCCTTACTCCTGGACACCAGACCAAGAACTAGGGTTAATTCACAACATAACCCAGCCAGGGAGGGGTGGGCCTTCTAAAGGAGCAAAGAGAGGGGCACCTGGGTGGCTTAGTCGGTTGAGCGTCCGACTTTCGCTCGGGTCATGATCTCACGGTTCGTGGGTTCGAGCCCCACGTCGGGCTCTGTGCTGACTGCCAGCTCAGAGCCTGGAGCCTGTTTCAGTCTGTGACTCCCTCTCTCTCTGACCCTCCCCTGCTCACGCTGTCTCTCTCTCTCCTAGAAATAAATAAAAACATTAAAAAAAAAACTTTAAAGGAGCAAAGAGAATATATACCCGAGGAACTACTGGACCAGGCTAATATGTACTGGCTGGAGCCAGGAGAGTGTGTATGATGTACTTATATCCTGAAGGTGCTGGATAAAGGAGTGGAGGTAGAACATCAACTTGGATAAGGTAGAATTTATCTGCATGAGAGTGCTTCCTGGTTATACGATTTAACACCCCATCAAGAACACAGGAGATAGAGCTAATATGCTGCTCAGATTCTTTGGAGAAATGACAGCCCACATTAAGTAAAGTAGAAATGTTGGGACTCCTGTAGCAGATGGCAGAGGCAGGGATCAAAAGGCTGAAGGATCTGGGCCTGCTTAGGTGGATATCTAAAGAAGGCTGGAACATCTACCAGCTGACTATGCGTAGGAAGGCCTGATGCACGTGCTATTTACCAAAGTGGTGAGGAATTTGGGAGACATGCACCTGCATGGCTGAGAAGCTGATCATTGTCCTGTTTAAGTTGGGGCTGGTAAAAACACCACGTGGTAGCACTTAACCATAAACAAGGCAGGTGCAGTTACCATAATGAATAGCACAGTTGGCTTGGTAGCCAGGGGACCTGACTTGCATAGATCTCTGGTGATGTTTTTTAAAAAACTCAATGTTGGGTCATAAGGGAGTTCTATTGTTAGTTTCCTGAGGAACCTCCACACTGTTTTCCAGAGGGGCTGTACCAGTTTACATTCCCACCAACAGTGTAGGAGGGTGCCCGTTTCTCCACATCCTCGCCAGCATCTAGAGTTCTCTGATATGCTCATTTTAGCCACTCTGACTGGCGTGAGGTGGTATCAGATGAATGGATCAAGAAGATGTGGTTTATCTATACCATGGAATACTACATGGCAATGAGAAACAATGAAATCTGGCCATGTGTAGCAACATGGATGGACCTTGAGGGTGTTATACTGAGCGAAATAAGTCAGGCAGAGAAGGACAAATATCATATGTTTGCACGTATAGGAGGATTAGGAGGAACTTGACGGAGGAACAAGGGGGAGAAGAAGGGCGGAAATGGTGGGGGAAAGGGAGAGAGGCAAACCATGAGAGACTCTTGAATGCTGACAAAAACTGAGGACTGATGGATGTGGGGGGGATGGGGGGATGGGGGGGGGGGGGGATGGGGGGATGGGCATGGAGGAGGGCACTTTGGGGATGAGCACTGAGTGTTATGTAGAAACTAATTTGACAATAAACTATTTGTAAAAAAAAATCAAAAAAAAAATCAATGTTCCCAGGGGCCAGATAGATGGGTAGGCACTAAAAGTATTAAGTAACTTATGCTAACAAAAGAAATCAAGAATGGATGATCAAGATACCAAAGCAGACACCCAAAGCAAAGTTGTACTTTCTGGACCCACTGACACAGGGAGGAGCCTGGTCTCCATGAAGAAGGAGTCCACAAAGCTGTGGTAAGTATATACAGCAATAATTTACTCAACCCTTTCCAAAAGGGACTTAGAATATTTACTCAAGTAACTGTACACTGGGAAAAAGGTAATACCTAGACATTTTGAGGGCTCGTATCTAAGTTGACATCAATACCTCAGTACTAAACATCATCATGGTATCTTTATCAGAGTGGGGATATGTGGGTGCCAGGTAAGAGATGGAGTCCTGGCCCAAGACTAGATCACATGGATTCACTGGAGCCATAGACTCACCCCACTGTTATTTTCCCAGTGGGAATGTATAATTGGAATGTACAGACTTGGTGGTTGGTAGAATGTACATACTGGGTTCTATGCATGTTGGGTAGTTATTATAATTTCCACTGGGAAGGATTTAGTGGGCACATCTGAAACTGGCCTCCACTCCACTGTCAAACCAGTGAATTAAAAACAATATCTGTATCTCGAGTAGAGGGTTGGTGACAGATAATAATGTCAGTAGAGGGCTTCCTTTTCACATCTTCATTTAATTTACCCATTGGGCCACTACAAAAAACAGATTGGATCCTAGAGAAGAGTAAATTCAACCAAAGGGTATTTCCAATGATAGTTTCTGGTTTGTTTTTTTTTTGCCAGAGCAGGACCTCAGGTACAAAGAATGCAAACACTGATCTGAATGAAAAATACATTATTTTCCATACCTATGAGGAAGATAGAAGCAGGTCTCATTCGTATGAGCAAAACAACAGTATACATTTATGGTCTTACTTCAGAGCCCTGTTAACTTTACCACCTTCTGTCACAATGTGGTCCAACAGGACATGGACCACCTGTATGTCCCATAAAACATCACACTGATTTATTGATGATAGCATGTTATTTGGACAAGACAGATAAGTATGTTGGAGGCCTTGATACAAAACATGCAGGAAAATAAACTCTGCAGATTCATTTTCCCAGCACATTAGTGAGTTGACTAGGATATCCCTCCAATGTAAAGGAAACTCCCACCATTAAGAATGAAACACAGTGGGCGCCTGGGTGGCTTAGTCGGTTAAGCGTCCGACTTTCGCTTAGGTCATGATTTCGCGGTTTGTGGGTTCGAGCCCCGCGTCGGGCTCTGTGCTGACTGCCAGCTCAGAGCTTGGAGCCTGTTTCAGAGTCTGTACCTCCCTCTCTCTCTGACCCTCCCCTGCACACGCTGTCTCTCTCTTTCTCTCCCTCTCTCTCCTAGAAAAAAAAAAAGAATGAAACACAGTGTTTTGAGGGCCTCTCTGGTTCAGAGGCAGCATATATTACACTTGGATATACTACTCTGATAATATATCCCAGGGACACAGAAGCCTGCTGGCTTTGAGTGAGGCCCAGAGCAGGAAAGGTTTTGGTGACAGCCCAGCTATAGTATAAGCCATGCCAGTTGGGCCTGCAGTTCAGCAGACCTTTTGGTAATAAAGTATCTGTGGTGGGAAAAAATGTCCTGTGTAGATTATGAAAAACTCCAGTAGGAGAATCACAGTGTAGACTGTGGTTTTGAAACAGGGGCCTACCATCTGCAATTACTGTATTGCAGTAGATGTTGTAATGTATCTGCAGTAGAGAACTATACAAACCAGTTGGAAACAGCTCTTGGTTTGCTGCTGGGTGTGGGTGGAGGTGGAATGTCTTACCTTGAGACACCGTGTGATCTTGCAGCTAGAGTTGTTTATCATTAGCAGAATATTGTCAGACTCAGGAAGCTGTAAGGTCAGACAGAAAACACTAATCCTTTTTAAGAAGGGAGTAGCACATGTAGGGTCAAGCTTGAACTGGTGGTCCATAGACACATGCCATGTGAAACTGTGTATCAGAGCCTCTCATTCATTTTACAGTCATGAGGAGTTCCTTAAAATAGGCCAGTGGAGGGAGAATAAAAGTAGAATTTGTTTCACATATGTGTAGGCTTGATATACAGGGGCAAGCTATAAAAGAATTCCTGCTATCCCACCTGTGATAATGCTAAAAGAGAGTAGTGAAGGAAAATTCTCCCAATAAGCAGAACTTTGGTCATTCCACTTTGTGTGGAAAGAAAAGCAGTTCAAGATAAGAATATACATGGACTCCTGTGTTGTAGCTAATGGTTTGGTGGCTGGACCAGGGTGGGGGTCGATATGGTGAAAGGAGAAATACTGGAGAAAAGGAAGTCTGGGAAAGAGGCATATGGGTAGACCTACGAGGTGGGGAAAAAAGTGTGAAAAGCTTTCTATGAAATGTAAACTCTTCCCAGAGGACATCACCCATGGAATAAGTACTAAGTGGACACAATGTCTTGGACAGTTATTGTCAGCTGGCCTTTGCCATTGGTTTTCCCAATGCTGGCACCATGAGCTACGGTGGAAGGGCTGGAGGTTGTGCATAAGCCCAACAGTATGAAATCTCGCTCATTAGTTCTAATAGAGCTACTATAGCTGCAGAATGTCCAAAAGCACACCAGGAAACAAAAGACTTAATCTCTGTGTAGAAAAGGGCAACAGTAAAAAGCCTTTGAGAGGCACCTGGGTGGCTCAGTCAGTTATGCGTCTGACTTTGCCTCAGGTCATGATCTCACAGTTCATGGGTTTGATCCCATGCCAGACTCTGTGCTGACAGCTCAGAGCCTGTAGCCTGCTTTGGATTCTGTCTCTGTCTCTCTTTATCTGCCTCTCTCTCTCTCTTTATCTCGAAAATAAATTAAAAATTTTTTGAAAAGCCTTTGCATCTGGGGGAAATGAATAGAAAAAAATCCTCTATCTTTGAGGGAAGTATAGGAATATGTTTGTTCTAGGTCTCAAACTACAGCTGCAGGAGACATGGGAACACAAAATAACACATACTCCAGACCTAGTGCATGTCTAACAGTGAATGATAATCAGAATAGAGGCTTCCATCCCACTCTTCCTCCCCAAACATCAGGGTAATAAGTATCAGGTAACAAATACCAGCTGAAAACTCCTGGGAGAGTCACAACACTATGGGGCTGTACTTTCTCTGAGGTAAGTGCAAAGAGTAGGTGTAAGATTAAGGTTGATTAGATATTGAGAAAATCCCTCTAGGAAATAATGTCCCTACCCTAAACACAAGATATCGCTAGAGTATTTGAAGACTGAGGTGTATTGAGGGTAACCATAGTAAAAACAAACCTCTGGACACACCTTTCTCCAAAGAAGATCTACAGATATTAAATAAGCGCATGAAAATATGCTCAATTTCAGTTTCATTAGGGAGATGTAAATTAAAACCACAATGAGATACTACTTTATATATATATATATATATATATATATATATATATAAATATAAGAATGGCTAAAAAGTAATTGACAGTACTAGGTACTGACAGGGATTGAAGTGGCTGGGACTGCTAGTAGATATTCAAAAATCTATAGTCACTTGGCAAAGAGTTTTGCAGTTTCTTACAAAGTTTAACATAAACTTACCATATGATCCAGAAATCCTTCTTGGTATTTATTCTAGAAAAATTAAAACTTGTGTTCACACAGAATCTGTATGGAGATGGATAGTACTTTCATTCATATTTGCCTCAAACCAGAAACAACAAAGATGGCCTTCAAGCAGTTAGATAAACTGAGGTATAGTTGTACCATGAACTATACTACTCAGCAATGACAAGAATGAACTATGACTAACATAACAAAGATGAATTTCAAATTTGCTTTGCTAAATGAAGGCAGCCAGATCCCAAAGGTTACATGTTGTGAGTCCATTAGATGATGTCCTGGGAACACTATATGCATGGAAAACAGATCAGTGATTGCCAGAAATTAGGGCTCAGGGGTGGGGGGGAGCATGAGGGAATTTTTGCTGTGATGAAACTGTTTCCTATCTCAACAGTGGTAGTCTTAAAGGTCTCCATTTATTTTTCAATACCCATAGAATTGTACAACACCAATAATGAATTTTCCAGAATGTAAATTGAAAAAAAAAAAAAAAAACCTCAAATGGCAAGCAAATTGAGGTGACCAAAGGGAAACTTTTTAAGTTTATTTATTTATTTCGAGAGAGCACATGCACAGAGGAGGAACAGAGACAAAGAGAGACAATCCAAAGCAGGCTCCACACTGTCAGCACAGAGCCTGACATGTGGCTTGATCTCATGAACTGTGAGATCATGACCTGAACCAAAATCAAGAGTTGGATGCTTAATAGACTGAACCACCCAGGTGCCCTTGACCAAAGGAAAACTTTAATAAGTTTAATGAGATGGAAATCTAAAATGTTAGTAAAACTTCTGCAATATAGAAGAAACCCTCAAAAATAAAAAGATGAACAATAAACGTAGAATATTTGCAGCAAATACAGTAGGTAAAGGATTGATATAATTAATATGTCAAGAATGAGTATATCTCAGTTAAGAGACAAGAGATAGAACCTGAGAATTTTCAGAGGAGGAAAGACAGTGGCTCTTAAAAATAGTAAACCATTTTATCTTCACAAGTAATGGAAATGTAAATTAGAAGGAAATGAAACATTTCAAACATCAAACTAGGATAGGTTTATAAAAAATATTAAAATCTGGTTAAGTCTGGATTTGTAGAATTGTAAATGGTGTACCTTTTCGTAAAAGGAATTTTGCAAAGTATGTCAGTAACCGTAAACATATTTTTTATGTCTACCCAGAAATCCTCCTTGTAAAGTATACTAATAATTATATGTATGTAATATAAATAGGATACGTGTATATATACAAATATTTATAACAATTATTTATATACACACAATGCCAATGGAAGAGATACTATAATAGAATACATTTGAAAAAAATCTAATTTTTAACAGTAGAAAGATTTCTAAATAAATTATAATATTTTATAAAATGGGGTATTAGTGTTCATATAAAGTATACAGTGTTAACATAAAGTACCTTAATGATAATTATGATGTGAAAATAGTCGAGAGAACTAAATATCATATAATGTTAACATATGATAGACTTCACCAATTTATTAAAAATGTATATCTCCACTTGGTGGAGTCATAAGTAAATGTTATTTCCCTTTCTTTTTAAAATATATTTTAGCCTGTCCCAAAGAGAATTTTTAAATTTTATAATCTAAAAAATTTTATTTTAAAAAGTACCTTAGGGTCTGAAGAATCTTCTAAGAATCTTCTTTTCTGGTCCTGAGCTACACAGATGGAGGGCAGATGAGCAAAAGCAGCTAATTTCCTAGTTGTCGTATAAAAAGGCTCGTTCTTTAAATTAACCATTTGGCTGCTTTATCTAGTACAAAGCAGTATCTAGGATCTTCTCTTGGAAATCTCACCCAGTCTCACAACTGTTATCTCAAATTGGGAAAAATATGTGGTGTACGGAATGGGACTGAATTATTTTCTCTAAGGACGTGAAAAGAGAAAATATCTTAAAATTGTTAAAACTGGGATGCAATCTGGCAATATCTGACACAAAACAAAACAAAAACCACAGACACAAATCCTTCAACCCATCAACCTCTGTCCTGGAAATCGAATCCATAGGAATGAAAGCACTGGCATCTAAAGATACACATGCAGTCACTTCTGCTGTAACGCTTTACTTGAAAAATGTGAGTTTGTTCCAGTGCAATTGATATATTAGGGAACACTTTGAGCATAACATGAATTTTGCTTTGGCTTATGTACAATTTCCTCTGCAAGAAATACTAAGGGATGGCAGGAAACTGCACCCAGCTGAATCAAGCAGCCTGGGAAAACACAAAACTCAGACACCTCATACATCTCCAGCTACCTCAGTTTTCTGTGTGTGTGTGAGGAGCCACATCCATCCACACCTGGTGTTAAACTTTCCATCTGATTCCAGATAACCCTGCTTCTACTACTTTACAACAACTTACAAGTTACAGGGCTTCTGATCCCCACTTCCTCAAGCAAATTCCAGTGTCATATCTAAATATCTATTGTAGTATTTATGTATTTCTTAACCACTTATTATATTTAAAATTGTGCTACCATTGTTTTTAGGTTCTTTTTTAATGTTTCAGTTTTTAAATTTGTATGTTGTGCCCCTAACCCGTACCTTGACAAGTTTGCTGAATTATGCATAACCAGGTGATTTTTGAGGGTAGAAATATATAAAATTAATCAGTTAAATGTGTGGAACAGGAGCTTTTAAAAACAAACAAATGGGGTACCTTGGTAGGTCAGTGGGTCTGGCGTCCAACTCTTGATTGCAGCTCAGCTCTTCACAGTTGATGAGTTGGAGCCCCACCTCGGGCTCCGTGCCGACAGCATGGAGCCTGCGTGAGATTCTCTTTCCCCTTCTCTCTGTCCCTCTGCCTTTCTCTCTCCCTCTCTAAAAAAGGAAAACAAAACAACAACAAAAGTCTTTAAAAAAAACATAATCCTAGGTAGTGAGAGCTTCTTAATTTGTTGCAGGATCCAGATTCATAAATAATTCACCATAATACAAATCAGATTGTGACTTCACAAGGGCTGACACACTTCCCCAAAAGACAAATGTTGTGCTTTACAAGTGTAACAGGGAGAAATACTATTTTGACTTAACCTCTAAGTGTTTTGGACATGGCAGATGAAATGCACATAGAATAAAATTAATATGAGGAAGCACATGACAGATGCTAAATAAGAAGTGTGAAAGGGATATCCTAGGGCTTGGAATGTCCCTTTTCTGGTTGAAGCCTGTAGGAAATCTTCATGGAGGAGATGGATCTAGGAGATCTTTAAATTATAGATGGAACTTTTATGTGGCAGTTTTTAAGAGCAAGGTTACTGAGTTTGAGGAAACAAAATATATGTTTTAAATAGTAATAGTCTAACTTTTTAAAAAATTTAATTTATTTTTTAAATTTACATCCAAGTTAGTTAGGATATAGTGCAACAATGATTTCAGGAGTGGATTCCTTAGTGCCCCTTACCCATTTAGCCCATCCCCCTTCCCAGGAGCCCTCCAGTAACCCTCTGCTTTCCATATTTAAGAGTCTCTTATGTTTTATCCCCCTCCATGTTTTTATGTTATTTTTGCTTCCCTTCCCTTATGTTCATCTGTTTTGTGTCTTAAAGTCCTCATATGAGTGAAGTCATATGATATTTGTCTTTCTCTAACAAATTTTGCTTAGCATAATATCCTTTAGTTCCATCCACATAGTTGCAAATAGCAATAGTCTAGAGGAGTTGAGTTTAGGTTTATTTTATTAACAGGTGAATATCAACTCAATGTGAAAATCACAGATGAAAAGATGTGAGTGTATGTGGAGGGCACATTCTGATTTCAGGAAGAACCACTATTAGCCACTCACTTATGTTCTCTCGTATTTGTCAGTCAGAAAAACCACTCAGGTAGACCGCCTTTAGAGTTGTGGTTATGAACCATACTTTATTGTCTGGGGCACTGAGCAGGCCCTTCACCTCTCTAGCTGGAAATTTCTCATCTTTGAAATCAGGATGTTGAACAAGATGGTCTCAAGTTTAGAGTTCTGCAGTTCTTTGACAGATAAGTTTTCATTCTGTTTCCAAGGATTTGCGGGAATCATGCTGTTTTGTCTCTTCTGCCCTTCAATGTTGCTGAAATAAGGGCTTTTAGGATCTGGATTTATTTGGCATAAAAGAATAGTTATCAAACAGAGTCTCTTATTTGGGTGAAAGGAGATCCACTCCACGAACTTGCACTTTCTAATATGTTGGCTCATACCTGCCAATTCAGTTCATTCTCTTTGCAGGAAGAAAGTAGAACCAGTTGGTGTAATTTATGATGCATTCACTATAGCTATTCAGAAATTGTGGAACTTTCTTTCCCCCTTGAAATGTCACAATGATTTTGACAGTGAAAATTCATTACATGCAGCCATGAATATTAATTCTTGCTCTCTTCCAGAGGCCGCAAAGAGGCAACTCCTCAAGTTTCCTTTGTGCTTATGATAGTTCTTAAAAGTTCATGTGCACACACACGTACATACACATTTCCCATTCACAATTTAGAAAAGGATATCTTAAGGGATAAGAAAATACATATAATATAAGAAAATCAGAATTATAAACAGCTATGTGTCCACTTGGCTTCTTATATTTAGGAAGCAAGTTACAAACTTGACTTCTCTTTTGGAGTTAGAAAGAATCAGAACAAGCCTTTAATGGAAGAGTAATAGCTTGCAATATGTTTTAAAAAGTCATTAGCAATGCCTTAACAAATTTATTTTCTATTTGAAACTGTCAAGTTGAAGGTTAGGGTTTGGCCTATTAACCCAGTCTCCTTTTCTGTTGAGCAGATTGTAGGTGGTCTCCAAAGCCTTTTCGTTTACAAGCTTATGATTCTATGCTTGTTACAAACAGTTTCTTTTAAAAAGTCATGAATTTGTAACAGATGGAATTTACATGAACACACAATTTCTTTGAATGGCTCTCAGTTTAGAAATAGGTCTAGGAGATGTATGAAAATTTGTTTTTGCATAGTTTAATTTGCTATGAATTCTTGAATGATTCAAAACATACTTTGCCATTCAAACCACTTTCAAAATCACTCCTACACTGAGGCAGAATTTGTAAAGAAGTAATCACAAAGTAAACATAAAATTATACCTATACTGTAACAGACATTGTTGAAGGGAGGGAGTGCTATCTCTGAGCTGGCAAGTTAGGATTCTTGTTTCCATTGCTATTATTTTTGCTGACTTACAACTGATTGCTGTGACGTTGTTTGTCTTTTACTGGTTCTTATTTTATATTTTTGAGGCAGAAAAAATCTATCAATTTTGGAATTAAAAAAGGTCAAATTCCTAAGTGCACATTGCTACCAGTGTTACTGTAAGAGTCAATAAGTAACTTTTGAATCAAAATATAAGGGTACTTAGCAGTAGCCACAAACCAAAGAATCCTCAAAATTCGATCTTTTCTTGTCACAATTCCAAGTTCTCATTCTAGAGTTAGAAGAAAGCTGAGTTAGACTGTTTTCTTGTTATGATTTCTATGCTCCTTTTTATTTTTCTTGTGCTTTCCCTCAATACAAAAAAAATATGTAATTGACTGCTTTGTTGACCCTATTTATCCTCAAATAAATGGAGTTTGGGGCTGGGGGCTGCCACTTCCCTTTGGAGCAGGTACACCCTGATTCCCACTATCAGGTGGCTGTATTTATTGGTGAGAAAGTAGAAGAGAAGACGGAATGTTACCCTGGGGTTGGTGCCTGATTCAGAGAAGAACACTTCTCCTCAATTATTTTACATTGGAGCTTAGGGATTTGCTCTATCCAGGCCAGTTTGGAAGCTTCTCATATCCATTATTATTTGTTTTGATTTATGTTGGATTGAGAGAAATGTTGAAGCTTTTATTTTATTTTTTTTTCTGAACGGTTGCATGTTTGCATTTCAGAGTTTTACTGTCAGAATTATCATGCAGCCTGAGCCAAGGTTATTTGTTCCTTTTGGCTTTTGATTTCACGTACGCCAGTTCCAGAGAGTTCCAGCAGATAATTTCTTGTTTTTCAAAGCAGTTAGTTGTTTGTCAGAGTTCTGATCATGCCTGGAGGAAGATCTTCTAAGGCAACTTGAGAAAACTGTTGTAATAAAAGGAATTTGGAAACTTGGGTTCCGTTGCTGGACTTAATCACTAAGTATTTTCAATCAGTCCTCCCTTTCTGCCTCAGTTTCTCCATCTGGAATGTGGGAATGCAATAAAATATAGGGATGGCGTCGTAATAGGCCATAAATTTAAAATATAAGGTCTTGGCAAATCCTTCAGGGTCCCTTTTAAAAGAAGCATATTTGGAGCTACACTTAGGTAAGCAAAAATTATTTAAGATATGCACCCTGAGAAAGCACCATAGGAATATATAAGCCAATAACCATGCCTGAAACATTATTCTAGAAAGCCAGCTGCAAACTGTACAGAAAACAGAGTCAGGTGTGATGCACATGGAGAATTCTCATCAGACAACTGAATTAAATGGCAGATGGACATGTAAAATCTTGGTATGTGGGGAGATTTAAAGTGTAGGTGTTCACATGTATTCTAAGGAAGGTGTTTTGTGGCTAAATTTTCTGTTGATTTGGATTAGTGCAAACACACAATAGCTACATTACTCCGCTTTTCCAGTGTTTCTAATAAATATATTTTGTCTCTGATATGAACAGAAGTAAATTAAGTTTGGGACTAGAAATTCAGGCCTCATGTTATATGGAATTCTTTACAGGAGTCATGATACTCATTCGGCTATTTCTTTTGCATGTGCTTCAGTTTCATGAGCCTTCCTGC
This sequence comes from Hyaena hyaena, assembly GCF_003009895.1. Taxonomy (NCBI): domain Eukaryota; kingdom Metazoa; phylum Chordata; class Mammalia; order Carnivora; family Hyaenidae; genus Hyaena; species Hyaena hyaena. Next base: position 1,447,774 of record NW_024081037.1, read on the forward strand.
TTCTTGATCTGACCTTTTCAGTACCACATTAAACTGTCAGTTTCTAGTGCTTATTTGGAACATTTTCAGAGTGAGCATATGGATTTTATAGTAAGTCTTTATAACACCATTTTGACTCCTTGGTAACTTTTTCTCATCATAATATTATTTGCATTATATTGAATGATGTATATTTTGCTGGGCCAGCATGAGATTAGGATGTAATATAGAGAACGTGTTTTAAAACCATTTATGTAAAAAAGAATCTGGATGAATGCCATTGCAGTCTAGCTATTGACTGGCAGGATATATAATGCACACTATGGGCATGGAACATAATTTGAAATGATTTAGTAGGAAGAATAAAACATCTTTACTGAAATCCAAGGGCAAAGGAATACTTTTCACTACAATTTTTTAGAACCCAAGCAAAGAACATGAATATTTATGTACATTCTTATGAAATACGTGAACTGATACATTTAGTTTGGATGCTCCTAGATAATTTAATAGAATACATGATATGGACAATTCCCTATAGTTTAAAAAACCATGCAATCCTATTTCTCTTGCAGTTCTCATCTTCGAAAACAACTCTGGAATGCTAATTACCAGGAGGTCTGTCAGGAGCAAGCAGAAAAGAGATTTGATTTGGTTTCAGTTCATTCATGCCCCACCCAATACAGGATTCAGACAATGAAAGGTCTGCCTGAGGACTGGATAATGGTCAGGTCAGGACCACCCAAATGTTGGATGGTTCGTGGAACTTAAGCAAAGATCAGCAAAGGACCCCCACCAATAGCTAATTCATTTAACACCATCCCTTACATAGTGATTTATAACCATCCCTTACATAGTGATTTATAATTTATAAAATGCTTTCATATCCATTTTCTCTTTGGAGACTTACAAGATCTCTTTTGTCTAAGACAGATAAAAATATTCCATTTTTATAGGTGGGGAAATTCAGGCTTTAAGAGACTAAGTAACTCGCCCAAGTTATAAGATAGTAAGTGGTATCAAGGCTCATTTGCAGTTCTTGGGACTCTGAGTCCAGTGTTCAGCCTACAGAAGACACAAGTATGATAAGGCTGGGAATGTATCTGTGAATTGTGTAAACTACTCTTTTGGGTCTGTGTGGAATAATAGACTGAAGTATTCTGCACCATCTTAATTACTTAAATATCCAGATGCTCAAAATTCTCTTAATGCTGCCTTACTGATGTGGCCACTTCTGTTTTTGTGTGAGGGACTGGAAAAATCTTTCAGTATTCCAGGCCATTAGTAACACCAAATGTGCTAGCAAAAGCATATGATAGCTTTCAGTTATAGAGTGCAATTCCTCTCAGGTGAAAAAAGGGCCCCTGTTGTATTTGTGTTTAATAGAGATTATGGTTTGTTGCTGAGTTAAGGAACATGAAAGTAGAGAAAAGCCACTAGGATGGCAAGTACTTTCTCCCTTCCAGCACTGTTTCTCCTCTTATCAACTCCTCTCCAAAAATTCTGGGCATGAAACAAAAGGGGTAGACTGGCAAATGCTGCTTGTGGAGTCAGAATTGCTTCCCAGATGGCTCCTTAAATCTTGATCAGTGCTGCCTCAGCTTTTAAATGCTTTAACCTTCCTGCTATAATCTTGATTCCTTCCAACCACTACAATTTTGACTTAACCACCTCAAAAGGCCATTCCAATATAACCCTTGGAAATGCCTCTTCAAGCCCAACTATTCCTCACAGGAATCTTATCTCTACCCATCCTGGTCAATTTTGTGTTTTTCCTCCATGGGCTGTCTCACAGAATGTAGGAAATCCACAGGATTCGACCCAATCTGAAAGGGAATTTTCCCAGAAAGACTTTATGAGAGAAAGTGAGCCAGGAAAGACACAGCGATAAAAAAACAATGACTCTAAATGACCAAAGTAACCAGTTAACGATTCTGTGGTCACATAGATAATTTTGATCATAGAAATTTAAAGAGAAATATTATTCAGTTTACAAGTGTCTGTGTATATTTCTAAAGAAAAGATCTTTGTTAAATTTTGAAATATTTCTATTTTAATAATTTGCTCATCAATCAGTAGTCCAAAAAGTTAAAATGTATGTGAAGGCAAAAATAATAGATTTATTATTTCCTAGAACATCCAATTTTCATTTCCTATTTATTGATCAATGTGCAAACCACTGTGTACTTTTTTGGGTGGGGTAGTTAAGGGGGAAGGAGGATATATGCTGATTCTTAACCTCAAGGAGCTACATTAAAGAAAGCTAAGAATAGCTCACTTAAAACAGATTGGGACTAGATTACAGTAGCTCCACCTATCCCCCCATCTCAGTTACCTGCAGTCACCTTCTGACTTACTTTCAGAAGGTTGTTATTAGCACAATACTACATCATTCACCTCACTTCATCTCATCACGGAGGCATTTTCTCATTGCACATCATCACAGGAAGGGTGAGTACAGTACAATAAGATATTTTAGGAAAAAGACACATGTTCACAGAACTTTTTCCCCAAACTGTATCCAGCTTTTTAAAGATACTTCTCATAAACAATCATGGCATTTCAGGCAGAACATGGGGAGACAGTCACTAAGAGTGTACAACAATTTTCAAACTCCCTTCTTCAATGGACTACCAGAATCAGAAAGCCACTATAAAACCCAATGAAGTCTTCATTTGATGCTCTGAAGAGGGAAAGTTTGGAATGAGGGTTGACATTCACATTTAGCATGTTGTTCAACAACTTTCCACAAGTCAACCCTGACTTTCAGGAAATGACATGAAAATGACACAATTATCAATCTGAAGATCCATAAGCTAAAAAAAGAACTCTTATCAAGAATGCCGTCTCAGTGGTGACACTAAAGTCCTGATTGCCTAACATATTGGGACCATTTCTTGGAGTCAGGTTCCAACAAAGCAGGAGACGAGGACATAAAAAAATGAATTTTAGTTTTTCCATACCACAAGGCACTTATGCCAAAGTAGCTAACGTGTGTCGACATCAAGGAGTCTCTCCTCCTGGGAACCAAGAGGAAGTTTCTCAAATCTACTAGGAATAGGTGTCCACCCCCCAAACCTGTGATCAGTCTAGCTTCAGAGATACCCTATTAGTGACAGATGCCCTTCCCTCCAAACAACAATGAAGTATTATGTGTGCTAACAGCATAGCTTTAAAAAAAATTTCTTCATTTTTTATACACTTGATTAAAAAATAGTGTTTCAAACTGTCCAGTTACCAGAAGTGCACAGTTACCAAAAATGCTCGGCCTTTCCACCACCTTCAGCTTTCTGTGCCCAGTCTGTTTTGGAATCTCTGTTTTCTGCAAGATTATTCCCATCCTTGCCAACATCAGCTTTTCTCTCTTACCCTTTGGGTATCTTCTCTCCCTTATTTGCAGGGGCCTTTTTAGGCTTGGGCTCTGGCTTTGGAGAAGCATATGTGGTTTTATTTCCTTTAGCATCCCTTATTCAGCCTTTCTCATGGGCTTGGTGGTGACAGCAGCAGGACATTGGCACTGGACTTAGCCATGTGGACTCGGTCAGTTCAGGGGTTGTTCTCATCTCTTCTTCACACTACTCGACATAAATTTTATTATAGTATATTATTGTCTTTTATTATTTGTTATTTTTATTAATCTCTTACTAAATTTATATTTTAAAGTTTATCATATGTATGTATGTATAGGAAATGTCACAATATGTATGGAGTTGGGTACCATTTGGAGTTTCAGGCACCCACTAGGGGTCTTAGAAATTATCCCCCACAGACATGAGGGAACTGCTGTATGTGTTAAGACTGTGAAAGTTTAGGCCACAGGGAGGGGAGACAAGGTTCTGTAAAAGGCATAGACTTTTCTTGAGACCTAATAAAGTTACTGAAATTTTATTCATTTCATTGAGTTTTCAACACTCTCTTATTTTTTTTCTACTTCTGTCAAGAACTATTTTCAAACAAGACTAATTGTTTGGAGTGAAACATAAGATAGAGAAGATTTGCTCCTTCAGCTTCAATAGGTGTCCTGGGTGCCAGGCAGCCAACAGAGACCTTTGATAGGTCAAGATGGTGAGGTATCACTTGTCACTTAGTTGAAGGGATAACAGCTTGGGACCCATGTTCCACTGAGTTCTTGTTAGAACTCATGCTGGGATTCTTATAAACAGCTACATGCTACAAGTGTAATAACTAAAGACCTCTAGCTAGATCATTTAGAGAACCTAGAAAAGCAGAGACTTTCTCCATTAACCTCCTACTTACATTTATTTAGTAGGCTGGTTTTGGTATAAACAGAGGCATCCTAGCAATTGAGAAGATGACTTAAAGTTTTGGAGGCTTCATTTCCTTCAGACAATAGTTTTACTAAATTTTTATGTGTTCATTTTTAAAATAACATATCAAAGGTGAGAAATCACTTGAATCATTAAACTAACTTAGCATAAATAGAAGTTACTGAAATGATCTGTATCTATCCTTCATCCTTTCTCCAGAATGACTAATCAGTCGTTATAGATTCCATGCCTGTTAAAGGGTGGTTGTTAGTTTTCAGGACTTCACAAAAGTGAAGGACTTTCATTTTTAAAAATAAAAGTCCATTACTCCCCTCAAGCAAGAAAATGATAGAAAATTGGAATTGTCTTTCATTTCTTAATTCTCAGACTCAACAAAAAAGGCAACTAGAATTTTCTTTCTCTGTGTGTTTCTCTCTCTCTTTCTCTGTGTGTGTGTGTGTGTGTACATTAAAAATACCCCAAGAATTCTTTATGAGGAAATAAAAGAGTACTGGTCAAATATCTACTAAGAAAATTTCAGGGAAAGTTTTTTGCTTTTTTATTTGGTCAGGGGATGCACAAAGTAGTCTACTATAAATAAAAAGGAGTGGTTTAGGTCAATGACTTTGTTTCTACCTTCATCTACCTCAGAGACGAGGAGGACTTCCTGAGTGCAAACATATTTTGTGGGGTCTTTGTTGGAAAAAGAAAACAGTGGAAAGAATGGATACTTGGAAAATACATATTTCAAACAGTTGGACAAAGACAGCTGGTTCATTTTTTTCTTCCTGCCAAGCCATTTCCACTTACAATTCAAAAAACCACAGTTTGATATTGGATTTAGAACCAAGTTTTCAAAGAAACACACTGCCAGGGAACATGCATGGAATTCCCACTGATAATAGCATAAAACACAAAAGGATGGAATTTGACCGCCCACGATGGTCTCTCCTTCTGGCATATCAGGTAATCAGCTAATAGTGTATCTTTGTATATAACAAATGTATTGCTAGATTGCAAGCAACTTGTGGATAGGTGCTGGCTTGATTTCTCTTTTACCTTTTATACAGCTCTGTAAATAACAGATACTCAATAATTATCTGTAAAATAATTTAAGTCTGCAATTTCAGTAAGACTACTGTGTTAGCAGGGTCTGCTAAGAAGCAGATAGGCTTAAAAAAAAAAAGATACCAAGACAAAATTAAACTTGCAAGAAAGTTTTAGGAGAAATGCCAATGAGCAAAAAAGAAGAGGAGACTGGGAAAGTCTGGGAGAGACTTCAGACTCTAATGCAGGTCTGACAGCATATGAGGGAAAGAGGGAAGGAAGTTTGGGCAGAAACATCTTAGACTGAAGTGCAATCCTAAGAAGAGTTTGGTGAGGCCACTAGCCACTGAGGAGTCCTCAAGCCAGAGTTGCTGATCAAAGGAATGTCACATCTCCCAGGAAAGGGCATGACTTTAGTGTCCCTTTTGCACTCAGTCATTAATCTGGAGTAGCTGGTGGAAATTGTGACCTCAGAGTAAAGAGAGTGATGAGATTTCAGAATACAGCCCCTAGGACTCTTAGTTATACTCCCTGAAGAAGGAGCTATATGAGGCATATTTTTATGGCCAACACATAGTCCTTGGTAAAAATTTATGCATCTCCTCAGTGATAAGTGAAGTTTTTTTTCTTGGATAGGATCTATTGGTGGTTTTAAAGATTAACTGAGATCATATATGTGTATATATATGTGTATATATGTATATGTATATATGTGTATATATATGTATATGTATATATATGTGTGTGTGTATATATGTATATATGTATATATGTATATATGTATATGTATATATGTGTGTGTGTGTGTGTGTGTGTATATATATATATATATATATTTAATGCTTCTGACCTAATTATACATTGAAAAAATTACAGTCCAGCTGAATCATATGGCTTGCCCAGAGTCAACAGTCAGTGGTGGCAGATCCAAGCCCTGAGGCAGTTCTGCCTTGCAGACCCATGTACTTTCCACCACCTTACATTACCTATGGCACTGCTCTTCACTATGTCATCATTCTTCTTCTTTTTTTTTTAAATTTACACCCCAGTTAGTTATCATATAGTACAACAATGATTTCAGGAGTAGACTCTTTAATGCCTCTTATGCATTTAGTTCATCCCCACTCCCAGGACACCTCAGGTAACCCTCTGTTTGTTCTCCATATTTAAGAGTCTTTTATGTTTCATCTCCCTCCCTATTTCTATATTATTTTTGCTTCCCTTCCTTTATGTTCATCTGTTTTGTATCTTAAACTTCTCACATGAGTGAATTCATATGATATTTCTCTTTCTCTGACTAATATCACTTAGCATAATACCCTCTAGTTCTATCCATGTAGTTGCAAATGGCAAGATTTCATTCTTTTTGATTGCCAAGTAATAATCCATTGCATATATATACCACATCTTCTTTATCCATTCATCTGTTGATGGATATTTGGGCTCTTTCCATACGTTGGCTATCGTTGATAGTGCTGTTATAAACAGTGGGGTACATGTGCGCCTTTGAAACAGCATACCTATATCCTTTGGATAAATACCTAGTAGTGCAATTGCTGGGTCATAGGGTAGTTCTATTTTTACTTTTTTGAGGAACCTCCATACTGTTTTCCAGAGTGGCTGCACCAGTTTGGATTCCTACCAACAGTGCCAAAGAGATCCTCTTTCTCCTCTTCCTTGCCAACATATGTTGTTGCCTGAGTTGTTAATGTTAGCCATTCTGACAAGTGTGATGTGGTATCTTATTGTGGTTTTGATTTGTATTTCCCTGATGATGAGTGATGTTGAGCATTTTTTCATGTGTCTGTTGGCAATCTGTATGTCTTTGGAGAAATGTCTATTCATGTCTTTTGCCCATTTCTTCACTGGATTATTTGTTTTTTGGGTGTTGAGTTTGCTGAGTTCTTTATAGAAATATCTTCTATAGCAAATATTTTCTCCCATTCCGTCAGTTGCCTTTTAGTTTTGCTAATTGTTTCCTTCACTGTGCAGAAGCTTTTTCTTTTATGAGGTCCCAATAGTTCATTTTTGCTTTTGTTTCCCTTGCCTCTGGAGACACGTTGAGTAAGAAGTTACTGTGGCCAGGTCAAAGAGATTGTTGCCTGCTTTCTCCTCTAGGATTTTGGTGGCTTTTTGTCCTAAATTTAGGTCTTTCATCCATTTTGAGTTTATTTTTGTGTATGGTGTAAGAAAGCAGTCCAGGTTCTTTTTTTTTTTTTGGTTCTTTTTTTTTTTTTTTTGCATGTTGCTGTCCAATTTATCCCGCATCACTGTCTTTATTCNTTTTTTTTTTTTTTTTTTTGCATGTTGCTGTCCAATTTTCCCCGCATCACTGTCTTTATTCCATTGGATATTTTTTCTTGCTTTGTCAAAGGTTAGTTGGCCATACATTTGTGGGTCCATTTCTGGGTTCTCTATTCTGTTCCATTGATGTGAGTGTCTGTTTTTGTGCCGGTATCATAGCGTCTTGATGATTACAGCTTTGTAATACAGCATGATACTCTATATGGAAAACCCAAAAGATTTCACCAAAAAGCTGCTAGAACTGATCCATGAGTTCAGCAAAGTTTCAGGATATAAAATTGATGCACAGAAGTTGGTTGCATTCCTATACATCAATAATAAAGCAATAGAAAGAGAAACCAAGGAGTCAATTCTATTTATAATTGCACCAAAACCCACAGAATACCTAGGAATAAATTTAACCAAAGAGGTGAAGAATCTATACACAGAAAACTATAGAAAGCTTATGAAAGATATTGAAGAAGACACACAACAATGGAAAAATATTCCATGCTCCTAGATAGGAAGAATGAATATTGTTAAAATGTCAATACTACCTAAAGTAGTATGAATACTACATATTCAATGCAATACCTATCAAAATAATACCAGATTTCTTCACAGAGCTAGAAAAAAACCATCCTAAAATTTGTATGGAAACAGAAAAGACCCTGAATAGCCAAAGCAATCTTGAAAAAGAAAAACCACAGCTAGAAGCATCACAATCCTGGACTTTAAGCTGTATTACCATGCCATCATTCTTAAAGATTGACTCTGATAGTACTTTGGATGCAGATGTGCTTCTCACCATCAACAACTATAAGAGTATATCTTTTGTGGATTAAAATATCTCTTTGTATGTATGTATGTATGTCCAATTTAGTTAGCATATAGTGCTATAATAATTTCAGGAGTAGATTCCACTGATTCATCCCGTATGTGTAACACCCAATGCTCATTCCAACAAGTGTCCTCCCTAATGACTCTTACCCATTTAGCCCTTCCCTCCACCCACACCCCTCCAGAAATCTTCAGTTTGTTCTCTCTATTTAAGAGTCTCTTATGTTTTGTCCTCCTTATTGTTTTTATATTATCTTTCTTCCCTTCCCTTATATTCATCTGTTTTGCATATTAAATTCCTCACTTGAGTGAAGTCATAATATTTGTCTTTCTCTGAGTGGCTAATTTCACTTAGCATAATACCCTATAGTTCCATCCATGTAGTTGCAAATGGAAAGATTTCATTCTTTTTGATTGCCAAGTAATACTTCATTGTATATATATATACCCCATCTCCTTTATTCATTCATTTGCTTAAATTCAAAGTCCAAAATGTGAACTCTGATTGGACATTAGAAAAAAGAAGTTCCCCTTTTCTGTGGGTCACTAATCTGGCAGAATACAAAATAAGAATTGATGTAAATCAGTCTGTAGTAGGAGAAAATGAGGCCATTCTCCTCATACCTAGAAGGAGACAAAGCTTAGAGATGGAGTCTGAGATCGAAATCTTCAGGCATGTTTTCATCCATGATGAAAGCAACATTATTCCTTAACTTCCCAGTTAGCTAATAAGTCTCTTTTGGTTTAAACTACCATTTATATCACTTTAAATCAAGTCAAATCACTTGGATTTGCAGTAGGCAGAACATTTTGGATCTCTGATGCTACTCCTGTGAATGTTATGTTACATAGAAAAAGGGACTTTATAAATGTAATTAAGATTACTAATCAGCTAGCCTTAAAATAGGGAGACTATCCTGAATTATCTAGGGCTGGCCTAATCTAATCACACAAACCTTAAAAATGCAGAAATCTTTCTGACTGGTAGCAGTAGAGTAAGTCAGAGATTTGAGGTGCTATTGTTGGGTTGAAGATGCAAGGGCCACATGTCAAGGAAATGGGAATCTTAGCCCTACATTAACAAGGAAATGAATTTTACCTCAAAGTGGAACATTCCTCAGAACTTCTAGATAAAATCCCAGCCTAGCTCACACCTTGATATCTGCTTTGTGATCTCTGAGTAGAGATATTTTGAGAGATGTTATGCCTGCACTTCTGACCCACAAAATTTCAAGGTAGTGAATGTCATTTTAAGCTCCTGAATTTGTGGTTATTTGTTACAGAAACAATAGAAAACTAATTTATGGGTGAAATAAGTGGTACTTTTTAATTCAGTAACATTTATGGAGCCCCTGTCTGGTGTCTAAATTTCTAGAGTCACATGGACACAAACACTAAATACTAAAAATAAGAAATTATGCAAGGTTCCTCTTGTAGGCTTTATGGCCTCTTGTTAAAGAATGTTTGCTCCAATATTAAGTTCCATCTTTATTTGTCTGTTTGGTGAAAAGTTCCTGGCACATAATAGGTATCAGCTCCTATTCTACTAAACTGAATGGTTTTATAATACTGTTGGCTCAACAGTACACAGTGGTAGGAAGTAAAAAGCTAAAGACTTTATTGTATATCAAAAGTCATACTTTACATATTGTATATCTAAAGTCATACTTTAGAGAATACTTTCTGGTTCCTGGTTTGGCTTTCAATTTCTATTATAGGTAAATATGAGAAAAATCTTTTAAATGCATAGGTTTTTTTTCTCCCTCTTAAAATACAGAATTCCTACTTTGGTTCTGGAACTAAAGATTAATGTGAGTCTTTATGGCTCATGATTCAAATGCCCCAAACATCAGCATATGACTCAGGTCGAAGGCAAACTCAGCAATTATATCTGCCTCTCAAAATTTTAATATAATTATAATTTAATATAAATATAATACAATAATTTAGTATAATTAGTGCTTTTCCCTTAGTGTGACTCCTATTAGTGTCCATTCTGGTTGCCAATATTTATCTCCCTGTAACTGTTCCAGATTGTACAGGATGTCCTGGTCCTGCCTTTGCATTTTGATACTCTAGAATAAAGTTCACACATATGCCAGGCAGGTGTCTGAAGCCTGCCTCCTCACTCTTTTGATCTCTACTAGTTCAGTTATCAGTTCCTCTCCTGGGGCTGGTTTTGGAAACTTGCAAACAACTGGTCCTGTACACTTTGCACCAACTCCAAACTGTCTCCTGACTGGCTTATTCCCCTTTTACCACCTATCTCTTGGTTGAGAATGGGGATGCACCTTACATGACCCCAAGCTTCTCTTTCCTTATGATTCTTGTACTTGTGAGGAAATATCCAAGTGCTCATAAATTTTTATATCTTTCCAGAGGATAGTTAATGACTGTTTCATAATTCAGAGCTACAAGAGTTTAGGGTTTCAGTAACTTTGATCCATATAATGTATCTGGTCAAAACCAAACAAATAAATAAAAGAACTATTCTATCATGATTGATTCTGTTTTTACAGATGTGCCATTCTTGATGTATTGCTGTCCTTGGAATCATAGCTTCACATTTGAAAAGGAGCAATAGTATTAAGTAACAGTTTGGGTCTTTCTTTGACATATTCCCTTGAGAAGTGTTAAATGTTGCCATTATCTTGACAGTCCAAAGCAAGTCATGTGTTGATATTTTACCAATGAGATAAACGTGGAAAAATGTCACTTTTCCTTTAATTAGTTCTGTCAATAGAAACTTGGCAAGAGATAATAGTAAGGAGATATTAGCATTTAGTCATGTTCATATTTACTTTTGTGATTTAGGATTATGATGACTTTCATGTATCCTTACAGTGACCCTGTCTGGTTTAGAAGTTCTGAAATTGCAGCATCAAATCTCTTTCCCATTCCTCCAGACAGAGATAGCAACATGCACCAAGCACTGGAGTTTTGATGAGATGCAGCTACACAGCCATAAAACACATTTTATTTTATATATTTTTTCTTTTTTTTATACATAGTGTAGTTTATTTTTTTTAATTTTTTTCTTAAATAGTTTATTGTGAAGTTGGTTTCCATATTCGCCCAGTGCTCATCCCCACAAGTGCCCTCCCCCCATGCCCATCACCCCCCTTCCTATCTCTCCCACCCCCATCAGCCCTCAGTTTGTTCTCAGCATTCAAGAGGCTCTCATGGTTTGCCTCCCTCCCCCTCCCCAACTATTTTTCCCTTCTTCTCCCCCATGGCCCTCCATTAAGTTCCTTCTAATCCACCTATATGTGCAAACATATGGTAACTGTTCTCTGCCTGACTTATTTCGCTCAGCATAACACCCTCAAGTTCCATCCATGTTGCTACCAATGGCCAGAGATAGCTGCAAATGACATATCAGATAAAGGGCTAGTATCCAAAATCTATAAGGAACTCACCAAACTCCACACCTGAAAAACTAATAATCCAGTGAAGAAATGGGCAGAAGACATGAACAGACACTTCTCCAAAGAGGACATCCAGATGGCCAACAGACACATGAAATGATGCTCAGCATCCCTCATCATCAGGGAAATACAAATCAAAACCATACTGTGATGCCACCTCACAATGGTCAGAGTGGCTAAAATGAACAAATCAGGAGACTCTAGATGCTGGCGAGGATGTGGAGAAACGGGCACCCTCCTACACTTGGTGGGAATGTAAACTGGTGCAGCCTCTCTGGAAAACAGTGTGGAGGTTCCTCAAAAAATTAACAAGAGAACTCCCCTATGACCCAGCAGTAGCACTGCTAGGAATTTACCCAAGGGACACAGGAGTGCTGATGCATAGGGGCACATGTACCCCAATGTTCATTCATAGCAGCACTCTTAACAATAGCCAAAACATGGAAAGAGCCTAAGTGTCCATCAACTGATGAATGGATCAAGAAGATGTGGTTCATCTATACAATGCAATATTTTATATCAACTAAAATTTGTGACTTGGAAAATAGGTCTTTTATTTTCTTTTTCTGAAGAAGTTTGCTGCATAATTTGATCTGTGTTTAGTTTTTTGTTTTTGTTTTTTCAACTCTTCACTGTGTTTTGCATGATCAAAGATATTGTTTTCAAATCTAAAGTCAAGGGAGCCAGTTCTTTTTCCTGTCCTATTAGAGAGCCTTGGAACACATGTATGACTATGGCTTTTTACTTTTCTGGTTAAAATTACTAGAATTCAGAACTTAGCCTTAGAATCTATTAATAGAAAAACCAATGAAAAATTAGTCCCTTACTGATTTAAAAACATCTAGTTTATTTAAAATGCATGATGATTCCATGAGGAAACTAAGGTAACATACATGCTAGTTAGGCTAGAAGACTGACGTTGAACAATAGTAACAGATATTCTTTATAAAATGCCTTATTGTACCTGAAAATTTACATATAATTTTACCTTTTGTTTCTTATAATATGGTGGGCCAGGTATGCAGGCAAGCCCTCCCACTGAAAACTACTAAAAATGCTATATAATAGTGGATATAAGTATCAATGAGCAGGTGATAAAGTAAGGAATTATCAGGCTAAAATCAAGACAGGTGAAGATAAAAATCCAGAGAGCTAAGCTACCTCTAGATTTTAATTTTGTCTGGAGGGTATTTACTGAACCTATAACCTCAGCTTCAGCTTTCTCACAAGTTATAAGAGTGGAAACAAAACTCTAGTGTGAAGTCTAATAAAGGAGTCTCGATTAGAAAGCTGGGACAAGAGCACTTTGCCCTCAGTGTAAAGGTGAACTGGAAAATCCTGCTTCCCCCACTTAGAGACAAATATATGGAACATATGGAAAAGAGTAAGACACAAAGGGAGGAGTGAGATATCTACCACAAGATTAATTGGAATTTTATAAAAAGATAATACAGAGAATGGGGAATTTTTCCAGAATTGTTTATAGACATAATTCCTCAGATACACAAAGCCAATGAATCCAAAGCAGCTATTAAAAAAGAAATGTTTACTAAAACACATTAGCTTAAAATCAGAGAATACAAAAGACAAAGAAAATATCTGTAAGGTAGTCAGAAGGAGCAAATGGATTGCTAATAAGAGATAGTTGATGGTTGATAGTTGATTTCTTATGGCAATAATGAAAGCTAGAAGCCAGTGAAAATAATTGCTAATGAGTAGTTTAACTTAATGTGCAGCTGTATTTAACTTTCTATAAATGGAAGCATATATATTGCATACATAATACATTTTAAAGTCATTTTAAATTAAACTTTAATTTTGACATAGTTGTAGAGTCACATGCAGTATGAAAAATATTACGGAGAGATTCCTTGAACATTTTACTTTATTTATCTCAATAGTAACATTATAAATCTGTACAACCATGTACAATAGCAACATGTTGACATTGAAGTCAAAGTAGAGAACATTTCTATCCCTGCAAGGACATCTCGTATTGCCCTTTTGTAGTCACACCCACTTCCTCCCACTCTCCACTTCCTACTTAAGCCTTAGCAACCACTAATATGTTCTCCATTTCTAAGAATATTATGTAAATGGAATCATGCAGTATTTAACCTTCTAAAGTTGGCTTTTTCACTAAGAATAATTCTCTACAGATTTACCCAAGTTCTTGCATGTATCGATAGTTTGTTCATTTTTATTGCTCAGTAACACCAATTAGAAATTCTTAACTCAGTAGAAGTATCCTCTAAAAACAAAAGCAAAATAACATTTTCAGGCAAACCTGTATCAAGATTACTTTCAAAAGATTATCACTAAGGTAACTTCTAAAGAATATATTTTGGGAATAATGTAAATGATTCTAGGTGGAGAATCTGAAATTCCATAAGAAATAGTGAGCAAAGATAATGGTAAACTTAGAGATGGGAATGAGAAGGAGGTTAAAACTAAAATACTGAAATGGCAAAGCTAGAATACTAGAAAACAGTCAAACTTCAGTTGGAAAGGATGTGAATGAACTTAAAATGGTGTTGTGTGAGGAGATAAAGACATTGATTTTTATGGTGTATATTCTGTAATTTCTAGGAAGGCCAGTAAAGGAATAGAGGCAGTACACAACTTAAACTAATAAAGGAAAATAGAAGAAAAAATAATCAATTTTTGAAAGATAAGAAATGAGAGGGGAAAAAGAATATGGAAAAAGCATACTACATAGAAAACACCAATTAAGATAGCAGATATAAGTAAAAAATTCCATTATAAAAAATACACATGTAAATAAAATGCTTTACCTAATATATGAAGATTGTTAGACTGGATGATAAAAGGAAGATGGAAAAAATGTATCAGGCAAAGTCTAGCCAAAAGAAAGATGCGGTAGCTATTTTTATATTACACAAAATGTGCTTTGAAGTATAAAGCATTATTAGTCTCTTCTTAGTAATAGAATATTTAATTTACCAGGAAAATATAATAATTTAAAATTTGTGCATATCTGATGACATGTCAAATTGAATAAAACCAAAATTGACAGAACTAATAAAGAGCTAAGTTCACAGCTGTAGAAGATTTTAATATACCTTTCAGAAACTGGTGGCACAGATAAGAATACAGTAAGAAAAATGAAGATTTAAGTAATATGATTAAAAATAAAATGTCCCAATGAGCATGTATAAAAACATGCCCATGCAATGCATAATATACATTATGTACAAGAACACAAAAGTCACTTGCAAAAATTGACCATATACTAAATCTCAATAATTTTCAAAGTTCAAAGTTCTGTATTTTTGAACATCATGAAGTTAAGCTAGAAATCAATAATCAAATGATAACAAATGAAACCCCATATAGAGAGAAATTAAGAATTAAGAAATACATTTAGGTAAATCACAAATCAAAGAAAATATTGTAATGAAGCTAGAAAACATTTAGAATGGAGGAATAGCAAAAATACTGCTATCAAAACTTATGGTGGGGGAAAGGGAGAGAGGCAAACCATGAGAGACTCTTGAATGATGAGAACGAACTGAGGACTGATGGGTGTGGTGGGGGAGGGGGGAGATGGGCATGGAGGAGGGCACTTGTGGGGATGAGCACTGAGTGTTATATGGAAACCAACTTGACAATAAACTATTTGTAAAAAAAAAAAAACCTTATGAGATGCAGATAAAGTAGCAGTTAGGAAGAAATTTTAGCTTCTAATAATAATATGGAAACAAAAACAAAGATTGAAAGCTAATGAGTGATATATTAAGAGGATCAGAAAAGAGCAGCAGAGTAAATGCAAAGAATCTAGAAGAAATGAAATGATGAAGACCTGGGCCAAAATTAATGTAATGGAAAATAAACATTTAATAAAAAGGATGAACAAAATCTTAGTTTGGAAAATCTAATAAAATTGACAAGTTTTTGACAAGATTGATGAATAATAAAAGAACTGTTATAGCTAAACAATTTGAGAAACATTAAGGGGCTGTATCTGCCAGCATTAAGGATGGTATGAACAACTTTATGCCAGTTAATTTGAAAATTTATATGAAATGGATAAATTCTTAGGAAAATGTAACTTAATGAAATGGAGTCAAGAAGGAAAGGAACACGTGAAAATTTATCTGACCACTAAGGAAATTGACGGGTAGTTGAAGATCTTCCCACAGAGAAAACTCCAAGCTTATGATGGTTATATCATGGAGCCCAACCAAACATTGAAGGAACAAATGCTTTCAATTTTACAGGAACTATTTCAAAATAGAGTAAAAGAGGAAGCATTACCCAACTCATTTTATGGTGCTAATGTAACACTAGCCCCCAAAACCTGATGTGGACACTAGAAGAAAGAAAAATTGCTGGTGAATATCATTGAGGAGCATAAATACAATAATTAGCGAAGCCAATTCAGCTATGTTAAAAAAATTACATCATAGATTTTTAGTTGTGTTTATCCCAGAAATGCAAGATTAAAAAATAGAAAAATCAATGTTATTCTCCACATTAACAGACTGAAAAACAAATAATGTTGTATCAATACATACTGAAAAATGAATTGATAGAACTCAGCATCCATTCATGAAAAAAAAAAAACTTCAGTACACTAGAAATAAAAAGACATTTGTTATCCTTTAATTAAATTGAATTTTATTTATTTTTTAAAATTAAATTGAGTTCTTAAAAAACCTGCAGCACAGCAAACTCAGTAATGAAACGCTGAAAGTTTTCCTTTCAATATCAGGAATAAGACAAGTGTGCTTATTTTTATAATTGTATTCAGTGTTGTGCTGAAGTCTCTAGCTCACACAGAAAGATACATGGAGTGGGGGGAAAGCACTAAGATTGAAAAGGACTAAGCAAAAGTATCACCAACAGATAATGATTCTTTGCATAGAGAATAAAAAACTTGAGATAAAATATTAAAATTAATAAAAGCTTAACAAGTTTGCTGTATATAAATGTAATTGTATTAACAAAAAGAAAGATACCATTTACAGTAGAATAAAACATAAGCTATCTAGTAACAAGTCTAATAAAAAATGTAAGAGTCCTTTTTGGAGTAAATATATATTATCTCTAGTTTTTGTAGCAGCTCTGCAAGGTTACTAATATCATCCATCAAAGAGGTAAAGCATCTTACACAGATACTACATACATGGTAAGTGGAGGTAGAGGGATATGAACTTTGGCTTTCTGACTCTAAGATCTGTGTTTTCCCCAAAATTGTGGCCCTGATATGGGGGCTTCCCAGATGTGCTCAGCTCTGCATGATTCCTAGGCCTTGGCTGCTTGTTCCACTTCCTGGCTAGAGAACAGTGACAACTTGCATCATCTCCAGGGTCTTAAAAATTAGCTGCCATAATCATCCCTTCATTTCATGTTATTTCAGCCTCCTTGGGGGTAAGATCTGGATGTCAGCATCTCTTCCATGAGTAAGGGCCCCAGCAATATTATCATGGGATCTGATCTCACTAGAAGAGATTCTGCCTAACCCTCCTACACTGTTGGTGGGAATGCAAACTGGTGCAGCCTCTCTGGAAAACAGTGTGGAGGTTCCTCAGGAAAATAATAGAACTCCCCTATAACCCAGCAATAGCACTGCTAGGAATTTACCCAAGGGATATAGGAGTGCTGATGCATAGGAGCACATGTACCCCAATGTTCATAGCAGCACTCTCCACAATAGCTAAAACATGGAAAGAGCCTCACCATCAACAGACGAATGGATCAAGAAGATGTGGTTTATCTATACAATGGAATACTACATGGCAATGAGAAACAATGAAATCTGGCCATGTGTAGCAACATGGATGGACCTTGAGGGTGTTATGCTGAGCGAAATAAGTCAGGCAGAGAAGGACAAATATCATATGTTTGCACGTATAGGAGGATTAGGAGGAACCTAACTGAGGAACAAGAGGGAGAAGAAGGGGGGAAATAGTGGGGGAAAGGGAGAGAGGCAAACCATGAGAGACTCTTGAATGCTGACAAAAACTGAGGACTGATGGAAGAGGGGGGGGGAGGGGCATGGAGGAGGGCACTTGTGGGGATGAGCACTGAGTGTTATGTAGAAACTAATTTGACAATAAACTATTTGTAAAAAAAAAAAAAAGAGATTTGCCTAGAAGAACTGGGTGACACAATCCAGAAATGTGAGGGGAGGGAGTTTAAGAGGCAAATTTGTCTTCCTCCTCCACCCTCAGCAAAGGGCTCTATGCAGACATGCTGGAGAGGTCCATCCTTTATGACTGGGTAACCAGCTGTGCTTTCCTATGAAGCTGTGGCCAGCTCAGTAATGCACCATTTTGTATTTGTTCTTCCTTTTTTCCTGACTCATTTCCTTTTCCTCTCACTCTTGCTTTCCTGAGATAAAATTTCCAAAGCCCTAAAGCTTTGCCTTGGGGTCCGATTGCCAGGGAACCTGGACTTTGACAATCACAGGCTCAACTTCTCCAAAATTCTAACAGGTGTTCCAATTTATTAGTGGGCTATGAAATCATTTTCAGTAAATTTCCATCAATATTTGAAAACATAATGAACTTGAAGAGAAGCAAAATATCAGAGTTTGTCATGTGTAGTGAGGTTAAGTACCATTTCCTGAAACTGTTATTTCAGTTATGTGTGTATACTTGAGGATGCAAGTATGTATATTGAGTTGTGATGTTAAATGTGTGTTTTACAGTGTATCAATGGTCAAAACAGTCTGAAGGCCACTGGTCTAGGCCAATGAGAACATGGAGTCATGAGTTCATGTAATGACTCTGACTTCTGGTTGCACCCTCACAAATGTCCTATGGAATTTTTTGATGGCATAACTCCTTACTTTAGATAGCCTCCATATAATTTAGCTATATAGGGTCAGATTATATTTGTTAGCTGCCATGTTAGAGAAAATATTTTGAAATATGACCTTAAAACTAAGTGGCATGCCTTGTTTAGAAAAATAAAGGGAATTATCTAGTGAATGAAATTTAATATTGTCTAGATGTGGTCACAATGCACAGGCAGATCCATTTTCTAGTAACAATCATTGACAATCCAGGCAATCAACACAATATACAGCATAATTTTCCTTAATGATGATTATGTCTTTGAAATATATGCCCTCTCTTCTAAGTGCAATGATCTACCTGATCTCCTTGGAACATCCTGATTATTTGGAGAATGCTGGGGGGAAAATATAAGTCTCAAAGTTGTGCATGCACTTGCTGATTTTAAAAACAAACACCCCAACCAGGTTTTAGTTTGCAGTATGTGTTCTGATTTAACCTGACGATATTAACTGAGAACAGCTGCTGAGTTGCACTTCGTTAAATATTCTGAGATAAAATATTCTGGCAAGACACATAAAAGAGAAAAACAAGTAGGAAAGTTTGTGAAGACACAGAACAATCTTTAAGGTATGATCCAAAAATCAAAAAAATGGCAAGGGTTGTCTTAATTCCTCTATGACTCTAGAAAATCATACTCGAGAAATCCAATTTAAATGGATTCATACACTGTTGAAAATTTAAGGATACAATATTAAGTTGCCAAGACACTATTTAATTGCTTTTAATTTTATAATAATTTCTATGTAGCCAAATGATAGCCCTAGCTTTCTTACCTGGTAGTCATAACACAATCATTTCTACAATTACTGCCAAGTCTACTGAGAATTTAATGCATTTGGAAATCCCTGAAGAGAAGTTTCAAAGTTCATTCTATCCACACCCAGATGGTCAGCCTGTCAAAGCCTCGCAAAGACAGAGAGGTTGTTTGTTTTCCATGTAATTATTGTATAATAATTAGTGAGTACACTCTGTGTCCAGATAAGGGATTTATAAAACATTTGGGATATTTTAACTCATTCACATATATTAGTGGTATGCTAAGTGAATTTCAAGACTAATGTTTAAGGGAAGTATGAACAGCATTTCATTCTTAGCTATTTTCGAAGATATGCCTTGACCAGAGGATATTTGATTCAATATTCATTCTTCTTGCAGTGGAGTCAATAGTAACAAAGTACTGGTGTCATATGAAAGGAATGCATTTTTGCAGAAGCACCCTGACCCAGGACAACAGGTCTGCTAGTAATCATCACATCTGTGCAGAAGTCTCTTTATGTTCACTTTCTCATTTGATATGCTTGTTGATCACCTTTGTGGAAAATCACCTTCCCTGTACTTCTCTTCTTTGCCATGTAACTATTCAGTTTCTCCTGTTAAAGGTTTGCAGTTTATCTCCCCATCTTTTGACTCTGGGATTGGTTATGAGGCTTGTTTTGGTCAATAGCATCAGGAGCAAGTGCTGTGTGCCAGTTACAGGCTTAGGCCTTAAGAGGATTTGTATGTATCCACTTGCTTTTTTGTGTTTCTGCTATATTTTTGAGAACATTCCCAGACTATTGCTAGTCTCAGGAGAATATTGAGAGACCTGTGGAACAGAACTGTCCAGCCAAGTCCACTCTGAATTAGCTAACTTCCAGTCAATTTGCATTGCATGAGCTAAATAAGTGCTTATTTTTGTATGTCAGTGATGTTTTGTGGATATTTGTTATGTAGTATTATTGTAGTATTAGTTGACTGTCAGGTCTTCCAAATCCATTTAGGATTTTCAAGAAATTTCTTGGCCTTGTCAGATTTTGGAAACTTATCTTTGTTTTGTGGATGATATGAGGGATTGAATTGGAGCTCTGGTTTTGGTCTGGAGCTCTAAATCCATGTGTCTACTCTTTCTGGGTTCACATAGACTTCAAATAGAGAGTAAGTCTGGCAGAGTATCACTTGACATCTATACACTTATAATTCCAAAATAAAAGTGTTCAGCTACTCTGGCAAAGACTTTGGCTGTAGTCAGTCAGTCCCATGAATATACCTTCACTAGTTCCTGCCCTCCCTCCCCATGCCTGAGATTGTAGAAAGTTTCATGTTGGATCCCAGCTGAGTTAGTAGAACATTCAAGACATCATTACTTCAATTAGTTTTTACATATATAGGAGTTACCATTGCATGTATAGAGAATATTGACATGATTAGTACAATTCACATAGAAGAAACCTTTTTTTTTTTTTTTTTTTACCTATGTGGTATTTCTGGAATTGTCTAGGAGTCGATCCTACAAATATAAGATCATAATCACTATTCTGTGGCCTCTACTTTATGATAAATTCATGATATCTCACAAAAGGAAGTCCCATGTGAATGTACCATATCTTGTCCAGCCACAGATATGCTGCTTCAATAAAAGTGCATGGAAAAGGAGACCATTCTCCATATACTGGGATCTCTGTAGCTGACAGCCTGCTGACATTTGATATAATACTTTTTACCTCTGCTCTCTCATTAAGCAGAAATGGGTGAGTTTAATGGTGGGATTGAATATCTATCTCCTAAAGTCACAATGGTACCTGTTGAATACTTGTGGAACATTTACATCTCAGTTCATTTGATCTATTGGAGCTTAGACCAAGATCTCATCACAAAAATGTATAGATATGAAGCTAGAATGATTTCATTGTTACAGATCTCTGAAAATTCTAGACAATTTGTCCCTAAAACTATCATATTCACCATCCAGATGACTACCTTGAGACTTACATGCTCATAAAAAATCATATTCACTACCTTTATCCTGAACCCAGGTTCTTTAAGGTCTTTGACTAAGTTCAGACAGAATACTGCATGTTCTCCAAGGAAGAGATTTTTCAAGTGATAGCCCAAAGATAGCTAAGCCAGTGCCCTGTGCCTTTTTCCTATACAGATTAATTCAACCAGGCCTCTAGTTCTAGGACCAGAGATCAGCTCAGATACATTTCTGGAGGTTTAGTCCAGTAGTTTTCAAATTACAGACTTCTTCTGCTTCACCTCATAGGGTATTTGACAGAAAGTAGTTCTAGTGTCCCACTCTAGGAGGTATATTGAATCAGACTCTTTGGATAGAGGTTTAAGAATATGCATTTTAACAAGGTCCAAGAGTGATCTTGATATTCATAAAATACCCTGAGAAATTGGCCATATTTGTCTGGCTCTCCTTAAAGACATAAGACTCCTTTGACCATATGTGTCAAACTTATAGGGCCCTTGAATTGTGCTTTGGATTGCCCTACCAATCAGCCAACAAATGTTCCTTAGCACTTACTATGTTCCAGGCATGTTCTAGGATCACTGACTTAATAGCAAACAACTGAGAGAAGGCCCTCACCCAAGTAAGTTGTAGTTGAACACATACTGTCCCTGCAAAATGTCTTGACTCACCAGCAACAGTAAATATTTCTAAGTCCAGATTTACCTTGGCCAAGAGAATCTAGATCCAGAGGTTCCTTGGAGTTCCTGGGATTCATAAAATGAGTCTCCTCTCTCAACCTGGATATGGCCAAACAAAGCCCATTCTTATAGCTGGACTCATACCACTTGAACCTGTAACTGTAAACTCGATGCTCTTTAGCTGACGGATCTAGCTTCTTCTCATTTTCTGAATTCCTCCAAACATGTTCACGTAATTGAATCCTCTATTATTTGAGAGCAAATGTCAGTCTGCCAAGTTGGCATTGTCTGGCATAGTCTCAGCTGAACACATTGAATCTGAGAAAGCTATTTGTCGTAGAAAGTGTTTTGAGCCTATGCAGTCCATACTAGCTGTGTTCTTGCTTATTTTCCCCTAAAAATATATACAAAAAGATACCCAGACATGAGATCCTGAAAAAAATCTTCAGCGCTTTATTATTCTAGTAGAATAGGGGAAATATATACTTGAAATTCCATTAAGACAGGTCATAAAATTTTCCATGAGCTAGGGCAGGTAGGTTGGAGAATCTAATGATCACTCAGCATCAACTCAGTACTCTGTGTTATAGATAGTGTTTCCAAACCATAGTATCTTCTAGTATCTATCTTCTACCTAAGGAGTCTTAACTGACTCCTTAAGCTTCCCCAGGGAATACTGACTCCCCCAAATGTAGCATCCCTTGCTTCTGAACTACATTCCAACTCAGCCACTTGTGGTTGCCCACAGAGGACATATAAGTTTGAGATGGGAATGTCAGAGACTATCTAAAATATACCCAAAAAATCGGGTATGTCTTGATACATGCTCAAATAACTCTAGAATTGCTTGCTTGAGCTTCTAATGTGTGTCCAAACAGTACCTGACCTTTTGGAAATTTATGGAGTATCAACAAAAACTATTGAGGCCCTAGAGGCAGTGAAGTAGGTATTCCAGGAGCTCAACCTAGCAAATTCAACTTAGACTTGGATGGAGTCTGAAATACTGATGCAGAGGTTATTATTCTTTTCCCACCCCTTCCATTATTGTAAGTGTACCTAAGGAACCATCTGAGATTTATTAGATTAACACACAGCAGTGGAGTCTTTGATTTGTAAATGCTAACTTAAGACAGGATGAAACATTTCCTGTGAGTGTCTACTGTCTCTATTTATCTACCACTAGACCTTGAGAGCTCTGAAAATATTATAGCAGATAAACTTAATAGTTCAGCCAGACTGGTATTAAAAGCCACGGTGAAGGTGGGAGATTTGGAGAACCTCCTAGCTACCAACTAAAGTCCTGCAGTAAAACCACAACTGGGAACTGCGCTAGGAAGCCCCAGGGAAAGGAGCTGTCCTTAGTTTTGGTGCTGACTGCCCACAGCTTGTTTGCCCTATAGGGAGCAGGAAAAACCGTGTGTTAATCAGCTGGTAGTCTTGGCAAGTCCTATCTAGAGGAATCTGGGGAGAGAAGAGAATATGAGAGGAAGGGAGAAGAAAGGAATGGAGACGAATTGCATAGATCTAAATCTAAACTGGGTAAAGATGTCCAGTTTGGCAGCTGTTTTTCTAGCCCCTTTCTAGGTAATCAAGGGAGAATCTCAATATCAGCTTGACTATATGAGGGAAACCAGATACAACCTGATCCTGGAATTGTTTTGCCATATATACAAAAAGCCATTGAAGAAAACAACCTTTTGAGCGGTCATAACTGTAGCAAAAAGAAGTTTAGTTATAACTTTACAGTTTCAAGCTATTGTACAATTTAAGAAGCGAAGGTAGAGGTTGTGTAAAAGGGTATAGGTACTCAGAGGTTTAGAAAAAAGAAGACCAAGGAGTATAATCTTTTGTGTCTCATTTGGAGCCACTGGTCATGTTGCTATTAAGCAAACTTAGCCAAGTATATCCAGACTAATATCCTACATCTGTAACTATGAAGTGCTAATCAGTGGAAAGTATAAAATTTCCTGCTGCTGATGGGAAAGGTTTTAATAACTCTTGTCATAGTAAGGATGGTGCCCTGGAATTCATGGTGCTATCCCTTGCTTTGATTCTCTTTCTCTGAAGTCTGTAGCTGTATTATGTGCACCAAGTCATTTCCCCCACGAAACAGACTTAGAATGTAGGGCAATGAAGGGAAGAACTCTTCTCTCATATCCTATAGTTGAAGCATTGTCTTGATGTCTGTACACTCATTTGAAGTCTTATTCCATGAGAGCTGGACACTGGATAGAGGCTGGTTGGACCAAAGATTCTTCTGGTCTTTCCTGGCTCTTGTCCCATTGTCTGATATCTATTCTTGTATGGACATATCACTCATAACAGCACATACTGCCTATTTGGGTGCTGAAGTTGACTTCTGCCTGGTATCACTATTGCTATGTCCTCCTCTTTATTACCTACGGACTGATTCTAATCATAGCTTTAACTCTTACTTCAACAGACCTTTCAGAACAAAGAACTATGAGCAAGAGTTTAATATAGTGGTTAGGACAGACTCCAGAGCCACATTGTGTTTGAGTTTACATTTTGTTTCTGACTCTGACTAGCTCTGTGTCCTTGAGGAATTTGCTTACACTCTCTGTGCTTCCATTTATTTGTTTATAAAACAGAGGTGGTAATAATAGAACCCACCTCATAGGACTGTTTTGAGTGTTAACTGAGATCCATTCTCCACAAAGTGAGCCGACAAAAGCATAACCCATGCCCCTTATGCTAAATACCTTACATGAAAATCGTTTTGTTTTTTTTTTTTACCCTTACTATCTCAGGTAAGACCATTATCCTTAAGGATGTCATAAAAAATTAATGACATTTTAAAGATTAAACACCCACCATAATGAATGGCTAGGACTTGAATATAAGCCTGACAACAAAGGCTAAGGTTTTAACATTATATTGCCTTGGATTATTAGCTAATTATCCCAATCTAGGCCTATTTCTGCAGCTCAGTTGGAGTTCTAATCTTTTGTCTCACCTAGCCCTCTTCCTCTCAGATTCTTGGTCAGCCCTGAAATTGTGCAGTTTACTTGATTACACCAGCATAGAGAGAGGGCATTGATCATGGTGAACCCTGTAGAACAATAATCCTTTTGTCTTTTTTGTCCCGTTGAGTTCAGCTCATTCAAAGTTTGGTTCATCTATCTGCAGTCTTGATTTTGTGGGACAAAAGGGATTCCACTTCAACCAAGGAAATCTAGATGGATATAAAAAGGTGTCATCTTGTGTGTGTAGTGATATTCTTCCAGAAACCCAGTGTGAATGTGGATCAGCAAAAAGTATACGAGAAATTTAATAGTGGAAATGAAGGAAATATTTTCTTCTGAAAGAAAAGAATTTTAACTTAGTAGAATATATTGAACCACTTTGAAAATAGTCCATCAAGGCCAACAGACACATGAAACGATGCTCAGCATCCCTCCTCATCAGGGAAATACAAATCAAAACCACACTGAGATACCACCTCACGCCAGTCAGAGTGGCTAAAATGAGCAAATCAGAGAACTCTAGATGCTGGCGAGGATGTGGAGAAACGGGCACCCTNGCATCCCTGGCCTGTGTGCATTAGCTGCCAAGAGCTCATCCCTTCTAGACCTGTTGTAACTACCAAAAATCTCTTCAGATATTCAAATGGCCCCAGTGGAGCAAAATCACTCTCAACTGAAAGCAACTGCCCACCATCTCCTTCACTCCCGCCCCAGTCCAGGTTTCTGTCCTCTCTCAGCAAACCACTGTTAAGAATTTTCTGCTGACCTTCTCTGCCTGACTTATTTCGCTCAGCATAACACCCTCAAGGTCCATCCATGTTGCTACACATGGCCAGATTTCATTGTTTCTCATTGCCATGTAGTATTCCATGGTATAGATTTGCACGTATAGGAGGATTAGGAGGAACTTGACGGAGGAACAAGCGGGAGAAGAAGGGCGGAAATGGTGGGGGAAAGGGAGAGAGGCAAACCATGAGAGACTCTTGAATGCTGACAAAAACTGAGGACTGATGGATGTGGGGGGGAGGGGGGGATGGGCATGGAGGAGGGCACTTTGGGGATGAGCACTGAGTGTTATGTAGAAACTAATTTGACAATAAACTATTTGTAAAAAAAAAAAAAATAATAATAATAATAAAAAAACTAAAAAAAAAAAGAAAATAGTCCATCAAGACCTGGGTTAGCACAATGCAAGATATTTCAAATAGAAAGCTTATTTTTAATTCAGAATAGAAACAAAAGTAAATTATGAGGGCATTTTCTTGCAATGAAATCTAAAGAATAGGCAGTGAATTGCTCTAAATCCCATTGAGTTTGAAAACTACAAAGTATGTGTGTGCATGCGTGTGTGTGTGTGT
Organism: Hyaena hyaena; assembly: GCF_003009895.1. NCBI lineage: Eukaryota > Metazoa > Chordata > Mammalia > Carnivora > Hyaenidae > Hyaena > Hyaena hyaena. The sequence goes on from NW_024081037.1 coordinate 1,474,205, forward strand.
GTGTGTGTGTGTGTGTGTGTGTTATGGACTAAATGTTTGTGTCTCCCCAAATTGATATGTTCAAAGTGATATTAGCAGATGTGACCTTTGGCAGGAAATTAGAATTAGTGATTATGTCAGGAAGGTGGAGCCTTCAAATTAGTACCTTTATAAAAGAGATGCCCAGAGAGCTCCCTCACCCCTTCTTTTATGTGGAAAGACCATGTGAGGACCCAGGAAGAAGTCAGCAACTGAACCAGACACCCAGCCATGCTGGAACCCTGCCCTGACACTTTCCAGCCTCCAGAACTGTGAAAAATCAGTCTGTTATTTAAGCCACCAAGTTTACGGTATTTTTGTTATAGCAGCCTGAAAGAACTAAGATAGTAGGGTGTGTGTGTGTGTGTGTGTGTGTGTGTGTGTGTGTGTTTTAATCCCCTACCTCATAAAGTGGGTTGAGAAGCCGGTTTGAAACTGGCAATGTTATGGTTCCTTTAACCCAAAGAAGGTCCAAAATTGCTAAGCTATTTATATTGCTTTTTTTGGATCTCACACAGTGGAGCTTATGTGTTTTAGAAGTGTTGAAGGAAAAAGGAAACCTTCATACTACTCAAAGATTTGAATTGCAGTGTTATCTAAAACTGTATTTAAGAGAGAGATTTATAAAACAGTAAAAGGAATTAATTAAAACCTTCCATGAAAAATCAGGCAGCTAAAAATAAAAACTACCATAGAGAATAAACAATAGAACTCTTCAGATTAAATGAGTGTTTCCAGTTCCTACATTCTAAAGCACTCTGAAGGAACATATAATTCTGTCATTGTTGCTATTATTATTGTTAGATAATTGCTTCAACTTAACAAGTTATTAATCTTCTGTACAGGATATATTACTGTATAATTAAATGTCCTAATATGTATTCATGGTTGCTGGTTCAATGTGTGGCTCTATATTATTTCATTGTAAGTTAATAAATGAAAGAACTGATGCTTTTGTGTAACAAATGTTTTCCTCCTAAACTCAGAAAAAAATTTATTGCTTTTAAATATTTGCATCTCCATGAAAGGCAACATCCATCTAGTTCACCTTGATGTTCTCTTTGAAACTTATAGGACGGCTATAACATTGTTTAAAACACCTGCTGCCTCTTTCTGCACATCTTTTTTTCTTAGAGCCACTCCTTCCCCCTAACTGCTCACACCTGGTCCACCAGTGTTAGCTCTTTTTTTTCCCAACTGGATTATTGTCCATATTATCTAGTGTTATTCCATTATATTCTGGCACTACACAGAGTATCTTTCTGGGAATCAGTCTTCCACAGCTATAACCTTATCTCATCCTCTTTAAATTTCAGACACCCTTTCCTTCCCCATGTTCTCAGTGGATGACCTCGTTATTTTACTGGAAAAAAAATAATCAGGCAGCAGGGATTGCTGTCTTTGTGCCCACCAAATTATATCTTCACCAGTATTCTGCCTTTTCTCCCTTCCAGATTAACTACACCTGCTTTGTTCTAAAGCTAAGGTTTCCACTTGCAGAGTGCATTCCATTTGCTGTAGTCTAACTCAGACTTTTGCCTTGTAGGTATCCTATTTCCGTCCATGAATCCCTTCATTTCTAATGGATCTGCCTATCAGCATACAAGCTTGTTGTAATCACTCTCACCTAAAAAATAAGCCCAAACCCTTCCTTGATTACCTTATCCTGTCCAAATCATTCCCCATGTCTTTACACCCTTTTTGGCAAATTACCAAGAAAGATGATCTATTCTTGTACCATCCATGTCCTTTTTTCTCCTTTTCTCTTGAACTCACTCCAGTGAGGGTTTTGTCTTCATTATGCCACTGAAACTACCCTTGTTCATGTCATCAACTATCTGTGTGACCAAATACCATGATTAATTATCAGGCCTCACCTGACCTTTCAGGAAAACTGAAATAGTTTATCACTCCTTCCTTTTGAAACACACTTTCTTTGCTTGCCTTGTAGGATATCTCAATTTCTGGTTTTCCTCTTGTCAGGCTTTTTTGCCTGTACTGCTTCCTCTTAGGCCAAAGTCCTTTCCTGGTTCTTCTTCCATTACCCACCCAGGAACTCTGGAATGTCCTGGGACTCCTTGGACCCCCTTAGTTCCCCACTAATACTTATTATTTGGGTGACACTGTAGTGTTCAGTGGTTTTAAATAGTATCCCTTATATCTCCAACCTTAATATCTTCCTTGAGCTCCAGACACTTCTATTCAAATGCTTACCTAATATAGTATTTCCATTTGAAAGGCTAATAAACAGCTCACATGTAACATGATCAAGACAGAACTCTCCCCACTAAATCTGTTTCTCTCTGAGAATTCACTACTATTTACCTGGAGGGTTTAAGCTAAAAACCTAGGAGTAATTTTTTATTTCCTTCTTACCAAGTATACATATCCAACCTTGAAACTTGTTACTTCCATTTTCTTTCTTGTTGTTGTTGTTGTTGTTTGGGGTGGGGGGGGGAGTGAGAGGGAGACAGAGAGAGAAAATGAATCTTAAGTGGGATCCACCCTGACACATGGCTCCCTGGCATCATGACCTGAGCCAAAATCAAGAGTTGGATGCTCAACCAACTGAGCCACTCAGGCACCCCATGTTACTTCTCTTTTCAAAACATCACCCAAATCTACCCATTTCTTACCATCTCTGTTACTGTTATCCTAATATAAGCCACTGTCAATTTTCCTCTCTGTCTCACTTCTCAGGCAGCCATTCAGTTAGTAAACACCTTTAAGACCTTAACAATGTGCCAGGCATTATTCTTGGTGCTGATTTTGGAGCAATGAACAAGCTACACCGAAGTGCCTGCTCTCAAGGAACTTAAATTCTGCCTTAAAGAAGTGCCTCCTTATTGGGCTCCCCGGTCTCTCACTCTCTCCCCTCTCTTTAGTTTGTTCACCTTAAACCAGAATAACCTGTTAAAAATCTAAAATCAAGTTGTTCCCCTGCTGAAAGCCCTCTAGTGGCCTCTCTGTCCTCACCCCCACTGTTCCCTTTCATTTAGTCCAGGCACACACCCCTTCCCCACCCAACCCCCCAAGCACACTAAGCTCATTCCAGCTTTCTGAACTTTGTACACACTGTTCTCTCTGCCTGTAAAGTTCTTCCCTCAGCTGTTTGTGTGGCTTACACCCTGACTGCATTCAGACTCTGCTCAAATATCACCCCAGAGTTTCCCCAGCCACCCCCTCTCTTAAATAGCTACCCCCAGTATCTTTTGACCTTTATTTTCTCTGAAGCATTTATCACTGCCTGATGTAATGTTGTATATTTATTGATCTGAATTTGTTATTCTCTCTTGCTATAAAGTAAGCTATTTGAGGTAAAAGATTTTTCTTTCTCTCATTCCTTGTTCTTTTTCTAGCACTCAGAACACTGTCATATGGTGGGCATTGAATAAATATTTGATGTATAAATGAATTAATGAGTGAAAAACTTCTATGTCATCATGGGGAGAAACGCCACTAAATTTGGAATCACGGGAAATGGGTTATAATTCTAAAGTCCTCAATGCATTCTGTCATTGAGTAGTTGTGAGACATTTGCCAAGTCATTTTGACCTCTTTGGGAGTCAATAAATGTACAATGGGATGTTTGATTGGGATCTTAAAATCCCAATTCTAATATTCTCAAATTCTGTGTGCATACCATCTTCACACTAGAGACCAACTCATATGCCTCATTTGGCCTAAACAGAACTGATGACATTTTTTCTAGAGCTTCTGGGAAGTAGATAATGCGATTTTTTTTTTCTCTCTGTAGCCTGTCAGGGTTGAAATTCCTGCCAGGAAGGAAGTCATAGCATTTGCATCTGCACAAATATTCCAGTCAAGAACTTCCCCAAGTTGCCTACTGAAGGGAAGGAGCCAGCGTAGGGACTATCACAAAGGAAGAGACTCAATGGTACTTTGATCAGAAAGTTCATTACATTTGCTTTCGATCACAGTGCATCCTCACTCAGGTCTGTAATCACTTACTCTGTTAGGCAAAAATTCTAGCAGGGAAAAAATAGCATGTGGTGCACAATTCCATCTGTGTGAGACCCTGCCAGAAACATTTATGAATCACTCGTCTCCTGATAGACAACTTGCTTTCCTAGTTTGCAATCATATTTCCCACAGATGTTGCCTTTGAATTAGCCATTGTCCCACTTAGTTTAGAATGTTTTCTCCTGTTTGAGACTGTATCATGAGCAAATCCCAACCTACTATCAAAGCTGGCAGTCCTTGCTCAACATTAAAGGAAGGAGACATCTGGGGCAATCCAGGAAGCTGGAATCCTGGATCAGGGATAGATACTTCTCCACAAGTTTGGAGTTTGGTATTTCTCAAGTCCTGGAATCAGGGATGTTTATTCTCAGGTTATGTGAAGGCTCAGCTTGGGTCCTGGAAAAAATGATCTGACGGCATTGTCTGAAAGGAGTTTCTTGTTAATTCCTGGGGACATCTTGCTTTTGTTAGACCATGGCTATTGTTGTGTTGTCTATCCTGAGCAATGAGGATATCACTCACTTTACAGAACTCATACTTAATGTGGCCTTTACTGTCTGGAATCTACATTTTGTTATACAGCAAACCTGCTTATGGTTATATTGCCTAGATCTCAGATGTTACTGAGAAATTTTGGAAAGTAAATAGATTTTCTTTGGGGCATATTGAGAAGCTAGAACATTATATTAACAGAAATATATTATCTTTACTTTTGAGTCACCCTGTCATTCAACCTCTGTTGATTCTTCATTAATTTCAGTTAGATTTTCCTTCTCTTTTCCTTTAGAGATAAAATACTAAGCAAAACTGTATAGACCAAATGTTACTCATTTATAAATACCATGTCTGAATGTGCTGATGGTTTGTCCAATTTCAGACACATGAGCTTGAAGTTAAATGCAAATTTTAATTTCCTTTATAAAGGAGCTGATGAAAATCCATTGTGAAAAGGTTATGAGAACAAGCTTATCTTATAATTGCAGCCAAGATTCAAGCCATTATTTAAGACGTGAAGCATTTGGCAACAAAAAGATTGTTGTCATTAAAAAGGAAGCCCAACACATTACTCTTGGGCTGAGAAAAAATAATTTAGCTGTCATTGTTATTTAAGGAATGACACAGGAAGATGGCAAAAATTAAAATGAGCAGCTTTACCTTGAATACTGTAATTTATATTTTTTCATCTAAGAAAAAGAAATGATTAAACATTTTGTGATTGGTCTAAGCCCAACAGAGAGGGATTCACTTTTGGCTAGTACTTGACATTTAGTTAAGTTTGTATTCCTTCACGCATAAGCTGAGAGGAAGCCAGTAGAACTTTCCGTAGTTGTGGTAAAAAGATAAGAATTCCTTCTTTTTCCCTATACTGTTAGCAGCCTGATGTCTGTAACGTAACAATATTGTTGCCAACGCGGTTGATACTCTTATAAAGTCTTCATTTTTGGAAAGAAGTTCTAGAGTGAGGCCACTGAGGTTATCCTGGCTGGGATTACCTTAGCCTGGATAAAGAGGGAAATGAGCCCTGGGTATTTGTATAGGTGAATGTTTAGAAGGCTTTATTATTTTGGAGGATTGCAGGAAAATCCAATGTCCTTATCAACTCCTCCCAAATAGTTCCTCCATGTGACCCATCCCTTGGTTGTTATCCGAATCATTGTCTAAAATGTTTCTGGCTATCTCTTTCTTGTCATCCCCCAATGCATTTTTGTTTCTCATTCTCCTTGAGTGAGAGGGGGGCATGATGGATATACTCCAAAGACATTTTCAAATGGGTTTCTTGTTCTAACATACTATCTCATAAATATACCTTTTTCTTGTCAAGCATGCCTTCCCTAAGCTTGCCTTGCACTTGTGTGTCTTTTTCCATTTTTTGGCAGGGGATGAGTGGTGTGGAAAGAGATGGCACATTCAACTTAGGCCAGTAAGGAACAATTAATGAAAGGGCTATTTTTAATGTTGCAGGCAAAGTTAATGGAAACCAATAAGGGATGGCAGGGTACCTCGAACTCATGAGTCCTTTATTTTCTGGTCTCCTACCAGTGCCTCCCATTGACCACACCTGACCGAAAACTCAAGGGAACTCCTTGATGCAGGTCAACTTCTGAAGCACAGAGCAGGGTGGAAAAGATTATTGTATATATCAAGATGGAAAGATAGAGAATATTTAGCATATGCATTACTTCTGGAAAACTATCATTTTCCTCCTTTGCTAGCACTCTAGGCTGCTTTCTTATTCTGTCACTTGGTCTACTTAGCAATTCAAAACTAATACTTGCGTGAGTGTTAAAGTTAAAATGAATTAAGGAATAAAATAAAGGCGTTTAGTGTATTTGTTTCTCATCCACAGGCTCAACAAACCTAAGGAGAGCTTAAGAACGTAAATCTGCCTTCTCTTGTGGTCTGAAGTACAGTATAAATTAATCTAGAAGAGTGTATTATAAATTCTTTAAGCCAGAGGTAGGTAACTGAGAGCTCATCATATTACAATTTTTTATGTTTATTTATTTTTGAGAGAAAGAGAGAGAGACAGACAGAGAGTGAATGGGAGAAGGGCGGGGTGGGGGGGGGAGGGACACAGAATACAAATCTAAGCTCCAGGCTCTGAGCTGTGAGCACAGAGCCTGTCATGGGGCTCGAACTCATGAACTGTAAGATCATGACCTGAGCAGAAGTCAGATGCTTAATCAGCTGAGCTCCTCACGTGCCTCTCATCATATTACATTTTTAAACTTTTCATTACAGTGGTCTATTTCATTTAGGGTTACCTTCCTTGTTTATATCCCCCCCCCCAATCATTTTTCTTTCTCTGTCTTCGTTTTATTTTCTCATGTCCTTTTAAGTAAATACCTCCCCTGCCCTGAACTTTTTTTGCTGACATTGCTGAGATTACTGTTATAATTAGCTGAGAGTCTATCAGTGTTTTCCCTTCACCATCATTCCAGAGTAAGGGAGTTATATGCTAGTTTCTTAAGAGTGTGGGAATTCTTGGCCGAGTAAGAGAAATACTTTAAAGGTGAACTCCCTCTCTAACCTGCTGTCCTCTGAACCTCTCCCCTGGAGTAGATTATGGAAACCTTGTCCACCTCATGGAGGATGTAGATATTCTCCCAGGTTTGTGGGTGACCCTGTTTCTGCTCCTTAGCTTTCTCTTCCCTGAGTCCTCATGACCCTCTTCATCAGATTAACTTCTGGCATTCATTCAGGCTTCATCTAAATGCCTTTTTTTTTTTTCTTGCCACTTTTTTTTCAGGGAAGCTTCCTCTAATTCCCAATACTGGGATAAACCCCTTGTTGTAGAATTCATTGCATTGTAATGAATCTCATATCTTTCTTTGCCTTTGGTTCATAAGAATCTCCAGAAGGGCAGGAGCAGTAAGTGTCCCATTCAGCTCTATACGCGCAAAATGTATATACAGCCCCAAACATGCATCAGGGATTTGTTAAATACTTGCTGAGTAGAAATTGAAGTCTGTCATAGCCAAAGACCAACGAGGCTGCTGTCAGGGTGGTTTGGAAACCCAAGAGCTTTATCAGTTATGGCAGGCCACCCCACAGTGTCAGGCTTCCTAACAAAGCCTTCTTTATTTTCTTTTTTAATAGATTTTTTTGTTTGTTTAGTTTTTTGCTTTTTGTTTTTTGGGGTTTTTTTGGTCGGCAGGAGAACTGAAAGTAGAATTTTGCATTTAGCTGCTAGTCTAGTAGAATTTCAATATTACTGCAATTTACAAAAGCTCCAGGAGATTTGGCGAACATTTTTGCCTGCTGCATTTTTGTTAAGTGTTTATTTTGGGAAGAGGCTGCAAATTTAACTTTCTTTTCATGGACCCTTTCTTGCTTTATTTCTGTCTGAAGGGAACTGATATGAAATGAACTGGAAACTTTAGCATTTTCTTTGTTCTTTTTTAACTCTATTATTAAAACAATGTGGAAAGAACACTGGACTTGGACTCATAAGCCCCAGATTCCAGGCCCCAATCAATCATGTTTTTTTATCTTGAAAATAGAGATAATAATACCAGTTGCTTAAGATCTCATTAAATGAGATGATCCACATTAAACATATAGTGTACAGCTTGGCAAATATAAGTGTTCATGGAATGATGGTGGTGATGGTGGTAGATTTTTAATCACTTATGTGTCTGTGAAATACTTGCTATTTTATCTCTATCACAGGATTAGGAGGGTCATGTAAAAATGGGAAAATATGTGAAACTCTTGGTAAACTATTTAATGCACAACATTAATAATAGTAACAAGGGTAGTAGTAAACAATGATAAAAATAAATGTGTGTGTTTTTAACCCCTATTCCAAGTAGCACTCAATTCTGTTCTGACCATAACACACTCTTTCTGTTTCCTTGATTGGGGAATCAACAGTTATGACTGGGAATGGAGTTTAAATGAGCTGACAAAACACTCATCAACCTGATGTGTCACTTTCAGAACAAGAAAGGTTAATTCCACATTTCACAGGTTCTTTTACCTATAGTATGATGAATGCCAAGAAGGTTGTTGATTTAACTTTATATTTTGTGAAAAGTAACACTTAGTTGGCAAACAAATAGTCCTGAATTGAGAGTGATAAGCTTGCTATAAACTTGCAAGTCATTGCTGCTGGTTTTGTTTTGTTTTTTAGAGGAAAGACTATTGGTTGCTTTCATTCTTATCACAAACAGCATGAATTTCCCGATTGCCAGCTGTGTTGGGGTCTCTAGCAGAAGCTGATTGTATTCTTTACCAGATTTTTCCTTCAGAGGTGCTTTTGCAAGAATTCTTTAGGCACTCTGGAGTTCTAATCCCAGCTAATGCTTTCTGTTGAAGTGCCACGGAAGAAAGAGATATCTCAGAGGATTTAAGTATGTGGAAAACTCTATGGATAATCTCAGAGCTTCAACTTTCTCCTCCATTAAATTTGACTTATCAGAACTCTTTCTTTCCCCTTTAATTAGTGGTATTCCAGAGAAATGAGTATCTGATAAAAGGCAGGAAAAAAAAAGATAAAAAAATATGGAATACTGAGAACTGATAAACAGAATTTTGAATCTCCTGTTAATCTGGTAGATGCTTTCTGAAAAGTTGTCTGCTAATCAAAGTCATAAAACCTTGGGGTGCCTGGGTGGATCTGAGCATCTGACTTCAGCTCAGCTCATGATCTCACAGTTCGTGGGTTCGAGCTCTGTGTCAGGCTCTGTGCTGACAGCTCAGGATTCTGTTTCTCTTTCTCTTTCTGTGCCTTCCCTGCTCATGTTCTGTCTCTCTCTCTCTCAAAAACAAATTAACATTAAAAAAATTTCAAAGTCATAAAATGTTAGCTCTAGATAGTGCCTTAAAGTCTATAATTTACCCTTCCTTTGCCAAGGAGGAGTCCATTCAGTCACAGCCAGGTGCCCCTCATATGTGCATGTTATGCTCACTGTCCTCTTCTGCAGCTTTCTTGTTGGGTCTTGGTTATCACATAAACACTTGCCAGCAGTCAGCATAATCAGTGTTGGCAAAATATAAATGTTAATGCCTTTTAATCAGCTAGGCTTTTAGAAAACATGGGCTGAAAGCCTGAAATAATCCTACTTAGCTCTAGAGATGAATGGTGCAGCAAGTTTTAAGAATTTTTATTCTGATTAATGATGGTGGCATTCGTGTTCACAGTGATAGAGGAAAGTGCAAAGTCATGCATTGTGTGGGCATGTGGGAGTGTGTGTCCTGACCTCACCACATGTTTCCCATTCCCAACTTTCTTGTTGCATTTCCTTTTAGCTTCTGTATTATTTAGCAATAAGCCTGGGTAGAAGACAATGCCTCTGCTACCAAATGTTACTGGAGCAAATCAACTATACCACTATAAAAATCGACTGTTAATCTTTCCTTACTGCATGAAAACATGGGGCATCTGTGCAATCTGTCCTTTCTAGATGCCCTTGTATGGACTGAAATTGGCCAACTCTTTCTCGTAACTAAATCTCCTTTTTGGCCATGGGCCTAGCCGGGTTCCCTCCCTTCCCTTTCACAGCTTACTGATAAAAAGTATGGGATTTGGTTCCCTGAGGCCTGAGAGGGTTAGCATATTTCTACTGCTGGCAATCTAGGTCAGAATAGTTGGAACCTAAGCTTTTGATAAAAAAAAAAAAAAAGCCATTTAGCCCCTTAGCCTTTGAGTATAGAATAAATACATGATGAGTAATCAAGGTGAATATCAAAATGGATTTTATTAAATGTAAAAGAGCTGCATTTCAAGAACTGTAGTCACCTAAAAAGAAAGCATCCATAGTAAGTACCTTCTGGACTTTCAAGTCTCACAATGGAGCATGTATCAGTGATTTCCCTAAATACTTTTCCACAGACAGATATGTGTTCATGATGAAGATGAGCACCACAGGGTGCCACTGTCCAGTTTCAGCCAAGTACTCCCACTGGGGCTTTTCTTCCATACTCTACAGAATCTTTGTGAGACAAGAACTGTACAAGAGTCTTCAAGGAGAGCTTAAAATATCCCAGGCTATATAATACAAAGACAAGTCTGTCATCTACCTTTGGACTGGGGAAGAGGGCAGCAAGTGCTGGGCATAAGAAAGTTTTGCTTTCTTAGGCATTTCCAGTGTGGCTTGTAGGCAGCTGTTGATGGATGGAGTATCCTGAAAGAGAAGAGCAGCTAGCGTGACTCCTTAGCTTAGCCTGGGGAACTCACTCATATCCTATTGAGATGTGAGGGGGGGTTTTTTTGGGGGGGTAACCTGCAAAAAGTGGCTTTGTTCTAGGTTCTAGGAGAGTCCCGTGAGCTAGACAAACAGGCTGAGCTGTTTTCCAGTACGCCAGCTTCTTTTTCATCATGTGTCCCCTTCCCTACCTCAGTTCTCCCCCCAAAGTTGATTAATTGGTCTTCTTTAAAAAATATTTTTTTTAACAGATTATGACCTTTTCCCCTTTTTAGTATTAAAATACCTTCATTTCATAGAATGATGGTGATAATAGAGAGTTTTACTTGTTTTGACCATCCACTTGGCAAAATTGGTGCTTTGGCAGCCTTCTGCCGATTCTCCACATTGTTTTTGTGTTTAATTATAGTCTCTTGAAGTCCCAAAGTCTGCAATACCAGGATGTACAGGCCATTTGGGTCAGGGGTGGCCAGGAATATTTGTGGAAGAAGGAGGGTCTTGCAGACACTGTAGATAAGGTAGATAGGGGTATTGAGTGTCAAAGAAAGGAAGGAACAAGCAGATAATTGACAGGAAGGAGGTTAAATCAGAGGAAATGTAATGAGGCTGGAAGGAGTGGGCCATGTACAACCCAGAGCATTGTGAGTGGAAAAGAAACAACCTTTGAGGCAGAGTCACAGCATAAGGGTGTAGGGCTCTTTCCCTGGAGCATGTTAGTCATTCCAGCTGTCCCTGAACAGATGCCATGAAGATACAAAGCCTGAAATCCGACTATTTCTTGCAGTAATGGTGAAGAAGTAGATATTGCTTGGGAAAATCAACTCAGATTCAATTTCAGTATCTTCTTTCAATTTAGAACACACACAGACAGGCTAGCTATGGAGTCTGTGTGTTTACACAATGAAGGAATTGTGAAAACAGCACCCCTGATTGACAGGACAAGGGGAAGCAAGGATCTCTCCAAATATCCTAAGAATAATAGGAAACGGGGAGATTAAAGATTATGGTAAATGAGAAGTAGTTACAATTTAGCTAATGGGACCCTCATGATCTACTCTTTACTCTAAATGTCTTAAATTACACAAGGATAATATGACTGTATTCTTATTGTAAAAGATTAAGATAACCAGAAATACATAGAGTAAAAATGTAAATGAAAACACAGGGAAAATAGGTAAACATTAAAAAATATTATCCTTCATAACATTTCATTTTTTTCATCCAAAATATCAAGTGTCTTTCTAAATGGAAACTGTTGAATTTCCTCTAAAAAAGCCTTACCTAGTGTCAGTCACAACTAATAGCCCATGGGAGGAAAGCCCATTTACCAGCATCTTCAACTAAACCAGATATTGTTAGCATATTTTAACTCTTGCATCTGAAAGTAATGGCTGAAAAAACAAATAATAAATTGCTGTTTCCATTTGCGCTTTTCTTATTAGTAGAAATTCAACATCTTTTCTCATGTTCAGAGTCATTTGACCACATTTTAAGCTTGCCTATTTGAAACCGATCATTTAAATTTTCAATATGTTATGTATCAATCAGTTCCTGGTAATTAAGTTTTATCAAAGGATAGAATAGGCCCTCTTTTTTGACTTGACTTAGCTGTTCTGAGAGGTTGAGATCTTGATCTGGGATTCAGAAAGCCTAGATTCAATTCTTGCTCTGTTGTTTAGTGGGTGATTTACCTCTTAGATCTTTAAGCACACCATCAGTAAAATGGGAACCTGTTTCATAGAGTTATTGTGAAAATTGAGTGATGAAATTCCATGTAGAGGACTGAATACAGAATTTTATACATAATATAAATGAGAGTGATAATGGTTAATAAGAAGAATTCCAGACAGTTCATAATAAAGATGAGCCCCACTCCCCCTCCCGAATCAGTATGATTCTGCCTCTTCAATCTCAAATGCATATCAGGTTTAGATACTCTGGCAATTCTATTTTGAGATAGCTGAGTTAGATGCAACCCCTTTTGAGATATTTCTGCACATTAAGAGAAGTGCTCCCTTCATATCTATGAATTACCTCTTGTAAACAGTTTAAAGATTTGAAAATTACTGTCAAGTTAAAAATTGTGGAGATTGTTGCTGTGTGGACCTTGAGTGAATGAAGCAAAGCACAGAACTCAATGCATCACAATAACTATTCTGGGTTGTAAATTGTAAGAGCAAAACTATGGTGGATGAAGATCTGAACATATGAAAAAGAGAATGAAGTTCCACGGTTTTCTGCTAGAATATTCTGGAGAATTATTTGTCATTTTTGTCAGTAATTAAAAGCTGGAAATATATTTAATTGAATACTACCTGTATAGAATGGGCTATAGCTAAAGTTATCTCATAAAAGCAGAAATTGGTAATTTCTCATAGGGATTTTGTTAAGAAAATGTGCTATTTTGAATAGTTATGAGAGAAAATATGCAGTGTTCCTTCTTTATCTTATTACTGAATTATAATGTACAAAACTATAAAGTGTTACATAAAGGACTTATGAATGTCACTCCAGTCTCCCTTACCAATAGCTTACTTTGTGAAACTGAAATTTCTATTAAAATGCAATGTGTAGAACTGGGAATTTATAATAATCATGATATCTCCATGCTTCAGAGAACTTTTTTCCCATTGATCTTCAAAATTTACATGGGATTTTCGAAAGAAAACAGATGTTATGTTCTCTTGGTGGGTATCAAATGCATGTGACCATGAAGAGGCCTGCTGTGTGAAAGCACACGAGAAACTAAGCTCGTATCGTAATCGAAATCCCTCAGTTCTCAGAATTGGAGCCCTGGAGCTCAAGCAAAACCCAGGGTTGAGGCAGCGAGGTTGAGGATTACTTCAGCTGCTTTTTGCATCTCTAAATGGTGCATCCATCAGCTCTAGGAAAATGAACAATTACAAAACAGTGATGGGATTCAGGTTTAACTCTAGGGGGCCTCTCCTCATTATAATCATATATGTTGTTGTGACTTGTTATTAATTTTAAGCCATTGTCAAATAAAGGAATTCCAGTTAATTCTTTATTCTAGAGGGAATTTGTTTTCTAGATGGGAATGTCAACTGGATGATACACATTGGCGTGACCATATCTAATATCTGACCATCACTGAGGAACACCAAGCATCTGTAGGCTAGATGGGCAGGAATATCAGTGGAGACAAAGCCTATTTTAGTGGCCTGACACCATAGTGATCAACCCACCTGACCTGGTGATCGATGGTTCAGTTTGGATCATCTGATGAGGTGCACAATGAAAATCAACTCAAGGCTTTACAGCTCCCTTGTTACACTAGAGTTTTGTCATTCTGTCCCTGATATGTGTTGCTCTATCACAGATTTGATGAGCTCGATGAAAAGCAGATGAGATATTATTTTTAAAAAGATATGGGCAAAGTATAGGTAGGGGAGTTTGTTAACAGGTTTCCTTTCAGACAGTGGGCAAATATAGTAAATTTGGCTACTCAGGAAAACGACATGCATAAAGTTGAAATTACTTTAATTGAAAGGTCAGTGTCTTAAAGAACTCTTTCTATTATATAATAGCACAAATTAAACGTGGTCATCCCATGTGCCTGATCCAGGGTGTCACAAGTGAATGACATAACTATAAGGAAATCAAACTTCTACATACTCATTGAGGTCCAGGTGATGGTGCTGGCAACAACTGTAAAGAGACCCCAGGGACTTTGGTGCCAGGTTTCTAGCACACTGCCTTGTATCTTAAGGTGAAAACCAGTTCAAGAGCTCTCATAAGGGAATGGGTATACCAGGCTACTGAACGAGATCTTGTGAGGGTGGGACAATGCAGCACTGCAGCTACATAGCATAGGACAATAGAAAATATCTGGCCTATACGTAGAAGACTTGGGTCTTAGTTTGCCCTTCAGTAGCTCTGAGATTATGGGTAAATTATTACATTTTTTTAGTACTCCACTTTCTTTGCTTGAGAAACCAGGAAATAGTACTACATTATTTCCGAGGTCCCCTTTTAGCTCTAAAAATGTTAATGGCAAGGGGCATTAGTTGTTTAAGTGGCCAACTTCATCTCAGGTCATGATCTAATGGCTCAAAGGCTCATGAGTTTGAACCCTGTGCTGGGCTCTGTGCTGACAGCTCAGAGCCTGGAGCCTGCTTTGAATTCTGTGTCTCCCTCTCTGTCCCTCCCCTGCTCATGCTCTGTCTCTGTCTCTCTCAAAAATAACAATAATTTTTAAAAAATGTTAATGGCTTTCTAGCTTTGACAAGCAATCATTACCCTCTTTCTTTTTTCTAGGAAAAACATCTATGTTCATTTTTAAAGTGAAAGAGTTAAATGTGTAATGTTTTCTGTTGGTTTATTCATATGTTCTTTCAGCAAGTGAAGAAACACAATTGTTCTTTAAGCATTACTACAGATATGATGTCCATCTTTATTCAGGCTATAGTTCTGTAGGAATAAAGAATATTCTTTGATATCTGGGATGCGCCCAGAATTCCACAGAAATAGGACAAAACAGTGCTTAGCCTAGTTGCCAGAAGATTGGCTTTCATTAAATGCATAATATTTCTGGTGTTTTTGATCTCAAACTCCACCCTGCTGCAAAAATGCAATTGGGGCCAAATACCACATCCAGAGATGAGGTAAATTTAATCTCTTTTTGTTCTGGATGAAATACAACCAATATATATTTTTTTACTATTTTGGTGCAGTCTTCAGTAGGAATCATTATCCTCTTTAATCTGCTATATTTTTCAAATATGTGTTGGCAGTAAAGATGGTATCATAAAAATGATATCTACCAAGTTAAATCTTTCTAATAAACAGTTGGCAGATACAAATTATAATGTGAGACTAATTTATATTGGGTCCCTAATTTATTAAAAATGCTTTAAAGTACATAATGTGTATTTTACCATTTTCCATCTATCTATGTCAGGCTCATTTCAGTTAGATTTAAGCAGACATTCCTTCTCCTTTAAAAATATTGTGTTCACAGTCTTGTCTGCTCCTATTTGGACATTTCACCAAGTGTAATATTCATGTTTTCTGTGAACTCACAATCATCTAAAACTCTCTCCATAATAAAATAAAGATATACATGTGTGAAATAGTCACAGAGATAATCATACATGGCATCCATATGATAAGTACACACACACTGAATTCACTCACTTAACAAATGGTGACTGAATGTCTGCTGTATGTTGAGCACTGTATTAGACACTGGAGTACAGCAGTTAGGGTGGTTACTTTCATGTGTCACCTGGACTGTACCACAAGGTGCCTAGATTAAACATTATTTCTGGTGTGTCTGTGAAGATGTTTCTTGATGAGCTTAGCATTTGAATTGATGGACTCAGTTAAGAGTTTGCCCTCCACAGTGTGAGTGGGCCTCGTCCAATCTGCTGAGAACCTAAATAGAAACAAAAAATGGAGGAGGGAGGGATTTACCCCTTTTGCTTCTAGCCTATTTGCCTGGGCTGGGATATAGATCTTCTCCTGCCCTTGCACTGGGATTTGCACCACTGGCATTCCTGGTTGTCAGGCCTTTGGACTCAGACTGGAATTATACTGATTTTCCTAGATCACTAGCATGAAGAAATCAGATTGTAGGGCTGAACAGTCTCTACAGTTGCATGAGCCAGTTTCTCATTATCTATCTACCTATCCATCCATCTATTCATCTTTTACTAGGATATATACATCTTACTGATTCTGTTTCTCTGGAGAATCCTGACATAGAAAGAGTGAACCAAAGAGACACAGTTCCTAACTTACATGGCTTATTATCAACAGGAGAATGATTGCTCCAGCTGCATATTAACCCCATCCTTTCTTGGGACTCTCACAAAAGCCTGGAAAGCACAGTGAGAATTGCTTCTGCCTGCTATGGCCCAGCAATGCTGAGCCTGTAAAAGAGAAGGAAACTAAAGATGTTTTCTGTACTTTTTAGTTGGCTTGTGTACCTACCTAGGGAGTCCAGAAAAAAAAATTGGGTAGTCATACATTCTTGTGGGAGTAATGACCAGTATGTAAAAATTAGGAGGTTTTTAAACCTCTGAACTTGATTGCTATTTCTTTGACTTTCCATGCTTTTGTAAGCATGAAAGGCAGTATGATCAAGTGGCTAAGAATCTGGATGCTGAAAGCAAGCTTGCATGGGTTCAAGTCACAGCTTTGCTACTTTTAGTTTTGGGACCTTATACAGGAGACTTATCTCAGTTCTCTCACCTATAAAGCAGAGATGGTGCTGACATCTACCCAACTAATTTATTGTGGCTTTTTGTGGGGATTACATAAATTCATACCCATAAAAGACTTAGAGTGGTGCTTGGCACATAGCAGGCATTAACAATAAATGCTATATTTCGTACATAATGAAATCCACCCCCTCCAAGAGATACATACATTTGGGAGTTGTTTTATTTATATTTCTATTATAGTAAATTATTTTGGAGTCTTTTTTTCCTTTGGTGTTTAGAAGAACTTTTGCCAAGGATGAAAACTGTGACCTAATTTTGATAAGTAGTAAAATGGAGGTTATATTTTGGGTGCTTCTTTCCCTGAAGACTCTCCATGGCTTAATTCCTGGCCAGTCACTTTTATTCTGAGGGCTTCAGATTCCCTATGCAACAAAAACAGAGAACAGATGTTAGGAGGCTGAGCTAATGGTGGCCCATAACACCAAGTTGGGTTCAAAAGCTTTCTTCTAGCAATTTGAGAGTGCCAAGAATGAGTGAGCCAAAAAGGAGAGTTATGGCTCTTTGCAAACCCATAAGGAGTAGTTCTCAGTCTGCACTTGACAAGTCTGAGGGTTTAGAAGACCGTTTTGTGGTACGGCTGAATCCCCAGTGTGCTATGTTCCCAGGGAAGAAAACCAATAACAACAGATCCCACAACTCATACCATTTGCTAAATGGGCTTCCTCGCAAGTGGGGCTCTGGGAGGAATCTCACAATTTCCTGCTGCTTTGTCTCTGAAGGGTAAGCAAGGAGAATTGTTCTCATTTCAACTGCTTTGATTTCTTGAGTCTGTGGAGGGTGTAGAAATGACTTTGTTTTTCAATTTTGCTTCTCTTCCAATGCATGCTTTTATCAGCTTTACCTTTGTGTTGCCCAACAACCCTCAAATTTTACATAAAATTCAAGTCAAACTTCAGTATTTCCTTGGTTTGGGGGTTCCTCATGGAAGAATTATCATGGCTATCTTTTAGTCTCGAAGAGGATAGAAAAGTGAAGGGGGCATGATGATAATGACCAAAATGAGGCAAGATGTCTCAACCAGCCAACATGTCGCAGAAACACTGCAGACTTACATGATTCACACTAAAGTCTCCAAAGAACCATTTATTACATGATTTTACTAACACTAATTTTTTCCCCACTGGAATATACTTTCATGTGATTCTAGAATAAACAGAATTTAATATTTCTCTAGAGACCAGATTCTGGTTTCTGGCAAGATTTTGTAATCAAGTCCTTGAAACAAATTTTGTCTGACAAACAGTGGTGTTCTGAAGACCTAACTTGCTATATTTATGAAGTTCAAAATGACCCTTTAATCACCAAAATGCAGAAGTTCATAGCCAATAAGCCCTTGACCCTAACCATCTGATCTTTGATGTCAGTTTTAATACTTTTGGGTCCTATTCATCATTTGAGTGAATCTCTACGGTGTGTCGACTTACCCAGCAAGGAAAATACTTGGAGTCTGAAAAACTTGAACTAATGGTTATCTTGGCCTTAGGGGTATAATATCATGATTTGAGTAACCTCACCCTTTAGATACCTATTGTTCTCTTCCTGAATTAAGAAGTTTCTGAGTCATCATTTCTGAGAAATCAGGACCATAATGTATTGATTCCACTGAGTTTTATGGAAATTCTTTTAATATTTTTAATTAAATATACTTGACACATCACATGTAAATTTAAGGTATACAACATGTTAATATGATACAATGTATATATATATTGATATAATTGCCATTGTAGTGATAAGAAGCACCTCTATCATGTTACATAACATGATATCTTTCTTTTTTAATGCTTGGAAATGGGGAGGTCTCTTAGTGTGTTGGATAATTATAATTATTGTTCCCTATACCCACTACACAGTGCATTAGATCTCTAGGGCTTATGTGCTACACATTCCAAGTTTGTACCCTTAAATACCATCTTTGCTATCTCCTACAACCCCATCTCCAGGCCTTATGTTTAAGTCTTTAATCCATTTCGTCTTATTTTTGTGAGTGGTATGAGATAAAGATCCGTTTGTATTGTTCTCCCTTTGTTTCTCCAGTTTTTTCCAGCATCATTTTTAACTATCTTTTTTCCATTGGGTATTCCTGGCTCTCTTGCCAGATATTAGTTGATCATATATCCTGGGATTTAATTCTGGGCTTTCTGTACTGTTCCACTGGTCTATGTGTCTATTTTTATGCCAATACCATGCTGTTTTTTAAAAATTTCTATAGCTTTGTAGCATAGTTTGAAATCAGGAATTATGACACCTCCACCTTTGTTTTTTATCCTCAGGATTGCTTTGGCTATTTGGGTGGGGTTTCTTTGTTGTTATTTGTTTTGTTTTGTGGTTCTGTCTAAATTTTAGGATTTTTTTTTTCTATTTCTGTGAAGAATGCCATTAGTACTTTAATGGGATTGCACTGAATCTATAGATGGCTTTGGATTGCTTGGACATTTTAATGATATTAATTCTGATTCATGAATATGAGATATCTTTCTATTTGCTTGTACCATTGATTTCTTTCAGCAAAGTCTTATAGTTTTTATTATACAGATTTTTCACTTCAATAAATTATTCCTGGGTATTTTATTGTTTTTGATGCTATTGTAAATGAGTTGGTTTTCTTTATTTCTTTTTCAGAAGTTTCATTGTTAGTGTATAGATATGCAGCTGATTTCTATATGTAGATTTTGTGTCCTGCAACTTTTCTGAAGTTATTGATAAGCTCCAACAGTTTTTGGTTGAGTCTTTGGAATTTACTATATACAAAACCATATAATCTGCAAATGGTGACAACTTTTTTCTGATTTGAATGTCTTTTATTTCTTTGTCTTGACAAAAATTCTTATTTATCGTCAAATATCTGAGACAGACTAGTGAAATAATGCTGAAAACTTCTTCTTTTGCTAGGTGAGAAAATGAATCATAGGATATTTGTATAATGGTAGCAATAATGCTTTTTCAAAAAAATCTAATTTTAGATATATATTTTTAGGACTTTGAGATTACCAGGGAAAAGTTTGAGTTCACAAAGGGTTAAGGAGTGTTTGAAGAAAAAATTGCTATTGAGGAAATAAAGAAACATAAAGATATTAATAAATTCAGTGGATGGGTGATGGGCATTAAGGGAGGCACTTGTTGAAATGAGTACTGGGTATTATATGTAAGTGATGACTCATTGAATTCTACTCCTGAAACCATTATTACAGGATATATTAACTAACTTGGATTTAAATTAAATCAATCAATCCAGTGAAAGAACAATAGAAGGGATACAGGAGGAAGAGGACAGGGCTATATAAAGCTGAAAGAAGTGAAGAGGAAAGTGGTAGACATTTGGATCTAGACTCTAGAATACTGATAGTTCTTGGCACAGGAATACATAAAATTAACTATCTGAAACTTTTCCCAGTGATTGGTATGTTCTAGGTGTTCAGTATATATTTGCTCCATTCCTCTTGTTTTACCACCACCACATGCCATCAAACACACTTCTTGCTTCTTACACATGCTCAGTAATGCTCAAGCTAAGGGGAGAGGAGTGGGTAGAATGAACGGACAGATTAGATATAGAGGATATTGAAAATGGTATGAGCATAGAATTTGGCAAAACACAGGATATGTGTGGGTAAGAGTAAATATACCAGTGGGTTAGGGAAATGGGGAAATACAGCTGGAGAAAATATACACAATCTTAAAAAAAGTCAAAGCTACTTTTTAGTTTCAGAAGCTCAGAAGCCTTGAGACCTTGAGAGTTCTGGGGTACTCTAGTTCTGTGTTAACTACATATTTCATGGATGTGGTTCAATTGACCATTGTAAAGATGTAAAACTCTACAAGACATGGGTTTAGTAACTTTTGTCCCTCTAATTTTCATACAAGATCTAGTGTTTTTTTAAATGCTAGAATATCTGGGCTTTTCCTTCTTTTAATGCGATGAAAAGAAAGTATACTCCCAAGTGTCATCTTGCATGCTGGTGCTCTGAAGACTGAAATAGAAAGTGAATATTTGAGTCATTGCCATAGTCGATTGTTATTTTCCAGTTTTCTTTCTAACATGTGGTCATTAATGTGCTATGATAAAACACATGGCTCTATAGTTTAACATGGTTGCTTGTTATTAAAGAAGTCAGGGTGTTTGAACATAACTCAAACTCCAGTGTCCATTATCGGCCCATCCCACATTCCTGCCTTGTCTCCTACTACACACATACACTGTGTTTTAGAAATTATATTAAACTTTCCCCCTTTTCTCCAAATAGTCCTCACTGCCTTTGTACCTGCAATTTTCTCTTCCTAAAAATGCCCTTCCCCTCTACTATGAATGGGAATCTACATATTATCCTTCAAAATTTATTTAAAATTTGGCATATTGTGTAAAACCTTTCTTGATTCTTCTGGGCTGAATTAATGAATCACTACTTTGGGATTGCCAACTCTGTGTCCTCACTGTATTTCCTTAGCTTTTCCAGCTCCGTAATGTGCCACTAAAACACTAGAATCTCAGCTAATTGTCATATTTTTTCATTTCTATAAATGTTTATTTAATGCCGTCTTTCTAGGGAAAACACTATAGTTAATGTACATACAATTTTTAAACCAAGAGTATTTTAATGGTAAAAGCAAATCTGCATATCACTTTTCCTTAACATCCCAAAGTTTAGTTGCATTTTGCACATTCCTAGTCTAAAGATTCTTGTGGATTATCTTTGGAGGTAGTGTTTAAAGTCCTGACAACATTGTTTTTCATAATCCATGCTGATAATTTAAGCAAATATACCTTTAGAATCTATAGAATGATTTTGAAATGTGAAGGATACCAGAAATGTATCATAATTTCCTGTTTGATTACACTCAAATTTTTGTTTTTTTCTTAATTGAATTACATGTCACTGAAAATTAAATAGCCTCCTAAAAGCTTTAAGTGGCCAATTGTTCAGAATTTGCCTGATAATGTGTTGGGATCTATGTATTTCCTTAAACTTTTAACTTTGAGGCTTTTATGAT
This sequence comes from Hyaena hyaena, assembly GCF_003009895.1. Classification (NCBI taxonomy): domain Eukaryota; kingdom Metazoa; phylum Chordata; class Mammalia; order Carnivora; family Hyaenidae; genus Hyaena; species Hyaena hyaena. The sequence goes on from NW_024081037.1 coordinate 1,496,094, forward strand.
ATTTTCTGAAATTTGACAATTTCTTCTGCCTTAATTCTGCATGACCTGTCACGTGACTTCAGTTGACTGCATCTAGAACTTTTATTTTAAGGCTGCATTATAATTTATTCTTTTTGAAAACCATAAAAGCAACAGCAATCCAAAATTATGGTAATGTTCAACAGTTTCACCCTCATACTCTCTCTCCAACATTTTATTCTTTTAATTTCCTTCCTGGGAGGAGATTTAAAGAACCTCTAATGCTTCACAAGGATCAAGGGGAGAATACAGGGATTACAGATAGAGGCCAGTGTAAAAGTCCTAAAATATTAGGGAATCGGTTCCCAAGATTTCTTACCCTTAACCTTAAAACTTAACTCCTAAAAAAAGAAACAGAGAGAGAGAAAGAGGGCATTTCATTTTTTCTTTACCCTTAAAAATAACAGTGAGAGCTGAGCAAAGCAGAATTGTTGAAATTTTAGGAGTGGGATAGACACCCTTGTTTTAATAATGAGGGAACTAAGAACTTAACAGAGTTATGTTAAGGCCTTGTCCGAGGTCATCCAGCCAAACCATCTCAAAAACCTCAAAGTTTTTAGAGGCAAGTGTGTTGGCCTGGCCCAAACAGAGGGTATCAAGTTTTATTTAGTTTTGGGAGCATAAAAGCATTGGTATGTGTAATTGCCTTGGGTATAAAGATGCACATGTTGGTTACATCTGCATGTCCTTCAAAACACTCTCATACATGTGGGTATGAATCACAAGTAACATCGATTGTGAGATATATATGAAATGAGTTCCATGTTCCAGTGACTTAATTTTAAATCCCATGTCCCACTTAGCTTCTACTTTTAGCTGTATTGCCCCTGGCCCAACATATGCTAACTGAATCCATTCAGATACCAGACATGTAAAGACAAAAGTTAAGCAGTTTTATCAGCATTCCCTCACCCTTATAATATATTGTTCGTAAAAACAAAAACCTGGAAACAGCCTATTTATTCATGACATGGAAACTTTGAAAAATGAATTCTGACAAGCTTTCCAATGTATTTGTTAAGTGAAAAAGAAACCAGAGGAAAAATAATATGTAAACTGTGCTCGAGGACATTTAAAAATATTCATGTATGTGTATGGAAATTTTCCATAAGCATGCACACGGTAACAAACAGTGGACGCCTCTGTGGAGAGATACTACAGGTATGGGGTGGCAGAGAAACTCATTTCTTATTAGTTTTCATTTTTATATAATGTGCCTTTTCCATATTTAAAAATAACTAAACACATGCTTTGCCTAAAACCTATTTCCTATCGAGGGCCTTTACATGATATATGGGAAATAGAGATAATTTTCACTTTCTCTCCTAATTTTCTTTCTGTTTTGGTTGCTGTGCTTATTTTTTGTCTATTGCCTTCAGCTCCATTTCTCTCCCTTATAATGAATTTGCATTTATGGGATAGGACACCATGTAAATTACATTCCCATGATTCCTTGACAGTTGGCTTCCATTTAAGATGGGCAAGTGGAAGGCATAGGAAAATAGTAGAAAGAAAAAGCAGGGGGAAAGCTAGAGTAGCTCTTCCCACCTATCTGCTCCTGATGGTTTCTCTGGTTGAGTTTCCCCTGTGACTCTAGCTCCTTCCAGATTCCCAGCTTCCAATAGGCAGTTCTGTCGGAGTTCCACTTTCTTTGGGGGTGCAGGTCCTAGGCTCCAGGAATGCCATCCCCTCCCCTTGTCATTCCAGCCTAGGGACATTAGCAGCTTTGTGCTATGTTTTGGCAACCCTTCCCCTGTTGAACTTTCAGCTATTCTAATACTTTCACAACTAGTTCTTCTATTCTCTGTATTTAATTATGTCAGAGTATTATTTTGCTAGTTAGGCCCTGACAAAGTTGCTTTTGAAAATAAAATTTTCCTGTACCTTCAAGTTTATTATTATTATTATTATTGGACAGCAATTAATATTATATATGAGCATTATTATTTCTATCCTTATTTGTTTCCTTATTTTCTTTTTGAAACTATTTCTAAAGGCTTTTACCTAGTAACCTTTCTAGAAACCAAGGATCCTCAAGGTCTCAGTCTCCTTATCTGGTCTTTTTTGTTTGGATTTCCTGTTTGACAGAAGACTCGTTGGAGAATGTATCCTTTATGGATGTGTTAGCTTAGTTTTATTATTTTATTGAAATATAGTTTACATACATATAATATAAGGTGTATAGGTATACAATATATTGATTAATTTTTATTATGTTTTTAATGTTATAACATTTTGGTGAGAAAATATTGCCTATGCTATTTCGTTTTGGAGAACTTGAGATTTTATTTAGGGACTATTAAACTGCAACTTTAATATACTTTCCTTGTAACCTTAGGTATTACTTTAAAAAATGTTTATTTATGTGTGTATATATTATCACATTAACATTATGAATTATGGTTTTTAGTTATTTTTGTATGGATACTTATTTTTAATTTATACCATCTGTCAAGGATTGTGTATATGTTTTCTCTCTATTCATTTATGTATATTTTTTGCATTTTTAAGTTTTTGCTTTAGGTATTTTTTGCATTTTATTTATTTTTATTTTTTTCTTAAATAGTTTATTGTGAAGTTGGTTTCCATATAGCAACCAGTGCTCATCCCAACAAGTGCCCTCCTCTATGCCCATCACCCCCTTCTCCTCTCCCCTACTCCCTTCAACCCTCAGTTGGTTCTCAGCATTCAAGACTCTCTCACGGTTTGCCTCCCTCCCTCTCCCCAACTATTTTTCCCCCTTCTCCCCCATGGTCTGCCATTAAGTTCCTCCTAATCCACATATACGTGCAAACATATGGTATCTGTCCTTCTCTGCCTGACTTATTTTGCTCAGCAGAACACCCTCAAGTTCCATCCATGTTCCTACAAATAGTCAGATTTCATTCTTTCACATTGTCATGTAGTATTCCATTGTATAGATAAACCACATCTTCTTGATCCATTAGTAAGTTGATGGACAATTAGGCTCTTTCCATGTTTTGGCTATTGTTGAGAGTGCTGCTATGAACATTGGGGTACATGTGCCCCTATGCATCATCACTCCTGTATTCCTTGGGTAAATTCCTAGCAGTGCTATTGCTGGGTCATAGGGAGTTCTATTGTTAATTTTTTGAGGAACTTCCACACTGTTTTCCAGAGGGGCTGCACCAGTTTACATTCCCACCAACAGTGTAGGAGGGTGCCCGTTTCTCCACATCCTTGCCAGCATCTAGAGTCTTCTGATTTGTTCATTTTAGCCACTCTGACTGACGTGAGGTGGTATCTCAGTGTGGTTTTGATTTGTACTTCCCTGATGAGGAGGGATGCTGAGCATCCTTTCATGTGTCTGTTGGCCATCTGGATGTCCTCTTTGGAGAAGTGTCTGTTCATGTCTTCTGCCCATTTCTTCACTGGATTATTAGTTTTTCGGGTGTGGAGATTGATGAGTTCCTTATAGATTTTGGATACTAGCCCTTTATCTGATATGTCATTTGTAACTATCGTTTCCCATTCCGTCGGTTGCCTATTAGTTTTATGGATTATTTCCTTTGCCATGCAGAAGCTTTTAATCTTGATGAGGTCCCACTAGTTCATTTTTGCTCTTGATTCCCTTGTCTTTGGGGATGTGTCAAGTAAGAAGTTGCTGTGGTTGGGGTCAATGAGGTTGTTTCCTGCTTTCCCCTCTAGGGTTTTGATGGTTTCCTGTCTCACATTGAGGTCCTTTATCCATTTGAGTTTATTTTTGTGTATGGTGTGAGAAAATGATCTATGTATTATTTTGATACATTATTTAGTGCTTAGAGACTCAGGATAATTAAATCTTCATTAAAGAGTGTATACTTCTTCATTATGTAATCCTTCTCCTAGACTGATTTCACACATTTTGCCTCAAATTCAGACTTTATCATTTATTAACATGACTTGGGAAGGTTTTCTTCTAATAGAACTTTAAATTTTGTTTGCAATTTGTTTCTTCATGGAGAATATCATTTATGTACATGTGAGAACTTTTTTGCCCTCCATATTCGTTTTAATGACTCTTTCATTATTTTCTCTACTGCTTTGTAATTCTTTATTCTTGTGCTATGCATTTTATTTAATTTTCTGAAGTCTGACCAGTCTGTATATTTGGTGATATCTATTATAAAAATTTCCCTTCAAAAAATGGATTTTATGCCTGAAAGTCACATTTATTTCTTCTATCCTTGCAGAATTCTTCCAGCTCACTTTTAATATCTATTGGCTTATCTTTTCTTTTTGGAGCCATTCTTTCTTCTTCTAAATACATTTTTTACAGAAAGACTCAGTTTTCTTTCACTTTTTAAAATATCACAGAAAAGTATTGTGGGGGAAATACTCTCTATTTCTATAATTGCTATATCTAATTTTTGTGTGCTTTTTAAATATTTTTAAAAAAATTTTCTTCCTGTATCTAGATTCATTGGTTTTATGCTGGTTTATTTAAATGGGGCCGTTGTTTTAGGGCTAGCTATTTGTTGAACAGCAGACTGACGAAAGGCTGGGAGAGTAATCTGGGGTAGAAGGTAACTTTATTATATTTATGCTGTCTCAATTCTCTAAAATTTCTGCTAGAGGACAGACTTATATGTACTTCTCTTAGGGATGTGCTCATTTAGTTTGTTTATCTTGCAATGAAAAAAGTGGGATTTTGTGTAAATTTTATTTGTTTTAATATGAATTCCTATAAAATTTATTAATTTTACTTTGCCAGTTTTGAATAGCAACTAAAATAGCAACTGATTGCCAACCCCTATCTCTTTGCTATACTGCCGGCCTGCTAGGTGCAAAGATTGTGTGTCTATCTCATTCCTCATTTGGTCTCACATTGCCTGTCACTCTCCACAACTTGCTGTTTCAAATAAGAAATCACTGGTCAGGTGCCTTAGGGCTGTGTCTCCTTCCTTTGTAGAATTCCATGCCCTGCCTGAGGTCTGTTAAGGTATGCATCTATTATGCTTAATTGAATTCAAATCTTACTGTATTCCTCATAGTTTTTGGTTTGGTATTATGGTAGCTATTATCATTTAAGATGGAATTTCCTTCTTTTTGTTTCTTACCGTTCTTTTTAGCCAGTTTCAGAGAAGAGAATAGAGGTAGAAGCACCCTTACTTTGCAATCTTAACTGTTTGTCTTTAAACCACCGGTTGCCAAACTTCTGGTAACACAGGTTGTGGAGCCCAACCCCAGAACTTCTGCTGCAGTGGGTCCAGTGTGGGACCCTAGAGTATGCATTTCTAACCAGTTGCCAGTTATGCTGATGCTTCAAGACCATGGATCATACTTCTGGAACTCCAGGTCTAAGCTACTTATTTAATAGTAGAGTCCTCTCTACTTATTTAATAGTAGAGTCCACCTAATAGGAGACAGATTCGAGTCCCAAGTCATGAATGTCATGTCAGTTGGAATTTTGCTAAATTCTTTATGTAAGAATGGAAATAGGTTTATGTCTGGTGATATTGCTGTGTAAAGACTTCTGAATATTCAGTGAAAATGTTTATAGCTAGTGGCTCAGTGGGGACAGTTTTGTTCATTTTTCCCTAAGATATCCGTTCAGTTTTACTCAAGATTAAGGTAGCTCATTTTACACTTGGCCTCAAGTTTTCTAAATGTAATTAAGTGCTCACATTATTCATAAACAGTTATTTCTTGGACCTGAATTTCTATCCATAGATTTTAGCCATGAAACAGTAGATATCTAACATATTGAACTGATCTTTACCATATAGCTAAAAATATTCCACCTGAATGCTTTTTATCCTGGCCGATATATTTTCAGTTCGACATTTTGATGGATTTTTCATCTCTATTTCAATTCCCCTCCCTTCCCGGTATAGGATAGAGATTGGCTCGGGAAATGCCATGGTTCAGGTGGCAGAAAGCCCAAACACATTTGAAACTGTGACTCAGGGTCAGTCACCTGGAGGAAACTATAGGTTTGATAGAGATAATAATTTTTTTGATTATGTATTAATAATGAAACCTCTGCAGTTGTAATAAACCTCACAACCTTGGTGAATGACTCATTTAAAACTTGAAAATTCAGAAATTGCATCTGGGGAAATAATTTACTGTTTTGTTTGTGGTCTCTGGTCACTTCTGTCAGTGGTGTCATTTCTGCTGCCTACAAATTGTAAGCTGCTGTGCATACAATGTTCAATGTTGAACCTACACAGGGAGCTGAAGGGTAATTCTAGCATTTGTTAGTCTACACCAGAAATGTTGGTCTGTAATAATGGGAAGCTTTAATGCCTGGAAAGTAATATAATCCTCTTTCCAAAAAACTGTAATGCTGACAGTTCAAAAAGGGCAGAGTGGGTCCTTAATTTCAGCAGAGGTTCCAGAAGCTTTTATTGAGTTTAAACTGAGTTCAGAGCCATGTGCCTGGGAAAGCTATTTGAAGATATGTACAGTTGTCAGAAGAGCCAAAGGAGCAAGGATCTCATAGAAATTTTGCACTTGTTTCCTGTACTTACAATCCTTGTCTGATAGACACAGCCCAGGACTATGCAAGTAACTGTAAGCTATTAACAGAAATACTTATTAAGATATAAGAAAAAGAATTAAAAGTAAGGTGGGAAGGTTGTTTTAAAAATCAGCACAAACAAATAAAAACAGAATATTGGTTAACTAACAAGATGATAATTATCCTTCCAAGACGTTGCTCTTGTGGGACCTGACTTGTAGTCTGGAGTGTGAGAGCTGCTGTGTGTTTTCTGCCATGGACTTTCTCCAGCCTTGAAGACCCATCACACTCTCCATCACTAAAAAGAGGAAGACTCTTCTCTCTTCTTTAGTGAAAAGCTGCAGTTGCACTCAATCAAATTCAAGCCAGAGATGTGTACTTGCATGATATTCCTCCCACCTTCAACTGCAGATCATTCTTAGTGTGTCATTTCAATAGTTCTTTGGATTTTCAGGGAAGGGTATAGACTTTCCAGAACATGGGCACAGAATTTCTGCTGGTACTTGGGCAAAGCCTGGGCTTTGAGATCTCTCTGCTCTATGTTCCCACCTGCATGTTTTGTTTTCTCACTTGTGCCATTACTTAATAGAAACCTATTTATTTTTCCCATCTAAAATGCAATACTGCTACTACTACTAATAGCAACTATTTTGCTTATTTTTTATCTTTAACTTACTTAAGGATTTTAATAGTACAGGTCTTAATATGAAAAATTGACTTACTCAGTGTTCCAGAAAAGACCCTAGTATGATTTTTCAAACACCGCAATCTAAGCTTATGTGATGCAGCTGGAGCCCACATAAACCCACCAGACAGAAAGCTGTCCACAGTTAAAGTGGCCAGTTTTGTACAAGTGAACTGACTTAGAGATTAGGATAAGAACATCTGACTCCATAAAGGGGCTGACCGGTTGAAAAAGGCTACTGTCCTTACAAATCTCAGAGATTTGACCAAGGAAGTAGAAAGCGGATTTAGCTTGGCATGTGAAGCTGCCGATTGAAAACATTTCAAGTATGCAACCTAGACTTGTTTTTCCCCCCCAAAAAGGACTAATATGGAAATCTAGGCTCATAGAGACCCCTCCGGAAGTTCCTCACATTACTATGAGTATCATTCTTTTTCATAAGCTAAATGTTCATGCAGCTAAGGAATAAAGCATTCTAGCTATGTGTTTGTTAAAGATTATGCCTTCATTGGAATTTTACAGCATCAGTGGGAACAATAATAACAAAAAAGAATTCATTGGAACAGGGCAGGTAGTAGTTTGTGGGGGCTAAATCTCCTAATTAACTTACTTGTCAAAAACTAGGACCAACTTGATATACAAGGCCTGGATGTCCATGCGATTATGTTTAATTAATAGCCAGGAGTTAGTTATAAATATTGATGACTTTATTAAAAAAAATAGTGGAAACCCCACCAGAAGAGAGGAATTCAGAACATTTCATCAAAGTCTTTCAAAATATAAATATATAATTAGCCTTATGAATTGAGAATTAGTTTCTTTTTAGCCAGATCCTTCTACTTTGTAGTACTTCTCACAGCAAGAAATTTTGACAGTAAGAGTATTTGTGCACAATAAATGTACTTAGAGTCTTTACATAGAGTTCAGATCTTATGAAAAATAATGACAAGAAAAACCCAGAAAAATTGAGAAACATAAAAAAAGTAATTGAATTCTTTTAATCCCTATGGCTAAAGTAATCCCTATGGCTAAAGTAAATGAGATTTTTAAAGTGATTATCAGACATGCTCCTTTTTATAGCAAAAACAATTTTTTATTGAACTATAATTGTCATATAATATTATATTAGTTTCAGTTAGTTTCATAACGTTATACATTATGAAGTGGTTACTTAAAAAAGTCTAGTTACTGGGGCACCTGGGTGACTTAGTTGGTTAAGTGTCCTACTCTTGATTTTGGCTCAGGTCATGGTCTCATGGTTTGTAAATTTGAGGTCTGCATCAGTTTTAGTGCTGACAGTTCAGAGACTGTTTGGGATTTTCTCTCTCCCTCTCTCTCTGTCTCTCTAAATAAATAAATAAACTTAAAAAACTTTCTTAGAAAAGGTCTAGTTACCATTTATCATCATACAAAGTCATTAAATATTACTAAGTATATTCCCTATGCTGTACAGTACATTCCCATGACTTATTTATTCTAACTGGAAATTTGTACCTCTTAATCTCCTTTACTTATTTTACCCATCATTCTCCCCACCACCCCTCTGTATCTGACTCTATTTTTGGCTTTTAGATTCCCGATATAAGTAAAATCATTAAGTATTTGTATTCTTTATTTCATTTAGCATAATGCTTGGTGTATTTGTCCATGTTGTCACAAGAGGCAAGATTTTATTCTTTTTTATGACTGAGTAATATTCCAGTCTGTGTGTGTGTGTGTGTGTGTGTGTGTGTGTGCGTGTGCGTGTGTTACATCTTCTTCATCCATTCATCTTCCAGTACACTGAAATTGCTTCCATGACTCGGCTACTCTAAATACGTATGCAGTCAACACAGGAGTACATATATCTTTTAGAATTAGTGTTTTTATTTTCTTCAGATAAATACTCAGAAGTAAAGTTTCTGGCTTGTATGGTAGCTTTCTTTTCAATTTTTTTGAGGAGTCTTCATATTGTTTTCCATGGTGGCTGTACCAATACATTCTCACTGCCAGTGTATGAGGGTTCCCTTTCCTCCACAGCCTTGCTGAATGGGTTATTTCTGTATTTTTCAAATCACCCTTCTGATAAGTATGAAGTGATATCTCATTGTGGTTTAGATTTGCATTTCTCTGATGACGTTGAATACCTTTTCATGTGCTTGTTGGCTGTTTGTATGTCAATCTTTAGAAGAACTATTCAGGTCCTCCACACATTTTTTTATTGAGTTGCTTTTTTTTTTCTATTGTTATTAAGTTGTATGAGTTCTTTATATTTTTTGAATGTTAACCCCTTATCAAATATATCATTGGCACATATCTTTTATTCATTAGCTTGACTTTTATTTAGTTGTTGTACAGAAGCTTTTTAGTTTGATGTAGTCTCATTTGTTTAGTTTTGTTTTTGTTGCCCTTCCCTGGGAGACAGACCCAAAAATATATTCATAAGACCAATGTCAAAGAGCATGCATACTATGTTTTATTCCAAAAATTTAATGGCAGGTCTTACATTTAAGTCTTTAATCTATTCAGACTTAAAAATTTTTGTGTATAGAGTAAGAAAGTGGTCTAGTTTCGTTCTTTTGCACATACCCAGTTTTCCAAGCACCATTTATTGAAGAGACTATCTTTCCCTTATTGAATATTCTTGGCTTCTTTGTCATAGATTAATTGACCTTATAAGTAAGCATATATTTCTGGGCACTCTATTTTTTTCCCCGTTGGTCTACATGTCTCTTTTTGTGCTCATCCCATACTGTTTGACTATTATATCTTTGTAGTATTTCTTTGAATCTGGGATTGTGATACCTCCAACTTTGTTCTTTTTCAAGGTTGCTTTAGCTGTTCAGGGTCTTGTGTGATTCCCATACAAATCTGAGGATATTTTATTCTAGTTTTGTGAAAAATGCCATTACTATTTGGATAGGGATTGCATGGACTCTACAGGTTGCTTTGGGCAGTATGGACATTTTAATAATAATAATTCTTCCAATCCATGAGTATGGTATATCTTTCATTTATTTGTGTAATCTTCAATTTTTTTCACCAGTGTAGTAAGAGTTTTCCATGTACAGGTCTTTCATCTTTTCAGTTAAATTTATTCCTAGACATTTTATTCTTTTTTGATGCAATTGTAAATGGCATTGTTTTCTTAATTTCTCTTTCTGGTAGATTATCATTAGTGTATGGAAACGCAACAAATGTATATATTTAATTTGTATCCTCCGACTTTACTGAATTCATATATTGGTTCTAACAGTGTTTGGGTAGAATCTTTAGGATTTTTTTCTATATACCATCATGTCATCTGCAAATAGTAACAGTTTTACTTCTTCCTTTCCAATTGGGATGGCTTTTATTTCTTGTCTAATTGCTCTACCTAGGATTTTCAATACCATGTTGAAAAACAAAAAACATTGTTCCTGATCTTAGAAGAAAAGCTTTTAGTTTTTCACCAATGAATATAATGTTAGTTGTTAATTTTTCACATATGGTCTCTATTATATTTAGGTGCATTTCCTCTGTATCCACTTTGTTGAGATTTTTTTAATAATAAATGAATGTTGAATTTTGTCAAATGCTTATTCATCATTTTTGAGATAATTATATGATTTTTATGCTTTGTTTTATTTAATGTGATCTATCATGTTGATTGGTTTGCAAATGTTAAACTGTCCTTGCATTCCTGAAATGAATCTCACCTGGTCGAGTTGTATAATTCTTTTAATGTAATGTTGAATTTCGTTGGTTAATCTTTTGTTGAGGATTTTTACATTATGCTCATTAAAGATATTAGCCTTTCTTTTTCCTTTTTTGTTAATGTTTTTGTCTGGTTTTGGAATCAGCATAATGCTGGCCTCAGGAAATGAGTTGGAAAGTGTTCCTTACTCTTCAAGTTTTTGGAATAATTTTAGAAGAATAATTACTAACTCTTCTTTAAATGTTTATTGAATTCACCTGTGAAGGGACTTGGATTTTTTTTTTTTGTTTTGTTTTTAATGTTTATTTATTTTATTTTTGAGAGACACAGAGTGCAAAAGGGGGAGGGACAGAGAGAGGGAGGGAGACAGAATGCAAAGCAGGCTCCAGTCTCCAAGCTGTCAGCATAGATCCCGACACAGGGCTTGAACTCACCAACCATGAGATCATGACCTGAGCTAAAGTCGGATGCTTCACTGACTGAGCCACCTAGGTGCCACAGGGACTTGGACTTTTGCTTGTTGGCAGTTTTTAGATTACTGATTCTTTGATAAATAGTAATTGGCCTATTCAGATTTTCTGTTTCTTCATTATTGAGTCTTGGAGGATTATATGTTTTTTGGAATCTATTCATTTTATTCTATAGTCTAATTGTTTTTCTGAAGGATTGGTTGTTATAAGTCCATTTTCATTCATGATTTTGTCTGTTTGAGTGCTCTTTCTTTTCTTTTTGGGAAGCTTGGCTAGAGGTTTGTCAATTTTGTTTATTTTTTCAAAAAACCAACTCTTGGTTTCATTGATCTGTTCAGCTGTTTCTTTGGATTCTATATTGTTTATTTCTGCCCTGATATTTATTATTTCTCTTCTCCTACTGGGTTTGGGGTATTCTTGTTACTCTCCTTCTAGTTCCTTTAGGTGTGCTGTTAGATTCTGTACTTGCGCTTTTTCTAATTTCTTGAAAAAGGCCTGGAGTGCAATGTACTTTCCTCTTAGGACTGCCTTTGCCACATCCCATAGAGTTTGAATTGTTGTATTTTCATTTTTATTTGTTTTCATATATTTTTAAATTTTTTCTCTAATTGCCTGATTGGCTCATTCTTTCTTTAGTAGGGTGTTCTTAACCTCCCTGGTTTTGGAGGTTTTCTAGACTTCTTCCTGTGGTTGATTTCAAGTTTCACAGCATTGTGATCTGAAAGTGTGCATGGTTTGATCTCAATTCTTTTATATTTATTGAGGGCTGCTTTATGTCCCAGTATGTGATCTATCTTGGAGAATATACCTTGTGCACTTGAGAAGAAAGTGAATTCCATGGCCTCAGGATGTAGAGTTCTAAATATATCTGTCACATCCATCTGGTCCAATGTGTCATTCAAGTTCATTGTTTCTTTAATGATTTTCTGTCTAGTTGATCTATCCATTGCTGTAAGTGGAGTATTAAAGTCCCCTGCTATTAGCACATTCTTGTCCATAAAATTGTTTCTGTTATTGTTTTATGTATTTGAGTGCTCCTGTATTTGGTGTGTAGCCATTTATAATTGTCAGTTCTTCCTGATGGATAGACCCTGTAATTATTATATAATGCCCTTCTTCATCCCTTCTTACTGCCCTTACTTTAAAGTCCAGTTTGTCTGATAAAAGTATAGCTACTCCAGCTTTCTTTTGACTTCCAGTAGCATGATAGATATTTCTCCATCCCCTTATTTTCAATCTGAAGGTGTCCTCAGGTCTAAAATGAATGTCTTGTAGACAGCAAATAGATGGCTTTTGATTTTTTTTTTTCTATCCATTCTGCTACCCTATGTCTTTTGATTGGAGCATTTAGTCTATTTATAATCAGTGTTGTTATTGAAAAATATAGGTTTAGAGTCATTGTATTCTTTGTAGGATTCATGCTTGTGGTGGTGTCTCTGGTACCTTGCATTCCTTGCAACATTTCCCTCATAGAGTCCCCATCAGGATTTCTTGTTGGGCTGGCGTAGTGGTGACGAATTCTTTCCGTTTTCGTTTATTTGGAAAGACTTTTATCTCTCCTATTCTGAATGACAGGCTTGCTGGATAGAGAATGCTTGACTGCATATTTTTTCTGGTCATCACATTGAATATTTCCTGTCATTCCTTTCTGGCCTGCCAAGTTTCAGTAGGTATGTCTGTAACCACTCTGATAGATTTCCCTTTGTATGTTAGGGCCCTTTTATCCCTAGCTGCTTTCAGAATTCTCTCTTTATCCTTACATTTTGCCAGTTTCACTATGATATGTCGTACAGAAGATCGATTCAAGTTACGTCTGAGGGGAGTTCTCTATGCCTCTTGGATTTCAATGTCTGTTTCCTTCCCCAGATTGGGGAAGTTCTCTGCTATAATTTGTTCCAGGACTCCTTCAGTGCCTTTCCCTCTCTCTTCCACTTCTGATATTCCTATGATACAGTTATTGTTCCGTTTGATTGTATCGTTGAGCTCTCAAACTCTCCTTTCGTGTTCCTGGATCATTTTATCTCTTTCTCAGCTTCCTGTTTTTTTTTATAATTGTGTGTTCTAATTCACCTATTCTCCTCTCTGCTTCTTCATTCCGTGCATTGGACGCCTCCATTTTATTATGCATCTCATTTATAGCATTTTTTAATTCATCACAACATTTTTAAGCTCCATAGTCTTGGTAGCAATAGTTTCTCTGATGTCTTCCATGCCTTTTTCAAGCCCAGCGATTAATTTTATGACTATTGTTCTAAATTCTTGTTCAGTTATGTTGCTTATATCTGTTTTGAGCAGTTCTTTAGCTGTCATTTCTCTCTGGAATTTCTTTAGAGGAAAGTTCTTCCATTTTGTCAGTTTGGCTAGCTTTTTGTCTCTTGCTAGCTTTAAAAGCTTGTTATGCACTATACACCTGTGAGTACTGCTGTATTAAAGAAGGCTCTTTGATTGTCCAGGGCCTGTCCATTCAGGAAGTGTTCTTTGAATGGTGTCTCTTGGTCTCTCTTGTTGAGACTTTGGTTATTTTATTTCCCTATTTGTAGTGGTATTTGGGACTCTCCACTATGTGTACTTTGGCTTGCTTCTTGAAGTAGCCCCTCAGGGATGAGAACCATGTCATTCCAGCAGGCAAGCAACTGAAGGTGAGGGAAGTCTAAGACTCCTCAAAGAGGAAATGAATCCATTTCAGTAATGATTTGAGGAAACCTAGGATTTCACAAAGTTGCTGATAAGGTCCCAGTTACCACTTCCAGTCTGTGACCCCGTGCTGGTTAGGAATTGCTAAGCCGCTTTGTCCTCTCACAGGCCTGTCACAATGCTCTGTAAATACGAAGAAGCCACAGCTTAATCTTGCCAGGGGCAAAGGCTTCACAGAGGTGCACCTGGAGCTGCAGTCATGAGGACCTTCCTTATGTTCTTAACAGCACCAGGATGCTCAGGGCTGCATCTGTGCAAATGACTCGGGAACTTACATCCCCTAGATTGTCTAATTGTTGGCATATAATTGTTTACAGTATTCTCTTATGATTTTTTTTCTTATGATATCAATAGTAATTTCTCCTCTTTCTGATTTTATTTATTTTGGCTTTCTTTTTCTTGATGAGCCTTGGTAAGGTTTTGTCTATGTTATTTTTCAAAGAATCAGCTCTTAGTTTCAATGATCTTTTCCATTGTCTTTTTAGACTCTGTCTCATTTGTTTCTTCCTTGATCTTTATATTTTCTTCTTTTTACTAACTTTGGGCTTTGATCGGTTTTTTGTAAATCGTTTAAATGTAAAGTTAAATTGCTTATTTGAGATTTTTGTTTCTTGAAGTTGGCCGGTGTTGTTATGGATTTTACTCTTAGAACTGCTTTTGCTGCATCTCAAAGATTTTTGGAACTTTGTGTTTCCATTTTAATTTTTCTCAAGGTATTTTAAATTTAATTTATTTTTAAGTTTATTTATATATATGTTTATTTAATTTATATTTATATTTAATAAATAAATACATAAATTTTTATATATACATATATATATATAGAGAGAGAGAGAGCGCGCGCACATGTAGGGAGGGGCAGAGAAAGAGGGAGAGAGGAAATCCATGCAGGATCCTCACTGTCAGTGTTGAGCCCAATGCAGGGCTTGAACTCACCAACCATGAGATCATGACCTGAGCTGAAATCAAGAGTCGGGTGCCACTCCACCAATTGAACTATCCAGGTGTCCTTCAGGTACATTTTAATTTTCTCTGATTTCTTCATTGACTCATTGATTGTTTCATAGCATTTTACTTAGGTTCTTTATATTTGTCTTTTTTCCAGTTTTCTTCTATTATTTGATTTCTGTTTTACACTTTTGTGGTAAAAAATATACTTGATATGATTTCAGTCTTTTTGAACTTATTAAGACCTGTTTTATGGCATAATATTTGATCTGTGCTGGAGACTGTTTCATGTGCACAGGAAAAGAATGTGTATTCTGCTGTTTTTGGATGGAATGTTCTGTATGTATCTATTAAATCCATGTGGTTTAATGTGTCATTTGGGGCTGATGCTTCCTTATTGATTTTCTGTCTGAATGATCTATCCATTGATGTTAGTGTGGTATTAAAGTACCCTGCTACTATTGTATTATTTTTTATTTCTCCTTTTCTTTTATATCTGCTTTATGTATATGGGTGCCCCTCCCTATGTTGCATATATAAATATTTACAAATGTTATACCCTCTTCTTGGATTGACCACTTTATCATTATGTAAGGCCCTTCTCTGTCTTTTGTTACAGTCTGTGTTTTTAAAAATGTTTATTTATTTTTGAGAGAGAGAGAGAAAGTGCGAGAGTATGAGAGAGAGAGAGAGAGAGAGAGAGAGCAAGCACACAAGCGGAGGAGGGTCAGAGAGAGAGAGGGAGACACAGAATCCAAAGCAGGCTCTAGGCTCTGAGCTGTCAGCACAGAGCCCAACACGGAGCCTGAACCCACAAACTGTGAGATTTTAACCTGAGCCAAAGTCAGACGCTTAACCGACTAAGCTACCCAGGCACCCCTGTTGCAGTCTGTTGTAAAGTCTATTTTGTGTGAGATGAGCATTACTATCCTAGATTTCTTTTCTTTTCCATTTGCATGGCCTATCTTTTTTCATCATTTCAGTCTGTGAGTGTCCTAGGTTTGAAGTGAGAGTCTTGTAGGCAGCATGTAGGAGGATCTTGTTGTTAGGTTTTGTTTTTTGTTTTTTTTTTTTTTATAAATAACTCCAGTCACCTATATACTTTGATTAGAGCATCTGGTAGTTCATTTAAAGTAATTATTGACAGGCAATTTTATTGATTGATTGCCATTTTATTCATCGTTTTATGGCTATTCTGTAGTTTCTCTCTCCCCACCACTTCCCTTATGATTTAGTTGTTGTATTTAGTGTTATGTTTAGATTACTTTCTTTTTTTTTTCCTGTTCATTTACTATGAGTTTTTAAGAAGTTAATTTTGAACACATTCTAAAGCTTTTATTTTTACTTCCCCCAACCATGTTTTATGTTTTTGATGAAAAGTGTTTCATCTTTTTATTTCAAGTATCCCTTAACTAGTTATATTTTAAATTAATTTTACTACTTTTGTCCTTTACGCTTCATGCTTGCTTTATAAGTGACTGATCCACTACCTTTATTATTTATTTACTTTTCCTCAGATTTTTACTTTCATATGTTTTCTTATTAGTAGAACCTTCTTTTTTTTGGCTTAGAAAAGTCCTTTTAGTATTTCTTGTATGGTTGATTTAGTGATATTGAACTCCTTTATCTTTTTTTTATCTGGAAAACTCTCAGTCTCTGTCAATTCTGAATAATAACCTTGCCGGGTAGAGAATTCTTATTTGGCAGTTCTTTCCTTTCAGTACTTTGAATAGGTCGTGCCACTCCCTTCTGTCCTGCAAAGTTCCTGGTGACAAATCTGGTAGCCTTATGGGATTTCTCTTATACAGAGTAAGTTGCTTTTCCCTTGCTACTTTTAACATTCTCTTTATCCTTGACTTTTACCATTTTAATTATATCTTATTGTGTTTGTCTTTGGGTTCATCTTATTTGGAACTGTCTGTGTCTCCTGGTCCTGGATGTCTGTTTCTTTTGCAGATTAGGAAAGTTTTCAGCCATTATTTCTTAAAAAAATTTATTTTAATCTTTTCTCTTTCTGGGACCCCTATAATACAAATGCTTTTTTGCTTAATGTTGTCTCAGAGGTCCCTTAAGATATCTCACTTCTTTTAATTCTTTTTTTTTTTTTTTTTCATTTTACTGCTCTGTCTGGATGTTTTCCATTGCCTTGACTTTCAGCTTGCTGATTTGCTTCTATTTAATCCATTGTGCCTTTGAACCACCTTTAGTTTATTTTTCAGTTTTGTTATAGCTTCTGTTTGGTACTTTATTATATTTTCTCTCTGTTGAAGTTCTAACTATATTCATCCATTCTTCTCCAAAGATTGGTGAACTTTTTATGACCATTAATTTGAAGTCTTTATCTGGTAGGTTGCTTTTCTCCATTTCATTAAGGTCCTTTCAGGGGATTTACCTTGCTCTTTGGTTTTTAACATATTCCTCTGTCTCCTCTTTCTGTGTTTGTATCTATTAGGTTAAATGGCCAGATCCTCTCTTGAAGGAGTGGTCTTGTATAAGAGTTGTAGCCTGTGGCTCAGAAGTACAGTTCCCTTGGTCACTACTCTATATGCACCCCTCGTGTGGCTGCATGTGGCTGCCAGCTCTGATAGGGTCATGTCTACTGCATGGGAAAGTTTAGGCCTGGTTATGACTTGGCCACTGAGGGTAGAACAGGGTTCAAGCCATTTGCCCATCTTGGTTGCAGCTCAGTTTCTGTGCAGGTTGAGTGGGACTCATTTTCTGTATGTGTTAGCTGGGGGCTCAGGATGTGTACCCAGTCTAGTTATGAGTTGACTGCTGTGTGGAAAGGGCAGGACTTGTGGTGCTTACCTGTCCTGGTTGTGGTGCATGCACATAGTTTGGGCTTTACTGCTGCCTAGGGTGATTGGGGCTCAGGGTGCTTGCCTGTCCCCATTGCAGCTCAGTCTCTGTGTTGGTTGGGTGGGGCTCTGATCTTACAAGGCCGTATTGTAGTGTGGGTGGGGTGCATAAACCTTGGGCACTTGTCCATCCTGCTTATAGTGTAGCGTGGGGAGAGCATGCCCTCTGGTGCTAGCAGGCCAGAGGGAGGACACCAAACATGGTGCCTTTGGGCTTGGTCACCAGCCAGTTAGGATGAGATTATAAAAATGGCCCCTGATAGTGCTTTCTCACTGGATAAAATCCCTCTTTAGCAGTTGACTTAAAAACAGTAAGTGGGTCTTCCTTGCTTATGATCTAGATGCTTTTAAATCTGTAACTTTTTCCCTTGATCTCAAGGTAAGTGGAATTTCTCTTAAGCCTTTAAGAGGGCATGGGGAAGGGCACTTGTTGGGATGAGCACTGGGTGTTATATGTAAACCAACATGATGATAAAGTATTTAAGAAAAAAAAGAGAGTGGGATTTCTGTTCCCTATACTTCTATGATTCTCCTGTTTTAATCTCTATTGATTTGCAAAAATAGACATTTCAAAGGGATTACCTTTCCAGTGCTGGGTCCCAGGGTGAGAGTACCTGATATGAGGCACAAGCCCTTCAGTCCTCAGGGTAAGTTCCATAGTTTTGGAATCATTTCTGATTGTGGGATTACCACATCTGCGGTAGGGTCATGGGGAGGCTGTGTCTTTGTGTTTCTTTTGCTGTTGAGATACTGTTTATCTAGTTGTCATGTCCTTTTCAGAGAAAAATTATTCTCTATGTAGCTATAAGTTTATTTTGTCTTTCTATACGTCCATCTTGAATCCCTTCTTTCCGGACATTCTGGTATTCTCTGAATTCTTGTTTACTACAAGTATGCTGGGGTAAGGGCCAGAACAGAGGCCCAACCCCCCTGGCTTCTCTTTTTCCATGTTGGTCCAAGGCATTCTGAGCACAGAACAGTACTGGCATTTATCACTCATATTTATATTTTCATCTTTCTTGGTAGGCAGCATACATGAAGATCAGAGACTGGGTCTTAAATAACCTCATAATGTTCCCTTTCTCCTCAATTACTTATCACTACTAAGGAACTTTTACATCTCTCTATATCTCCTGTCATTTTCACTCTGGTGTGGGGCGGCATGGTGGGGAGCAAGCGTTGGTCGGATTAAGCCAGGAAGTGGAGGAGCATAGATGAGGTTCATCTACTTCCATTTGGTTCAGAGGACTGTTTGCAATTCCTATTAATAATAGAGTACCAAAGAACTGGCTATTCAAGGGAGTTTTGGAGATTCTGGCTGCAGAAATTCCTTGGAGCCCAGACAGAAAGTGAGATCCAGAGTTAGGGAAGACTGGTCGTGTACCCTGCAGACAGAAAGGAGGCAGCTCTCTTGGCAGGCATGTTGGAGTTCTTAAGAGTTCGCATTGCTGGTAGTACTTCCCAGAATATCATGCTGCAGCTTTATGCAGTTGAACCTTCCTTGAAGTCCCTGGAAAATTCTTGACCACTTCTAGTTCTTCCTCATGAGAAGAGACAAAGGAAGGATGGCTTCCAACACAGAGCCTCGGATGGATCAGCCAGCCATGTTCTTGTTTTTGCTATGAGAAGTGACACTTTGTGGAGACAGTTTGGGGGCTGGATTGCTCTGATTGTAGGAGGAACACAGAAAATCTGTGGTGGAGGTAGGGAATATTATGGCTAGTATCAGCCAGACTTGTTTCCATTTTGGAGGAAGTGATGAAGAAAAAAAAAGTAGTCATCTTTTTGGTCATCAGATAGTCATCTCTCCAGAGAACAACACTGAACTCTATGGAGGCACATGGGAAGAAAAATCTCTCTTTTCTCCTCTTCAGTTTTCCCTTCCTCTCTCCTTCCTTCCTTCCTTCCCTTTTTTCTTTCCTCTCCTTTTCATTACTGTCCGGTTCTCTTTTCTCTTCTTACCCCCAGGGTTTTAATTTCTATGACACCTTTGTGAAGGATAATAGAAAACAGTGGGTTATAATCCCTGTCAGCTTAATTTAAACTGTTACCGTTAGTTAATATTCAACCAGGAAAATACAAACCACTAAAGCTACTTAAAATAGTAAGGATGTGGGGAGCCTAGGTAGTTCAAAGTCAGTTGAGCGTCGGACTCTTGATTTTGGTTCAGGTCATGATCTCATCATGGTCCATGAGACTGAGCCCCGCGTCAGGCTCTGCACTGAGCCTGCTTGGGATTTTCTGTCTCCCTCTCTCTGTGCCCCTTTCCTGCTCTCTCTCTTTCTCGCTCTCTCATAAATAAATAAACATTTAAAATAGTAGGAATTTAATAGGGTGAATTATAGATAAGAAGGAAGATTTGAGAAACCAAATAAGAGACAGAGTGGCAAGCCAGAGATTAGCAACAAAAGAAGCTATAACAAGAGAGATGAAGGGAGAGTTTTACATTAATTGAGGTGTAATTGACATATAACATTGTGTAAGTATGAAGTATAGAAGTGTTGATACATTTATGAATTGCAATATGATTTTTATTGGATCCTGATCATTGGAGTCACGTAGTGGAATTTAAAACTGCAACTGACCTTTCTTGCCGTGAAGCCACGTGAGAGATGCAGCCTGAGGCAGAAAAAGAGGTAGAAATACCCAGGCTTTTCCTTTTCTCTTGCTCTCCAATCTTCCCACAAATTGCCGGTCCTTGGCTGAAGTCAGAGCCAGCTGAGAGCTCAGGGAATGTAGCCTGCAGGGGGCAGCACCACCTTGTTACAGAGCTGCATGGGGAAAGGAGAAAAGATTTGAAACAGACCAAGGCTCAGCATACTCTTCTTATAGTAGCCTTCTGGGTAATATGATAGAGGAAAGGGGTGTGTGTGTGTGTGTGTGTGTGTGTGTGTGTGTGTGTGTGTGTGTTGTAGGGTAGGGAATGGGGGTGGTGGATACTCTGAAATTGAGAAATTCTTAACTTTCTTGCCAGAAGAGTTGAAGTTTATGCTGGCTTGATACTAAATTTTCAGACCAAAGGATCATATTCAACATGAATTCATTTCACAGACTTTAATACAACATTAGATTTTGCCACTAGTTCAAATGAGCTAATCTGTGTTCCAAATGAGTAGTAATAGTGTACAAATAGCCAAACAATTCAACCAAGTGGTGTTTAGTCTTTATAGTAAATTGGTAATACTCATTTCTTACTATAGTTATCATGAAAGAATTAGACTTAGAGGAGGCATATGTGTTTATTTTCATTTATTCATGATGTTATCACCACAAGTGGTCAAGCTTGTTTGGATAAAATATGAATTGGCTTAAAGGTTTAACATAAAAATTAGCTAAATGACCCTTAAATAGGGCTGAAAATTTTTAATTAACCTTTTTTTCCCTTTTTCACTTTTATATGTCTCTTACTTTTTCTGTTTTCAGCCAAGAGAGACAGTACTGAAATGTCATTAAAAAATGTCGATTTTGCAATATTTCTCTGCCCTTGGGAACAGGAAATACCTAGAATTCTGCTAGTAAGATGGTTCTTAAGAAGTTTCTCTTGTAATTTTTATAATGAAGGGGATTAAATATGTTTGGATGAGTATCCAACATTGGGAACGTTGTCACTCTGGTGCTCCAGAGCCATTGACGTTTCCCCAAAATGTTCCTTCTTCCAAATGTTAGGGAATTACTTTTAAGATCAAGTAATGAGTATAATTGAGTCTGTGCTGGTTTTGGATTACATACTCCTTATGAATGTGAAATAGATTAAATAGGGGACACTTGAGAAGTAATGAATTCCAACAATAATATCAACTGGTATAACTAAGAAGCTGAGCAAGTGACTTTTGACAGCATTAAAGTGGTATATTGGTATTTTCTTCTCTTCAGAGAAGCTGGGGCTAGTAGTAAATGACAGTCAGCTTTCTGAAGGCCTCCCAGGCTACCTCAACAGCTTTTTTGGATGCACAGTGTAAACCTCTAGTCACCTGAGCCATGGAACTGATTAAGCAACAAAGTGCAAATAATGTCACTAAAGGCCAACGTTGAAAAATTATACTATTCTCATATCTTCCTTTTATCATGAAAATTCCTTCTCTTTTTAGTTATTTGATATCCATGTCTTATGTTTACACTACCGTTGTTATAGATAATTTGATTGGCTTAGTCAACATTTGAGAAAGAGAAAAAAGCAGACAATTAGTCACTGAGTATCTTTGTTCTAGTGGCTGTGTGAGTTGCTTGGCAGTGCTTAGGAGGAGAAACAGGCACTAATCACTGGACAGATGGGCGATTTGTCTGTCACAGCCACAGGCTGCACTCTGTTATCAGTATTGGATGCAAATGACAGAGGGTAGCAGTTGTGTCTTAGTGAAGTTAGTATGGACTTTGGAATCAGTTGCCTGCTTATTTTCAAATTCATTTCCTGTCCTTCCCCTGCTCCCTTCTCTGTGTTGGAAAGAAGCTCTTCTTGTTATTCTCAAAACTTTACCATTCAGCTTTCCCCTAGGAATGGAACTGGGAGGCAAGAAATAGGAGGAATAGAGCAAGGAATAATCCAGGGTATTTATCTCTACCTGTCTCTGCTTCAGAGATATCTTTAATAGTGACTGTTTCTTCTGAAGCTCCAGCTCCTGCCAGACAGCTTGTTCTTCGGCCCCAACTCCTGCTGTCTGAGCCTGCTGGGTTAGTTTCTACATGTCTTCTCCTGAGTTTTGGCGACATCACTTCCTCCCTTTGCCCATCCAACTCTGGGGATAATTGCAGCCTCTTGTAGTTAGAAATTCCTGATTTCCTCCCCTCCCATGTTTTCTGTTTGGGCTCTTCTAATATCTTTGTGACAGATATCCCTTAGAAAACTCCCTCTACTAAATTACTGGGTACAGGAATTCGTCCTCTGGCTGCACCGTAAATGATGCTGAATCTGAGAAATGTAGGTTAAAGTCTACTTTTGATCCACCATGAGCAATTCACTTGAGCAAGTCACTTAACTTTCTGAGGATGTTTTCTCATTCATATTCTGAGGTTAATATGGATCTCCAAAATTGTAATAGAGCTTAAATGAGATTACTATCATGGCACCTACCACAACGTGAGCAACCAATAAATCTTAGCCCTTAAGCCTATGATTTAAAAACCAGGGCAGTGTTCTCTAAAGTATCTAATCCAGAGAATCCTAGGGAAACAAAAGGATCATGATTTTATGAGCAAAACATTCATTTAAGAGGGTGTGTGGGTTGTTGGAAAGGTCATGGAATACAAATTGGAGTTGTTTGGATGTACCGTCTATGGAGAAGAGCAGATTATCTGGGAGCAAAAGATGAGACTAGGGTGTATTCCAGGGATGGGGTCAACTGGGAGACAAAAGTTGGCTAAAAGACATTAAGGCGTGACTGTGGAACAAGAACAGTGGGCAGCAAGGAGTTACAAAAGCCGAGGGCACATAAGGATAGCTTCCGGCTGTGGGAGCCATCCACAGATTTACGCAAACCGAAAGCATTAGAGAAGAATACTCCCTAGTATAAAAGAAAGCAATGTTACTTATCCCCTGTTGCTGTATAATTTTTGCTAATCTACAATGAACATATCATCAGAGCTCTTCTATGACATATTTGGTGATTGGAAATGGGCAGCTGCTTTAAGCAGAAAAGCCCATAAAGCTTACCCCAATTTATAGAAACTTATAAAAAATCTTAGTCATCCAAATCTTAATTGACCTAGATACATTCTTAACTTCCTTCCTTTTACTGGAAGTGCCATATAGGGAAATATATTTTATTAATCTGATAGACATGGGATTTATAATGGATCTACTTGTCTAAGGTTGTAATGGAAAAACATTTTGATTAACTTTAGTGGATGTGTTTAGAATATGACATGGGCTTGGAAGATAGTAGGTGCTCAATTAGTGCTTGTTGAATAAAATGTGTATTAAATAAAAACATTGGCAACATGAAATCACACATTTTCCAAGAATATTAAGGCGATCACAAAGGAACAACACACTGCATTTTGAAATAATGAATGTGAAACTATAAAATGTGATACAAATGTAAGATGTTATTCTAAAAGAATCTTGTGTAACATAGCAAGAGTTGTTGGTATTAAATCATGATTCATAATTTTAGCCTTGTAAAGTAGGGAGTGTCAGGTATTTGTATCTCTGATTTATATCTCAGTAAATCACGGTAGAATGTAGTGGGTCTGGAAAACAAATTCAAAGCAGACTTGAATCTGTTTTTGATGGTACTACGTTTGAGTGGAATGCAAACAACCTAGTTTAAAGGTATTGTGACCGGCTGTATTATCTACACAACAAAACATACAGGTTGAGCCCTGCTCTTTGGAGGGCTTGCTCTTTTCCTGGTCACTGAAAGCAAGAGGATCACCCTGGCTCTCCCCCAAGCTGACTCACAATATCTTCTGGCTAAATTTATCCTTAGGCTAAATCTGGTACCAACGAGACTGTACATGCAGTTGCTTTGGATCCAGTGCTTGACTAGAGAAACTGGTGTGTGTGTGTGTGTGTGTGTACAGAGACAGCACTTCTCTTGGCTACTATGGGAGGCACTTGTTACCATTGCTATTGAAAGATACTGGAGGAAACATCTTTCAATATAGTAATCACCATGAAGGTACACTGTTACATGCTTCAAGAACATTGGAAGTACTTAAATACAGATTTGGGGATAAAAACTTGGAAACTTGAAGTCAGAAAAAAATTTCAATGGTTCAGTCTTATTTACACTGTGAAGTTCATAGCATTTAGTTAACCATCACTTCATATAGTCCCCCTTTAAATGAATTTACACTTTCATAGGACCCTTTTTTCCCTTTTTCAGTATTTCATGTAAACTAGGAATTATTTAAGATGCTGCTTAGATACAGCTGTTATTTTATGTCAGGGAAAACAATACAGAGTCCTAAGTGAAAACAGAGTGGCATTCCTTTCCAGTATACCAATAAGCTGGGATTTTTTCTTTCAATAAGATTGTGCTGAAAAATAAATACAGTTTCAAATAGCCACTCTGAATATCCTAAAATGCTCTAAGATACTTTGGCACCACTGGTAGAAAATTAATTTGTGGTTTATTCAAATTACTCTGCATGAGAAGAAAATAGCTCAGTAAATGAATGGAAACCAATTTCTTAATGTTTCTCATTTGCCTAATTGCTTTCCCATTCCCAAGGAATAAGTAATAAACAATCAAAGAAAAAGTTCATGAAAGGTACAAGACATGCTGATGGCCACTGAGCTTTCTTCAATGTTTTCTTAGTTTTACAGGTTCTTTTTGAACCAATTACTTCTACTATCACCTCCATCATTATCAACATAACAGAACACAAGAGTCACCCATTTCCAACTGTTTTTGTTTCTCCTTTTTATTCTTACATCTTTCTTCGCCCCCCCCCTCCTTTTCTTCTGCCTTCCTCAAATCTCCTTCTCAGCCTTCTCTTTTTCAACAAAAGAATCTTTATTAAGCATTTTCTGGGCATATGATACTGTGGATTCAAAGGTGGGCTATAAACAGTGCATTGAAAGAATAAGGTGAGGTTTAGAAATTAGAGTTCATTGAAGAGTCTATGGGGAGGAGGGATAGTAGAGGAATGTTCAAGAAACCATGAGTCCATCAGTCTGGCTGGAATGAAAAGAAATAGTGGAAATAGTGTAGGGAAGGTAGGTGGGGGCCAAATTGTGAAAGCCCTTGAATGACAGGTTTGGATTTCATTCTGTAAGCAGTGGAGAACTGTCAATGGTTAAATATGAACATATGCTAAGGAGTGATTTTTTTGGAAAATAAACATATCAGTAAAAGTATAGATTCAGCGGGCCTAAGAGAACCAAAAAATGAAAGTGGCTTATATAAGATTAAAATTTATTTCTTGTCTACTAACAGTCTAGGCTTAAGTGATCCAGACTGATAGTTTGGTTCAGTAGAGGGAGAGCACCAGGACCCTTCTATCTTGTTGCTTCACCATCCGTAAGACTTGTCCTAGAGGCAGTCCACATGGGCCATGACTGCTTGCCTCCACTTCCCCGTGTCTGTTGCAAAAAAAAAAAAAAAATGGGAATGGGGAGGACAGGTGTCCAGCTCAAATACAGAGGCCCTCTTAGTGTAAGAAAGAATACTAGTGAACAAGTGTCCAACCTGGCAGGCAGCAGTATGCAGAATACACCGGAATATGACTATGATCTTTATTCATTTCTTTATCTCCAATGCCTGCCATATGGCACATCCTACACATATTAGTTGGGTTTGTTTCTTGAATTGCAAATTTTACTTTAGAACGTCACATCCAAATGCTTTTAGGGAAATTATTTCTATCTATTTTGAGTTTGTCAGGCCTTTCTTATCACATTTTCATCAACTGACTAGAGTAGACCACATTATAGAGAATAAAGGTATAGTTTAATATAAAACTTCTGTTGTTTCTCATTTTGTCAGGGAGACATCTAAAAGTGTGTTAATATTTTGAAAATATGTAACGCTTGTATTTTATCTTTTTTTTCATCATAAGTGTACTCTTTAATCCCCACTCTCTGTTTTCCCCATCCCCTCTCCCCCTCCCGTAACCATCAGTTAAGATGGTTAAGTTCTATAGTTAAGAATCTCTTGGTTTTTCTCTCTTTTCTTTAGTTCATTTGTTTTGTTTCTGATTCTGCATATGAGTGAGATCATGTGGTATTTATCTTTCTTTCTCTGACTTATTTCACTTAGCATTATACTCTAGCTAAATGCATGTTGTTACAAATGGGAAGATTTCATTCTTTTTTATGGCTGAATAATATTCTGGTGTGTGTGTGTGTGTGTGTCTATCTATCTATCTATCTATCTATCTACTATCTTCTTTATTCATTCATGTATCAATGGACATTTGAGCCACTTCCATAGTTTGGCTATGGAAGCAAATAATGCTGCAGTAAACACAAGGGTGCTTGTGTCACTTTGAATTCACATTTTTGGATTTTTGGGGTAAATTCCCTGTAATGCAATTACTGTGTCATAGGCTAGTTCTATTTTTAATTTTTTTGAGGAATCTCCATACTGTTTTCCATAGTGGCTGCACCAATATGCATTTCCACCAACATTGCAAGAGGCTTCCTTTTTCTCCACATCCTCACCAACATTTGTTGTTTCTTATATTTTTGATTTTAGCTATTCTGGCAGATGTGAGGTGATATATCATTGTAGTTTTGATTTGCATTTCCCTGATGATGAGTGATGTTGAGCCTATTCTTATGTGTCTTTTGGCCATTTTTATGTCTTCTTTGGAGAAATGTCTATTCATGTCTTCTGCCCATTTTTAATTCTTATTTGTTTTTTGGGTATTAAGTTGTATCAGTTCTTTATATATTTTGGATACTAACTTTTTATAAGATACATCCTTTACAAATACCTTCTCACATTTAGTAGGTAGTCTTTAAGTTTTGTTGACTATTTACTTTGCTGTGGAGAAACTTTTTATTTTAATGTAGTCCCAGTATTTTATTTTTGCTTTTATTTCCCTTGCCTCAGGAGACAGGTCTAGGAAAATTTCGCTACAGCCAATGTCAGAGAGTACGTTTTTATGTACTCTTCAAACATTTTTATGGTTTCAGGTCTCACATTTAGGTCTTTAATCCATTTTGAGTTAATTTTTTTCATTCTTTTTTAAACTATCTTTTCTTGAACTTCTCCTATAGGATTAAACCATGACGTTTTTTGCTCTGGGAATGAGTCCCTAAAATGACTTTCTGAGTTCTTGTAATAGACTGGTTTTGAAATCTAGTTTTCTTGAGAAAGAAGAGAATTTATTAAATTTCCAGTTCTCCCTCACTATAAATATCAAAAGCCAAGCCTGGCACATTTGCTTCATAGACTTTTATTATAAGTCATATAAGTATATAAGTATAGAAATGCTGGAGTCTGTTATAAGGAAAGTTCCCATTAGGGTACTTAGGTTTTGTTTTGTTTTTGTTTTTTGTTTTTGTTTTGTTTTCCCATGATGACTAGAAGGTAGAAGAAAGAGAAACAAGAAGTCAGATTTTATTGTCCTAGTGTAATTCTCTTGGAAAAAATCCCAAGAAGTGAAAGTGAGAAGCCGAAATTCATATCTAATTTTTGGAAGCCCCCTGTGCAGGGGGCTTGCTCCTTACTTCTCAGACAACATTGAAGCCAGCCCCTTAGAGAATTCATTTCTTTCTGCATCTGCTGAAGCATTATGGTACCAACCAGGCAAGCATTTTGAAATGCTTCAATGTCAAGGAAGATAGGCTAGACCTAATGTGCTGGTAACTTGTAGGCTAGGTGTGGCCTTTGGGCAATCTAAATGCTTCTATATGCTTGCGTAGAAGACACCTAAACACTGAATCAGGACAAGAAATGAGCAGATGTTGTTAAACTGACAACATGCCAGAGATCAATTTCATCTCAACAGATGTCATGGAAGCATGCCTAGGGACAAGACTAGTTGTGGACTAGGCGAGACCAACCACATGTACTAGAGAGGGAAGAAAACAGCAGGAAAGGATATGGAAACCTCTCCTGTACCTAGGTTCCAGCTTTGGAAGGTGGAGCTAGGGTAAAAGAACCCCTAGAGAAGTAAGAAACTTAAAAGTTTACTGAATTAACCCAAAGGAAATACTTTTAATTTGGAAGAGAGGGGTTTTACCCTCTGCCTTAATAGGGGTTCTATAGAAAGATAAGTTATAGGGGCGCCTGGGTGGCTTAGTGGGTTAAGCGTCCAACTTTCGCTTAGGTCATGATCTCGCGGTTCGTGGGTTGGAGCCCTGCGTCGGGCTCTGTGCTGACTGCCAGCTCAGAGCCTGGAGCCTGTTTCAGAGTCTGTCACTCCTCTCTCTGACCCTCCCCTGCTCACGCTGTCTCTCTCTCTCTCCTAGAAATAAATAAAACGTAAAAAAAAATTTAAAAAAAAAGAAAGATAAGTTATAGGGGCACCTGGGTGGTTCAGTTGGTTAAGTGCTCAGTCCGACTTCATCTCAAGTCATGATCTCATGGTTCATAGGTTCAAGTCCCACATCAGGCTCTGTGCTGATAGCTCAGAGCCTGGAGTCTGCTTCAGATTCTGTGACTCCCTCACTCTCTGCCCCTCCCACACTCATGCTCTGTCTGTCTCTCTCTCTCTCTCAAAAATAAATAAACAAAAAAATTTTAAAAAGAAAGACAAGTTATAGATGATGGCAAAAGATGTAGGATATATCTGAGTTGTTGCATACACATTAGAGCCTACTATAAGGACTTAAAATGTCCAGTATTATCCCAAAGTAAACATTGACATTCACTAGTGCTTAAAGTATATGCTATTTTGGTCAGTGGTTGCATGGTAAGATATTCTCTTTTATAAAAAAGGAACCATTGATTCCAGAACTTTCATAACTTCTGAATTTCTTCATGGCTAAGTGGTAGGGTGGAGAAATTTAAACCCTTCAAAAGAAATCCAACTGGCCTCCATGAGCACTTGTCAAAGTACTTGGAACTACCGGGGTGATCATTGAGCATCCTGTGAAGGGCATAAGAAGGAGGGAGAAAATGCCTGTTGCCAATCAACAGTAGGAGACTGAGCCAGAGAACCCACTCCATTTGCTTTTGTGCCTGCTGTTTGATTTGGCAAACGCAGGCTCCTTGCAGGAGGGAAATGATTTCTACATTGGTCTGCAGACTAAACGGATGTGGAGTCAGTTGTCCTGACTAAATTAGTTTGGTTCATTTCCCTGGGACCTCCCTAAACACATTGACATTTTTACAAGAATGAAATAAAGGCAGTGATGACAAAGAAGACATTATAAATGCCACCTAAATTGCTAGTATAATATTTATTTGTTAAGTGTTTCTGAAATGGGTAAAGAAGGAAATTTTTAAATAAGTTATCTAATCTGTCTTTCTGGTGGTGTAGAATTACCAACTACTATTTATTAAGGGTTAAGTAACAGATTTTAAAATTTCTAAGTTACGAGGGAAAATAATTCCATATATTCCAAAGGAGATACTTTGAAGAAAGTATTGCTGCAGCAGTATTGCCCAGCAAAATCATTGCTGGGCAGCCTGGTCCTATAATTAAATATATTTGCCAAGGAGCTCATAGTCTAAGGAGATAGTCAAGGAACATGCACTTAAAATGTAATAAGTTTTTTCATGTTTGGTCATTCATGTATCCAAGTGTTATCAAATGCCATTATTGTGTCAGTTATGGGGCTAGATGGTAGGAATGTAAAAGCTTGCTATCTAACTGGAGTGATGAATTTGAATGATTCATTAGAATAAAGGAAGTGCTAAGAGAGGGGCTTACAGAGCTGTAAAGGAACCTGAAGACTGACAACTGGGGAGCAGATTTGGGGAATCAGAGAAGACTTCATGGAGGAAGTGGTCTGTGAGAATCTTTTATACAGAGCCACATGAAGTCACTTCTATAATGTACTTCTAAGCATTTACATTGATGAAAAAGCCATTTGGGGGGCTTTCTTAGAAACAGAAGAATTAATCAACAGGAGAGAGTTTCTTTAGTATGTGCCTTATAACAACCTGAAATTGGGAGATTAAGCCATTGTTTAATGATCTTTAAATTTATTTTGATCATCATTAAAGTAAAATCACCTCCACCATGTAGCATTGTGCTAGATGATCATTATGAAAGCCAGATATCCTGGAGAAAAATGAGAATGAAAGTGGAAATTGTCTAAGTTGTTTTCTAACAACTTCACCTTGTGCCCTTTCTTGACCCCCTTTCCTCTTCCCATTGGCCATTGTGATGGATATCTAGCATTCTCCCATTCTTTCTTTTCCCCTTGCTGAGTAGGAAACCACTGGCATGGTAGTCTATATGACTGCAAAATCCTAGTCATGGTATTATTTAAACTCAAAAAACTGATAAATGAATTGAATTACTTGAAATGTACATATATATGTGCAAATTCTCCATTTTTATTTCCAGTGTAGACTTGAGTGATAAGGGAAAAGGAAAAATGAATGACAGGGGGAAAAGTATATGTATATACATGTTTATAACTTATATGTATATCTATGAATACATCTGTATGTTATATATCACATAACATTTTACTGTGCTGAATGATATTTATTATGTTGCCAAGAATCATAGAGAAAGTCTGGAAATTTTTAATTTATCTTATTATCAATTTCCCTTTGTATCTGGCACTGTCATTTTCCACACCCAGAGCAAGTGAACTTTTCAGCTTCTGAATTGATTGTTTTTAGCCATTAACTGGTTGAACTCTATGAACCCAGAGTAAACTGACTCTGGGATGATTTCCTGACAGTATGTAGTGCTGATCCTTTTTTTAGAGAAGGCATGTGATTGTTATTGATGAGATTTTGATTGTTTTCAGTTTCCCTACCAGGCAGTTCTATGTGTTTCTATTACTCAGTTTTATCCCCATAAATGTTCCTTTGTTATTTAAATTTATTATTTTATATTGTGTGCAATCTATTAAATAATTTAAGACAATACTTATTCATCTTAAATCTCCACTGACTATCCTGGAAATTGTTACTGTATTTGTCAATACTGAGCCCACTATATACTACACTCTTCTCATTTCTCTTTTAAATATTAGTTAATTTTCTCTTCAATTTCATCAAAACTCTGAAAGGCTCCCACTATATCTAATAAAAAATTCTTGCCTTATTTAACATATTTGTTTATTACTTTCATTTCAATTGCTTATGATTTCTTATAAATGTCAAGTGTAAGAAACAATGTAAAAAATTTAATACCTCTGCAACTCATAAAATCTTGAAATCTAATTTTTCAGTTTGAAACAAAATTCAAAAACAACCCAAACTGTTCAAATGCAACTTCTTGGAAACATTTCCAAATTGATTCCAAATATTCTTTTGTAGTTACGGGTCCTATTTCTCTCTGCATATTTGTTAATTTTCCTTTTTCTTAAGTTTTAGAAAAATGAAAGTTCAAACAAGTACCATATGATCACTAAATCATTTACTCATTAGATTAGATAAGACCGTCATAGTTATTTTATACATATATTCATTGCATTTTAAAATCTCCTTTACGTACACATTCTAAGAGATAATCTGGCTTATTCTTTTTTTTTTTTTTTTAAGTTTTTTTTTTTTTTTTTTTTTTTT